>NC_135483.1:132025284-132625284 GCF_052094955.1 Ictidomys tridecemlineatus | reverse complement strand
GACTAAGACCTCTGAAATTGTGAGCCCTCAAATAAACTCTTCCTTCTCTATAATTGTGCTGGTCAGGTCCTTTAGTCAAAGCTGTGAAAAAGCTGATTAAAACAGCCCCCAAACAAACTTTTCCTTCTTAAAATTGTTCTTGTCACATCATTTTTTCACATCAGGAAAAAAAAAACAGACTAAAACATTTATGTAAGGACTAATAATTCCAAAACATGAATCATACCTGGGTTTGTTTCCATTGAACTACTTCTGTTTCTTGGAAGTTTTTTTAAATTTTTGATATTATGTGTTGTGGAGACTCTGGGATCTGTTACCTTGTGAGGAGTGCTGCATTTTGTACTAGCATGCTCTTAAAACACAGCAAATGATGATGGTGGATTAGAGTGAAGCAGTTTTTCTTGGCTACCTGGGAATCAAGCAGCAGGAATACTGCTTCTCCCCAAGGTGGGTAGAAAAGAGATTTCACTAATATTTGATATGAGACAGAGGGCCTTAGAAAATTAGAAAGTTTGAGTACTTTAAAGAAGGAAAAGAGAAAAAAATCAGAGATAAGCAGGAGCAGTAGAATTAGCACAGAAAATAAAGAGAGAGAGAGAGAGAGAGAGAGAGAGAGAGAGAGAGAGAGAGAGAGAGAGAGAGAGAAATACTACCAATAGGTTTAGTTCAGAAAATGCTGAAACGGGAGCGGCAGTCTGACCCAGCCCATCCAAAGGCTATTTGACTCATTAAACAGGTCTACAAAAAATGCCCTGAGTTTACCAATAATCTGAAGGGAGTCCAGCCAGTAGCCATTTTAGGACTACCACACAAAAGCACCAACCCAATTGGGAACTCAGATCCAGGAATTCAAAACAGGGTCTGTGTGATCTTATCTGAACCTAGGAAAGACTTAATGGAACCTACCAAACCCAGACATAATCAGACACTGAGAAGAGCATTTTATTGGAGAGATGGGGGAAAATTCCCTGTCCCTCCAATCCTTTGAGTCCCGCAGTTCACAAGGCCTCCCAAGACAAGCTATAGCAGGTCAGGAATTTGAAAGGGTGAGTATAACTCTACTTAGCACTCACCAGCCCACCAATTCCTGGCCTTCCCAGCTTACCCAGTCTACCCAGCCCCAGCCCACAGCAACCTGGCCAGCCTAGTCTTGGCTCACCCAGCCTGTTACTTGGCTGCCCAGCTCATCTCCTGACAGACACTCTGCCTCTCCACTGGGCTCAGCAACTGACCCCAGGGGGTCAGAAGGGGCAGTATCTGAGAGCAACAAAAGTAGTGAAGGATAAGCTCTCCTGTACAAGGAGTGAAAACTTGGGGGAGACTCCTGGGATACAGTCTCCCAGTGTAAATTGGCATCAATTGAGCTCAAGAGGAACATTGATTCGACACTTCCAGACAACTTGCCAAGCAATAAAGCCCCTAGAACCTATTAAACCTCAGCCCTACACCTGGGAATTCCACTTACAGGAACTCCTCTCACAGTTCTCAATGGTGAACACACCCTGGGAGTCAAGAAGACAGCCCTTCCCAGCCCAACCCAACCCTAACTGCTCTACCAGGAAGGGAAGGTGAAAAGTCTTAAGCCCCACCTGGCAACTGGGTGAGCAACACAATAAAAAGAAAGGACTTGAGAGCCCATACTCCCACACTCAGTTCATATGCTGAGAAGAAATAGAAGACAGTTGGGTACAGACAGTAAACATATATTCCTATGGAATATTTTGTCTACCATCATGGAAACGACTCCTTTTCACCAAGATCATTCATTATTTTTCTAATGTACTAATTGATTCAAGGACATTTATACACACACACACACACACACACACACACACACACACACACATATATATGTATATATATATATATATTTGTTTTCTCATTTCTAGCCACCCCCTCCCTTTGAAGATAATTATTTTTTTTGCTCTGTTTTTGAGGGTGTTTTTATTAGTATATTTCAATTTTGTTTTGTACTGTCTTTTCCACCAATCTATTTCCCTTATTTCTACCCCCCATTGCTAATTGCCAAATTCTTCTGTTTGCTATTTCCCTCTTCTGTTTAATTTTAATTTTTTACCCCTTTCTCCTTACAAGCAACACATTCTATGTCACCACTGCATTTGCCCTATTCACCTTTTGAAATTGCAAACACTTTTCTACCCTTCTATCTCTTCTTCTTTCTTCCTAATCGACTCTAGCCTTAATACCACTTAACACTAATTGGTTTATATAATACCAGCCCTCACCACCAATAGTATAGAAGTAATTAATATGGTGGAAGTCATAGTCAACACCTATTGTTTAATTTTATGACATACATAGTTAAAAATGATTTACCTTTTTTAATGATGGAAATTGCTGATCCTTCTATTTCTGCATACTGTGCCAATTAACATTGTAGCCATCATAATAGGAACTAAGTACCTAGTCTATTACTATATACTGTTTGCATAGGTTGTCACTATTGTTGGGTTCTCTGCTACTCTGTGAGGTATTAAAAACATACAGAGATACTAGAAGCTCATAATGTTGAAACTCTGCAGCTGCAGATCCATCAAAATCAATAGGTAGACCCACAAACAAAATGAAAAAGCAATTGAATAAACCAACCCAAACAACACAGAATACGTCAACAACAGACTCCATTGACATTACAGTGGAGGAAATGTCATAGATAGAATTTAGAAAATTCATGGTTAAGCTGATCTATGAGGATGACACAAGGACTGAGATCAGAGAGAAAATACAAGAAGTGAGAGATCACTTCAATAAGGAGATGGAGATTCTGAAGAAAAATCAATTGGAAATCTTCAAAAAGAAGGAATCAATAAAACAAATTAAAAATTCAGTGGAAAGCATCACAAACAGACTAGACCATTTGGATAAAATTTCAGGCAATGAAGACAAAATGTATAATCTTTAAAACAAAGCTGACCATGGAGAAAATATATTAAGAGACCATGAATAGAAATATGAGATAACATGAAAAGGCCAAATTTATAAGTCATAAAGATAGATGAAGGCTCTGAAATACAGGCTAAAGTAATACACATTTTTTTTCAATGAAATAACTTCAGAAAATTTCCCAACCCTTAAGAATTAAATAAAAAATCAAATACAGAAGGAAACCAAGACTCCAAATACACAAAATTAAAACAGACCCACTCTAAGACACATTATTATGAAAGTCCCCAACATACAAAAGAAAAAAAGGATAGAATTTTTAAAGCATCTAGATAAAAATGACTGGTCACCTTACTGGTAAACCAATCTGGGTCTCAGTTGATTTTTCAATTGAGATCTAGGAGATCTTGGAATAATATATACCAAGCTGTGAGAGAAAATGGATCCCAGCCAAGAATTCCATATCCAACAAACTTAAGCTTCAGATTTGAAGATGAAGCAAAAACCTTACATGATAAACAAAAAAATTCCATCAATAAACTTCTAGAACTCATAAATAAATTCAGCAAATAGCAGGCTACAAAATTAACACCCATAAATCAGTTGAATTCTTACATTCCAATAATGAATCAACTGAGAAATTAGAAAAACCATCTCATTCACAGTAAGCTTCAAAAAAAAAAAAACTCAAAAGAGGTGAAGGACATCTACAATGAAAACTATAGTACACTAGAGAAAGAAATTGAGGAAGACATCATAATATGGAAAGACATCTCATGTTCTTGGAGAGAAATAATATCGTCAAAATGGCCTTAGTACAAAAAGTATTATACAGATTTATTGCAATTCCCATCAAAATCCCAATAATATTATTTATATAAATAGAAAAAGCTGCTATAAAATTAATTTGGAAAAATAAGAGGCCCAGAAAAACCAAAGGAATTCTTAGCGAGAAAAAGAAAGACATCACAATACCATAATTTAAATTATACTACAGAGCTATACTAATCAAAACAGGGAAGAAAACCAATAGAAAAAAGATATAGAGACTAACTCACATAAATACTGTCACCTCATCCTAGAAAAAGGTTCCAATATCTTTGGGGAAAAGATATTCCCTCAAAAAATGGTGGTGGGAAACAGAAATCCATATGTAATAGAATGAAAGTTAAATCCTATCTCTCACCCAGCATAAAACGCAAATCAAGGTGTACCAAAGACCTAGCAATTAGACCAGAAATCCAGCACATATTAGAAGAAAAGTTGGGCCCAACACTTCAACATATTATTTCTGGAACTGACTTCCTCAGTAAGACTTCTAAAGTACAAGAAAAAAAAAATTTAAAAATCAGTAAATGGGATGGCATCAAACTAAAACACTCCTTCAAGGCAAAGGAAGAGCAAATCAAAAGTGTGAAGAGAGAGCCTACAGAATAGGAGAAAATCTTTGCCACGTGCATCACAGATATGGCATTAATATCTAGGATATACCAAATAACTCACAAAACTTCACACCAGAAAAGAAAATAACCAATAAGTGGGCAAAGGAACTGAATAGACACTTCTCAGGAGAAGAAATACAATCAGTCAACAAATATATGAAAAAATGTTCAACATATCTAGAAATTAGAGAAATGCAAATTAAAACTATAGGGGCTGGGATTGTGCCTAGCATGTGCAAGGGCCTGGGTTCAATCCTCAGCACCACATAAAAATAAAATAAAGATATTGTGTCCAACTATAACTAAAAAATAAATAAATAATAAAAATTAAAACTCTACTGAAATTTCATCTCACTCCAGTAAGAATAGCAATTATCAAGAATATAAATAACACTAATGTTGGTGAGGATGTGGGGAAAAAGGTACACTCATACACTGATGGTGGCACTGCAAATCAGTGCAACCACTATAGATAGCAATATGGAAATTCTTCAAAAAACTCATAATGAAACTGCAATTTGATTCTGTTATCCTACTCCTCAGCATATACCCAAAAGACTACTACTACAGTGATGCAGACACATCAATGTTTATAAAATCACAATAGCTAAGCTATCGAGCCAACATAGATAAGTGGATAAAGAAAGTTTGGCATATATACACAATGGAATATTACTCAGCCATAAAGAAGAATGCAATTATGACATTTACCAGTAAATGAATAGATCTACAGATTATCACACTAAATGAAATAAGCCAATCCCCCAAAATTAAAGGTTGAATGTTTTCTCTGATATATAGAAGTTAAACAGCAATAAAGGGGTGGAGGAATTTCGGTGGATTAGACAAAAAGAATAAAGGAAAGGGAGGGGAAATTGGAATAGGAAAGATAGTAGAATGAATCCAACATAATATTCCTATTTACATATATGAAAATACCTAAGTGAATCCCATCATCATGTACACTCACAAGAATTGGTCTATTTAGAATAAGATACATTCCATGATTGAATAATTGTATCATAATGAAATCTACCATATTATAAAACTAAAAACCATTAATAGAAGTCAACAAAAAAACCTGGTAAGTATTCTTGATCTTTTAAAAAGTTATTTTTAGCTTCCTCAAGTGCTTAATTTGAAGAATTGGCTTTGTATGTTCATTTTGTTGTCTTATGGCAAACTTCTTGGTGCTTGGATGCATGCTTCATTCCTAAGTTGTAGTTCCCATTGTTTCACTACAGACCTTGATATCTCTACCATAATTTCCTTAAAATGATAAGAACCATATCCCAAATCTGTCTCTGCACAAATGGGCATCTGCTAATACCTCAGTACAATTCTTATACTCTTCCTCATAGATGTTGTTTTCCCAACATGAGCTCATTGATGACTTGCTCTATGCACATGCAGCTCTGAGCCAATGATTTGAGAGGGATCTATATGAGGGATCTTTATGAGGTGTCTACCCTCTAATTCTACCCACTCTTTATTCTAAGCTTCCCACTGTCTCACTCCTTAAGGCCAATAAAACAGTGGAGTTTCCTATTGAATCCTATCAGGGACAAGTCATGTAGACTTGGGATTTCACTCTGGGAAAAACATGGAAAACGTGTCTTACCCAGAATGATTTTATCCTTTCAAGGTTAAACCTCCTGTAGTTTGTGTTATTTTAGTTATTCTTTAGTTCCTTTAAATATTTGACTTTATATATATTTTCCATTGATTGCAGTCATTAGCAGGTAGGTTGTTGTTTTATAAAATACAAGAAGCTAAAAAGACCTATCAATTATATTTGTGCTTGATTGGCTAATAATTAGTGAACCAGGTGCCTTTGAAATATTTTACTAAAATTAAATTCATTTAAATGCAAAGTACCTCTTAATCATGTGAATGTTGACACAACAAATAGGTAAGAAAGATAGAAATTAGATGTCATCCTATTAAAGTATATCAGTCATTATTTGCAATAAGCAAATTAACATGAACAGACACTTGGAATCGGGAATTTCAAATCAACCTTATTGAGTTATTTACTGAAGTTTCTAATATGTTTTCTAATGTTTATTGTTACCATTCTTGCATTTTAGCTCTATAATTAAAATTGTTTGCATTTGTCATGTTTGGCACAGTTAAAGAAATAAATTCCATCTCGTTTCTCTCCTACCCATGTTTATATGTTTATGTCTTGATTAAAGCTTAAAAAATAATTCATTTCCACTTGAATAGAGTAAATTCTGTGGGAAAATACACATTCAAGTTTTAAAGTAAATGGTAGATACAAATCTATGTTCTTACAATTTTTTTATGCAAGCAATGAGAACATGTTACAAAAAATTTACTTGCCAATAGCTTTTTTTTTTTTTCTCCAAAACTCAGCACTAAACTACTGCTTATCTTCTGGGAAAAAAAAATGGAAGATGAATAACATTCAATTTTTATCTATGAATCTTATTTATTTAAACTGTTTTTGAAATTCAATTATTCTTTTTTATCCATCTAGCTCCATAATAGGATATCAAACTTTCAAACTTATACAATGTGTGACATTTTAGTAATTATAAATCATAAATATCAGTTCTGACTACCATCGGAGTCTCCTTCCATGTATCTTTTTTTTTTTAGTTGAATCAGACCTAAGGGAAATGCTACTTGAGTGTCTGTTTGGTTTATATCTCAACTATACTAAATATGCACCATTACTTTGATCATTAGATATTCTGTGCAGAATTCAAAGCTTGTCTTGTCTTGCTAATAAGCTGAAGGCATATGATTGTAGACAGGGTGCTTCTTGAAGTTATATGTGATTCTTGTTACTAGGAAACCATATGCCTAGTTTTAAAATCTCTTTCATACAGACACAGCTCAATATAGACACATATAGATGTTATATATACATATGTATATGCATATCCGAAACTTTGCACATACATAACAATCAAGTTAAAATAAGAAATAGCCTTACAGAGATATGATTTCTACATAGTTGTACTAAAAGCCAGCTCACTTTTGATATGTGAGACAGCATATGATTAATCCTAGATCTCATATTCTTGACCTTAAAAATATACAGAATGTAGAGTTAAAGAAGAAAGCAGCTAAAAGTGAAATCTTCTTTGTTTTGGGGTCTTCTGTATTGAAAGTGTGTGTATGGTAGTGAAGGGAGGCATTTGGTTAAATTGTCAGTATTGAATTTAGATATATTACAGGATTCATGAGTTTGCTGACTCTTAAGAGAATAAGGAAGTCACATGCATATCAATGTAGTCAGTTTCTATGGACTTCAAGAGCATTAGAGACCATCCATTTAAATTGTCATTCTATCACCACTGTGTTTTCAAATTGGTTAAATGATAAAGCACATTCACCCAAGCATTCTTGATCATAATTTCCCATTGGTAGATCTTTCTCAAAGATTAATGACAAGTCTAGAAGAATACAAAAAGGAAGAGCACTTTTACCTGGCAGCCAGAATGACCTTAAAATTTCTTGAGACAAAGGAAAACTCCACTAATGAGAGTTATCTTACAAACAGAATGATACCTTGCTCCACTATTTTCAAGGAAGCATATTTGACTGGTGGTAATTTTTTACCCTTTCAGATTTAGTGGGTCAGGTTTCATTTTCTCTCTCTGCCCTGAATGTGGTTGAGAGACTTCATCAAATCATCTTTCTGTGTCATGAAGCTTCAAAATGATATATGCCTTCATACACACACACACACACACACACACACACAGAGAGAGAGAGAGAGAGAGAGAGAGAGAGAGAGAGAGACAGAGAGAGACAGAGACAGAGACAGAGAGACAGAGAGAGACAGAGAGAGACAGAGAGATGCCAGGTTTTGGGTAGATGACTGAGAATAGTTAGTTCTATAAAAGCCATTATGCAATTTATGTGATCTAAATGCTTGTGTCTCCCCCAATTCATATGCTGGAATCTTAACCTTGAAGGTCATGGTATTAGGAGGGAGACCCTTTGGGGAATGTGTAGGTCATGAAGACAGAGCCCTCATCAATAAGATTAGTGCCTTTATGGAAGAGACCTCCAGAGATTGTCTTGCCTCCTTCAGTGTGTAAGGATGCAGTATTAAGTCACTCACAATGGGCCCCACAAGACACTGAACATGTTACAGCCCTAATCTTATTCTACATTTTCCCTGTTATATCCAATATATTATATTGTATCCATACATGTGTTCCCATTGGCTGTCACACACTGCGTTATTATTTCTCATACGGAAAGAAAATAAGCCTTTTAAATGAAGGTCTAGGCATATCAAATTTGAAGAGTCCAGATCCAGAGTTAAAAGACTTTCCTAAAGAGGACGAATATTTTGAGAGAGCCTAAGAACAGAACTTCCAATTTCAAAATTGTAGGGTTAAACACATCTTCAAAAATATATAATTTTGACAGAGAAAAATTGAGCAATTTAACATTTGAAACATATTCTCCATTTCACATAAATTACTTGCTTATTTTTTCTTTACATCTTGAGAAGTAAATTAAAATAATTGAGACGTGGACAAAAATGACAAGACTAAATTTAAATCAATTTCTAAAATTAAGACATACCGAAGTATTTCAGCAAACTTCTTAAGTAAAAAATGACCTGATAGGCCTAAAAGTTCCTGAAATATTGATTGCAGAGATATATAAAGTGAAATTGCCCTCATAATATTATTTCTGCCTGGGGATACATTTCAGGAAATATAATTGCTTTTATTATGGATTGTGGTTAGTTTGCCTCCATCACGGGTGACTAGAAGGCAATGAGGACATTATCCCTTTTAGAAGAAAAACCTGTCTTTCCAAATATTGATCAGGAAAAGTTTATTTTTTAAGTAGTACTTATAGTAAGACAATTCATTATGTGGAATTTACCCTTTTAAAATTTTTCTTTTTATGTAAATAAATTATGACTTGGTTTTGAGAAAGAAGAAAAATATTGACAAATTTAATTAAATAAAAATGTGTAACATAAAAATCACCATGAACATAATCTAACAGCTAAATTTTCCAAAAATGGGAGAAAATATAAGCATCAAATAAGACAAAGCAATGTAATTAGTATGGTAATTATTCTTATACCCTTTATACAAAAAGAACCTTATTAAAATGAGTATAAAAGATTAGACATTTGGAAAAATTTAAAATAACATGAATAAAGATTTCCTCTAGGAATTCTCCAAATGGCCTATAAATTTATGAAAAGATATTCAACTTCAGTCATAATAAGAGAATTAAAAAGGGTGGGTGAAACTCATTGGTAGAATGTTTGCTTCATAAGGCAAACTGCGTCCTTGGGCCTAAATTCAATCCCTAGAATCAAGAGAGAGAGAGAGAGAGAGAGAGAGAGAGAGAGAGAGAGAGAGAGAGAGATACAAAATAAAATAAAATTGCCCTCATAATACCATTTCTCATCTGTCAGGAAACAACTTCAGAGCTTGCCATGTCTTCTGTTGCTGAGGTGTGTAACACAGTCTGTCTCCCAGATTGTTGATGGTAGAAAAAAACATTGTTCAGAACTTGCAAATAGCTAAAGAAAGAAATTATGCATGGAACTATCCTTAAGCCTATTAATTCTTTTTTTTTTTTTTTTTTTTTTGTGGGAGAGGGATTACACAGGATTGAACTCAGGGGCTCTCGATCACACATCCCTAGCCCTATATTGTATTTCATTTAGAGATGGGTTCTCACTGAGTTGCTTAGCGCCTAGTTTTTGTTGAGGCTGGTTTGAATCCACAGTCCTCCTCCCTTAGCTCCCTGAGCTTCAGAAATTACAGGCATGTGCCACCATGCCCTACTATTAATCCCATTTAAAAAGACTGATCTTTAAAATCTATCTCCAAGAACAATAAGGATTGCAACTCTGAAATATTTATTTCAGCAATATTTCTAATAACAAAATAATGAAAATGAGTTATGATTATTAATAGAAAATTGGTTGAATTATGTTAAGCACATACAAATGACAACTATGCAATCAAGTAATAAAAATGAGGATGAACTTTATGAATTAAAATTGCATGATTTATAGGATATATATTGTGAAGTGGGAAAAAAGGAGGAAATTCTTTTTTTTTTTACTCTACATCCTATTGTTCGAGCATAAAAAGGGCATCAAATATATATTTACATATAGTTTATGAAATTTTTATTTTTTTTTAAATCAAAGTTAAGGAAAGATCAACCAGATTCTAAAGAAAGTGGTTACATAGAGAATTGGGTGACCGAGAAGGGATTGAGATACTTCCATTTATATATTTTTAATTTAGAATCATATCAATTATTTATATATTTTTAAATAAATAAAAATGGGTGTGAAGGGAGCAAACACAAACAAGAAAATAAGTAGAAAGAAAGAAATATGACATTGTAATATTAATGATATAATCATACAGAAGAATTAATCTCAACTTCAGAGTAGAATTTTTCTACTTTTGAACATAGTGTTTTGATGGAACATCCTAGTTAGGATACACTAGAAAGAGAAAGAAAGAAAGAGAGAAAGAAAGAAAGAAAGAAAGAAAGAAAGAAAGAAAGAAAGAAAGAAAGAAAGAAAGAAAGAGAAAGAAAGAAAAAAACAAAGAAGGAAGGAAGGAAGGAAGGAAAGAAAGAAAGAAAGAAAGAAAGAAAGAAAGAAAGAAAGAAAGAAAGAAAGAAAGAAAGAAAGAAAGAAAGAGTGAGTGAAGATTGTTTGCAGAGAAATCACCAACATTACATATTAGGTCTGATATTGGTAGTAGTAAGTTTTGATTTTTTCCTCTCCCATCACTGGGGAATGAACCCAGGGTTTTGGGCTTGCTAGACAAGCACTGTTCCACTGAGCTAGCCCTAGTTCTTGATGATGATAGGAGTGAGAGCATAGCAATTTTAATACTATTTTAGTGTATTGTAGGATTGAGCAGGAATCAATCTTGGAAGGAATGAAAATAATGATCCTTTTGGGAACTAAGTTCTTTCTTTGGGAGAAGTGAAGTGCACATATGCAATAGAAGAGGAAAGAAAGAACTTTATGGGGTGGGATTAGCTTTAGGAGTTGAGCACAGTCTTGATTAAAATAAAATATCTCTATCATCACCTATTACCTATCTATGTATCTATCCTTCTATCCATCATTTCTCCATCTAACCCATGTATTTATGCAATTCTCCTTAGTACCCACTGACAGAACTCAGACTTCCAAGTATCTAGAAAGTGCTCGAAGGTTTTAGTCAGCTTTTTCACAGCTGTGACTGAATGACTGGACCAGAACAACGGTAAAGGAGGACAAGTTTATTTAGGGGCTCACAGTTTTAGAGATCTTAGTCCACAGAAGACCAGCTCTATACCTTGGGGCTCACAGCAGAAGAGTATGACAGAGGGAAACAGCTTACATGATGAACAGGATCTCCACTTGCCAGATACAAATATATACCCCAAAGCCATGCACCCAATTCTCAATCCTCCAGCCACATCCTATCACTTCAGTTACCACCCAGTTAATGCCTATCAGGGGATTAATTCACTGATTGGGGTAAGACTCTCATAACCCAATCATTTCTCCTCTGAACCTTTTTACATCATCTCATACATGAACTTTTTGGGAAACACCACATCTAAACCATAATACTAGATCTTTTATGTTTGTATTATTCTCCTGTAAAAATAAGGCTCTGAGAGACATGACCAGAGGTAGAAAAGGGAAACATCAATTTGGGAAGATGACAGAAAAAAGGTAAAAAGTTTTCTTTACAGTGTGCCAGTCTGCAAATATAGGATTGATAGAATTATAACATTATCACCACGGTGATGTTTGATTCATGCAAAAACAACCAATGGATATAAAACTACTGTAAGACAAACTGCTATGTAATAGGATTTCAACAGTTTGAAAGTATTGCTCCATTGGCAATACTGTGGAATTTCAAACAGAAAAATATTCTTTAAAATGAAGAATCTGTCAGATGCCACCTGGACCAAGGCATCATTTTTGGAATTGAAAAAAACAAGCCACATTCATCCATAAACTCCCAATAAGATACACAAGAAGGAGGTAAAATTATTTTCAGTGTTTCTGCAACCAAGGTTAAGCTGAAACTAATCAGGAGAAAATAATTTAAAAAAAATTAAAATAATCTGACATTCTATGAAAAATAAAAAAGTCACAGGAAGGTAAAGATCTGATTGTTATGAAAGATTACCAAGAAATATCTATACGTTATCTAAATTATACTTTACTAAAGAACTATAACAAGTAAATGCAATGTATTACCCTTGATTCTATCACAAATGAAAAAATAAAACAGGTATTACTGAAAAAAATGAAAAATATGAATATAGGTTTCTTTTCAGCCTTAGCACAATTAAGTTTCCATAAATTAAGATAAATGAATTATCTAAGAACATAAAATTCTCAGGGAATGTAATTTACTCACTTTATTGAAAATAGTAATATTTTATATGAAATTCATGAAAACATAACTAGTTATTTTGCTGAAATGGAAGTTTAAAATAGCTTTTATAGAATAAAAATAGAATGTTCATAAATAATAAACACTCGCTTTGGAAAGTTCAAAAGAATACAAAAACATGAAAACCAATATCAATCTATTTCTCAGGAGAACTCGTCTTAATATTTGATAATATATTATTATGATTTTTTCTAGTATTATTTTATTTTACATCTTTTAGACTTTTTTTCACTTACCAAACTTTCACCTAACAAAATTCCATTTGGAAACATCCTTGAATATTATGGTATAGCTTCATTTTCAAACACAGAACATCTTCCTATGATTTGGATCTAAATCAATATAGTTTTGACTATTTTCTAAGTTGGTTTAGCAAGACTATTCTAGGCTTAAGTTCAATTTTTTCAGGAGATATTTTCTCCTTAGTTTCTGGTGTATGTGTTTGTAAATGAAAGGGAATTCTAATGAGTCAAAATCATTTAAAGTGAAGGAAATACCTACTTAAGTAACCATGCCAACAATGCTATCACACTGACAATTTTACATTTGACTAACTTGTTTTACTTTGTAAATTATTACATCTTCAACTTATTCACTAAAGACACATGATATTGAAAGGAAATACCATTTGATATGAGAAGGATGTCAGTGCTGGACTTTTCCTTGCTACTTTCTAGCCTTCCTTTATTAGAAAAGTATGAGGAAAGCTCTTAATCTACTTGCAGACATGGTCTAGGGAGACACCATAACGGAGGTAACTGGCAAGATCTCCAGCTGTCCATGGACTGGGCTCATGCACTGTAGATCCTCCTGCTCAAGCAATGGCTCTAACAGACTCCTCCCTTGGACAGCTGGTTCCTCTGCACCACAGCTAATTGCCTAATTTCTTTAATGAGGTTCTTTCTCTTCACACCCTAAGAACACAGTGCCCATGTACTTCCACATTTAGGAGACTTTATTTTTCCACAGACCAGAAAATCATCACTTTTGTATCATATATACAGACATACACAAATCAGTCCTCCAGACTTTTAGAAAAAAAAAATTAAAAACCCAACTTCTTTAAAATATTCAACAGGTATATTGAAGTAAGAGTTTACCTATACTATAATACATTTACTTTGAAAATATTTGGGTATTAAAACTCACCCTCTTCTGTATGTGTGTGAAAACAGAATACAGGAAATATAAAGCAAGGCAAGGGAATTCTAGTGAGACAAAATCATTTTGTGCTCAGGCAGCCAGTAAAACAGAATTCAAGCGACACACACACACACACACACACACACACACACACACACACACATGCCCCACACCCTTATAGCACAATGATAACCAGTTCTGCCCCATAAAATTGACCCCATTAATAATTACTGCATCACTTTTGGCAGCTACAAAGGCTCACTGCAGTGAGGGATGGCTGTTTGCCAAAGGACAGTCTTTCTCTTCCTTACCCTTTTTCGTTCTCTCATTAGCTGCATGCGATATTGTCATATACTTTTTTTGTAAATGTTTCTCCATGAGAACCCAATTCATTCAATATTATGCCTATCCTGAAATTCTGGGAATCACATGCTCTTAGGTATTTCAAGAAACTGTATTTTTAGTCTATCTCTTTTCTTTGTGCCCTGTTAGCATTTTTGGTTTTGCTCCCTCTGTAACAACGTATTTGGGAAGAAAGGCTAAAAATGAAAGCCACTTAGACAGAAGAGTCTATGAATCTTTGGGATGACTATTTTTTTTTTCTGCTGTGCCAAATATTTATATAATAGCCTATATAGAGGAACATTGTTCTGTTGGTGTCATTCCCACTGGTACCAAAGGTCAACACCTCCTTTAATAGATTCTGTTTAAATATATGTCTATACTCACAATACTCTGATTTTGACTTCTGATCCTTTACCATATAAAATGATCCAACAATATAGCTTTCAATAATCTGAATAGAAAGTCTAACCAGACTCTAACCATAATGTGGTTCATAAATTGGCAGATTATTCTCCTGTGTTGCTTGAAAAAAAAAACTGTGTAATTGATCCACACGCCCAGGAAATATGAATTATTTTTATTCCTTTATAGGGTGAGATGATAAGGAAAATGGTTTATCAAGTTCAGTAAAAAATGGTGTTGTTTAACTATTTGTTTGTAATGGATTTGATTTAAGCCTATTTCTTAAAAATTAAGTAGAAGCCAGATTCTCACACTTTATTATTCTGTAAGTTTCTGAGTCTAAAAAATAATCCCTGATGTCAGAGATTAGAAGCTTTGAGATCAGAAGCTTAGAGATAGTCATGCTCAACTGCTCTTTGATGAAAAAAATCAAGAGGAAATGGGTGGATATTTTCATTGGTTTAACAACTCCAACCTAGCAGAAATCATGGCAAAGGACAAAATATTTAAGTATAAAAATAATTCTCCTCTGATAACTTGAGTTGATTATTATACAAGATAGTCAAAGGTAGATAAATCTTCTCCAATCCAGTTTTCTATAGCTATACTGTACAAGTAGAATTCTCCACCAAACTGATGTGCTATAGGATTCTGTTATTGAATAAATGAATTTGAATTATCTTTATCATAACAGAGATCACTTACCACCTTTTGCAAACTACAAAAACTATTTTCCTTTTCCTATATCTTCTGTGTGTGCTATACAAGCTAGCACTGGTTACATATATGTGTTAGCGATCCAGACTTGTCTCAATAATATGAATCTCCTTTCCTCAATTAGTCTGTAAATGCTTTAAAATTCTTGTGAGTGTTGCCTGTTTCTTTAAATATAGAGTTCAGGTGAGGAGTGAAAATAATTGGAGGAAGTTCATAAACCTGTTTCTCATCAAGTGTGAAATATAAGAACTCTGATTCTTTATTCAGCAGGACTCAATTAACTTCAAGTACATATTTATACAGTTCAAAGAGTATTAAACTTAAAAGAATGTGGATGTGGTAGAATTCAAATAAATCCATTTTTTAGATAATTTTTTAGTTGCTTTTTCACAAATATGGAGTATGGAGGCATGATCTTCACTCCTCCATCATTTGATTAAAAATAAATAGAGAAAAGGTTTTTTTCTGAGAACACTGCTAAGGATTTAGTCTGAGTATTTGTCTGCAGATCAGACTTATACATACAATAATTGCCTATTCCACCAATATTTAAGAACTTCCCAGTTCTATTGTTTTCTGTAGTTTCACAGAAACACAAGAAATTATCACCTTGTAAAATTCACTTTCCATTATCCAACAATAACAATAAAACAAATATATAAATATATAAATAATCTATGCTAACATTCCATGTTAGTCATGTGGGGTCTATTTCTTCAGTGCTTCTTTTGGAGGAGGATGTTTTAAAAAAAAAAAAACTTCAGGAATGTTCACATGGCTGATTTGGGATGATATTACTTTACTACATTCTGTTTTATAATTTAAATATAGGGAAAGAACATTTGTTAAGAGCCTTACAATTTCCTTGTTGGATATTATATGAGCAGATTTTAGTCTATGGTGGCTTTTTCATAGTAGTGTCATTTTCTAACTGGCCATTTGAATATTCTTCAGTATCACAGATGAACAATCTCAATAAAAAAAGTTTAATACTTTGACAAATATGTAAGAATGTGAGTCAGGTGAAACCCATAGAAACCCACCTGAAACCACTCTCTGGTGTTTTCAGGGGATCATTGTGTCTCTATTTCCTGTTATTATGGTTCTAGTCTCTAAAACTAAGTTATTCTCCCCGAGGCTCTGTTTTATCATCTGCAAAATAAATAAAATGGAGATAATATTTATATGGTTGTTATGGAGACTAGTTATTACAATGAACATAAGGTTCTTGGTGTTCACTCATAGAAACATCTCTTAAGTTTGGAAGATAAGTTTAGATTACAAACAAATTTAAATTTCATTTATTAATTTTTTTAGCACTATCAAAACACATTAGGTCAGGCTACTCAAATACAAATATTTTAAATTTCAAATTGTGGGAAAAAAAGGTCCCTCTAGGTTGAAAATGAAAAAAATCTTAATCATCTAAGAATCTGATATCTTGTTTGATTTGTTTTAAGCAGTGACTTGAGATCATGTTAATAAAACAGCCACAATTTTACCAAGCTAATATTGTGAAGCAGTCTTTGTAAGACCCTTGTAATTCTCTTGTTCAGTATTACATGAGAACATTTTAATCAGTGGTGACTATTTCATCTTACTATTTTTTTCAAATTGGTCATTTGAATATACTTTAGATGAAGAGTATCACAGATGAACAATCTCCTCAAATGTAAATAAAGGTAAATGTCATCATTTTGAAATGAACAACATTTTGAGAGGGCATTAAAAGGAGATGGGATGGCTACTGACGAAAATAGGTCATCTGGGCATGGGAATATCACAAAGTTATATGTGATGGCAATTCAATGCTATCTTCAGATTTATCAAGTGTCATGAACTCATCTTAAAATGTTGATTTAGAATAATACTCAATATTCATAAATTGCTCTTAGAAATATGCAAAAGTTACTCTTATATAACATTTGACCTGGACCTATTTTCAAGACATCATTAAATGTTCTTGAGACATTTTTAAAGAATCCTTGAGAAATTTCAATAAAAGTCTTTCAGACTCTTTTTTAAAAGAGCACAGATACCACCAAAAAAAAAAAAGCAGCAACAAATTTGAATACTACACTTAAGCTGATGTCAGGAATTTATTTGTGTAGAAATCCTCTAGTTCTCATTTTGTAAGGACTCAAACTATGAGGAAATCTTCACTTACCACTAATTTTCATTTACTTACTGGACATTAATAACTTCCAAATATACTCTTGAATAGATATTATTGAGGCAAGAAAAATAAAATATCTGCATCGGTTTATGTTTTCAAGTAGGCAAAAATGAGAATATTTGTACAAAATAATTCCAAGGAATTCTGGTAGCTCTAGAGTCTTGGATTACATATTAAACATAAGAAGCACATGAGCTGTGTAGAAGCAAGGTAGACAAAATATTAAAGAGTAGGATCAATGTGCAGGAAAACAGCAAAAGTTTTATTACTTCATTGAATGGGCATGAGAATTAGATGGTTATGGTTTGGATATGAGGTGTCACCCAAGCTTACGGTAGAGAAAATGCAAGAAGGTTTGGAGGAGAAATGATTGAGCCATAGCATTAATCTAATCATTGAATTAATCCCTGGTGGGATTAACTGAGTGGTAACTGGAGGCAACTGTGGCTGGAGGAAGTGGTTCATTGAGGACATGGCTATGAGGTATATATCTGGTATCTGGAGAGTGGATCTCTCTCTCTCTCTCTCTCTCTCTCTCTCTCTCTCTCTCTCTCTCTCTCTCTCTCTCTCTCTCTCTCTCTCTCTCTCTCTCTCTCTCTCTCTCTCTCTCTCTCTCTTCATGTGAGCTATTTCCCTTTGCCGACCTCTTCTGCCATGATGTACTGCCTCATCTTCAGCCCCAAGGAATGAAACCTGCTGTCTGTGGATTGAGACCTCTGAAACTGTGAGTCCCCAAATAAACTTTTCCTCCTCTACAGTTGTGCTGGTTGGGTCATTTAGTCACAGCAGTAAAAAAGCTGACTAAAACAGAAATTGGTACCATGAACTGAGGTCATTGCTGTGACTGACCTGACCATGTGGTTCAGAAGCTTTTGGAGCTTTGTGGATTGGTGGGAGTAATTTTAAGATGGTTAGCAATGAATGCAAGCTGGACATGCTTTAGGTTGTTGTAAGCAGAGCTTAATGGCTGATTCTGGTGGGAACTCAGAAGACCAGAATGCCAATAGGAACATGCACAGTGAAGACAAGGCTCAAGAGGGTTTAGAGGAAAAGGAGGACACTATTGGTAATTAGACTAGAGGCCATTCACATTATGTTCTGACTATGTTGTCTGCTTTCTGCCCATGACCTGAGTTTTTCTGTGAGGCTTATTTTAAAAGTGATGGACTTCTTAATCTGATGTCTAGGCAGCATGGCATTCAGGTGCTGGCATAGATATTGCTGGTGGCTTTTAGCCAAATTCACTGTGATAATCAGGAACAGAAAGATTTGAAAAGTGTGGACTTGAAAGGAAGGAGTAAACCTAGCTCAGGAAGCTCAGGCATTTTCTTTTTCCCTCCTTGTGACCTTGGAATAGGCAACACTCTCGTGCTCTGAGTACTGCAGGAAGGTCCTAGATATAGGCCAATGTGAACTGTGTATTAAATCTTAAACCCCCTTGATTTTTAGCTACAGGACTTATACCAGTCAGCGAGACTGAGGGTGAGTGAGTTATGCCTTTCAATCCTGGTTGTTGAGATTCCAGACTGTCCAGGCTAACGCTCGATGCTATATTGTCAGTTATTTTTGTGGCTAGGTGCCAGTAACTCTGTTTGGTGACAGTTATGAAAAAAAGTTTTCTGAGCCCTTAAATAAACTTTTCCTCCCTACAATTGTTCTGGCTGGATCCTTTAGTCACAGCAGCCAAAAAAAGCTGACTGAAACAGCGGTTCTCTGACAACCATTAAGAAATCATTAATAACATTGGAGAGGAGACAGATTGCCAAGACTCTCCAGTCGACCTAGGCTTGAGTTCAGGGGATAACTCATTACTGCTTTGAAACCTACAAGTTTCTGGTTGAAGAGGACAAAATCTTGAAACATCAGCCTTCCCTTAGATCCTAGGACCATCCAAAAATTTAGTCTAAGACACCATGCAGTACTCTCAATCTCTCTTCCTAAAATGCATAGGGGTGAGTATGTGTGTGTAATCATGCATACATGAACTTTTTAAAAAATAGTTTAAACATAAAAAAAGAACACTGTTCAGAATAAAAACGATTATTCAAAGACAGAAAGGAAAAGAATTTGGTGATCAAGGCAAAGAAGATGAACAATTTAGATTAAAGAGACAAACCTCATTCAGTAGATAGTGTCTCCTGATTTAAAAGTTGAGAAAAATGGAGGAAGAAAGAATTTAGGGAAGTTGTCTAAAATATAATGTCTACAGAATGGCACTTTCTGAATTTCAAACAGTCACATGTCCCTTGTCAAGGAGGAGACAAAGTTTAGCCTGGGAGGGGATAAGAAGGGCAGGCTTTGCTCTCAAAACTTTTGCCCAACACTATTCTATTTCTCCCTGGACTTTGTTTCTGGCTTCCTTCATTCACTTCCAGTTTCCCATATTTTCCTGACTTTTCTCTAAATGAGATTCTCATTCTTAATTTGATTTCTAGAGTTCTCCATTCTCTGACCCCTGCCTGGGAAACATACACATACGAATACTTTTCTACTGAGGTTCTGTGTCAGCCTTATTCAGGGATTTTCTCTGAAAATTAAAGACAAGAGCAACTGAAGAGCTTCAGGCAAAGCCTGATCTGGCTTATTACCATTTTAAGGGAATTTGACGGGAGCTGTTTTTATTTGTTCTCAAGTTCATGACTCCAATGTTTCACATCCTGTGACTATAAGAATTTAAGTACCTTTTATAACCAGATAAATTAGTCTGTCTACCTCCATATCTTTCTGTCTGACTCCATCTTTTCCTTCTAAGCACTTTTCCCATGCTTTCCTAGTCTTCAAAATTTCTCTCTCTCAACCCTTCTTCTTGAAATATTTCCCTTTTTCTGTTACATTTTACTTTTCCAATTTCCTTCCCAAAAGAAATATAATGTAAATATACAATATTAGTATAGTTAAAATATCATTGCATTAATTGAAAACATTAAATTGTCTGTTTTAAAATCTTAAACATTTTATTTAACTTTTTACCTCCAAGATGGTATTACTCATTCACATGGGTTTATCTTGGAACACCAATTACTCAATCTCATCACCCTTTTCAGTATATTTTAATTCCCTACAAAGAAAACATACACACACACACACACACACACACACACACACACACACACACACACCCCTTATTTCTCCCTCTCTCTTCTGCATAAATAATCTTTGAGAATTTTTAGGTAAAAAAAAATGCATGGATACCAAAAGTAGTGTCATTTTCCCTCCAAACATACTCTAAATATTGATCTTTATCTTCTACCCCTATTTTGAAAGATTAGAAAACACTGTCTTTATATTTTCCTTTAAATGATTTGACCTTACTTTCTTCCCAAGTATGAGTCAATAATTTCATCTCGCACTGTACCCATATTCATTGCTACAGTTTAAATATTAAATGTTCCCCCAAAGACCCATGTATTAACAATTTAATCCCAAGTTTGGAGCTGTTGGAAAGTGGTGGAATCTTTAAGACATAGGACCTAGTGGAGGACTTCCTGTCCCTGGGGACATGCTCTTAAAGGAGATTGTAGAACTGCTGGTTTGTGTCTGTCTGACCCTCACACTCCCATTTTGCTTCTTGACCATATTGAGATGAGCACCTTCTTCCACTCCATGCTTCTGATATGATTTGATTCCTTGCCACAGATTCCAAAGCAATGAGGCAAAAAAAAAAAAAAAAAAACATGAACTGAAACCTCCAAAACTGTGAACCAAAATAAACTGTTTCTATTTTCAAGTTGATGATCTCAGGTATTTTATTATAGTAACAGGAAGCTGTCTAACTTACTCACAAAACAGTCAATAATTTGTGATGTAATTATAAGCAATTAGTGAATAAAGGGCAAGGTAGATTAATTGGAAGACTATTAAACCATTATCAGAAAAGAAAACATATTGAATCCAAAGAAGTACAGTATTGATATACTGGTGTGACCTAGAAATAACTTGGAGAATCTATTCTAGGTTATATGGTCCCTTGGTTCTTATATTAAGAGTTAAAATATAGATTTGAGTTATAAACAGATCTGACACACTAACAAAAAATAGAACTTAAAATGGTTCATACCTATATTTTCAAGACACCTTGAAAGGAAATTTTACTTGGCAAAGATTTTCAGTTTTTAATTTAGAGATGAAAAGCACTAACACAGAACTATTTATAATTTATGTATCTGAATAACGTATTATAATTATCTTTAAGGCACCTGATGTTTCTTTTCCCCAAATGGAGCTAAAATTTGACAGCCATGTGTTCTCAATGTAAACAGAGGTATGCAATAATATACTGGAGGGTTATAACAAAATTGATTTTGTATGTTTTACTAACAGGAAACTAAATTTTGAAATTGATAAGGTAAATTTAAAAGCAAGACAAATCAAGTTGAAAATAATTTTGTAATCTATAAACCATGAAAATAAAATAATGCTTACTTTTAAGAGCTCTGTTTGGGTGTTTGGGTAATTTTACTCATCTTCTAAGAAAAATTATGATTTTCCAGCTATATACTCAGTTTTTCTATTTGCTGAGATTTTTAAATAAACACACAATATTAAAATTTGTTTTATTACAAATCAATTTAAACTTCTCCTTCAAATTGGGGATGTACTCATATTTTCCCATCTTTGGATTGTCAGTCTACGTCAAGACACACCCTTGCCATAACCAATAAAGACAGTTTAACCTCCAGAAAGAAACATTAAATGTAGTAGATGTTAGTATGTCAACCTGATTTTTTCAAACTTTCAGCTGCACCAGTGACATTTGTAATTAACACACTATCAAGCTCCCATAAAAGGGCTTAGAAAGGGCTTGATGGTAAAAATCCATGAAGACCTTCTAAGGTGGGAATTAGAAAATTAATAGAGGTGACCATGGGTTCAAGAAAATATATTTCTGTTTCATTTTTCTTTTTTTTTTTTTTTTGCTCCTTTCCCAGCTCCTACTGGGAAATCCCACATAGAGTTGTTAATCAAAATTCCACTGAAACTTATCTTAATCTTTGCGGCACATGATGACTCATAAATGAAAGTTGAATATGGCATATGGTTTGAAGACTAAATAAAATTTAGAATAGCTACCTTAAAACTAGAATGAAGTATAGAAACTTTCCTTAATTTTTTAAAGCACTGGACACTGACCTTGGATTTATAGCCCAGCATTACATCAATGGAATATGATATGTTTCAATTGTTATAGTTCCTTTTGCTCTCTTCTTCACAAAGTCATTTTAATAGAGGCATATAGTATTACTTCTGTTGTAAGAGAGGTCACCTTGCACCCAGGAGTTTAGAGAGGAGTTGGTCCTGTGCCATTCCAAATTTAGCAAGAAGATCCCACTGTGCACAGACATTTGGTCTGCATAATTGACAGAGAGGCTCCAGCTTTGTTATAAAGTTTATGAAAACAAGTGTCAGCCTCCAGCACAGAAATGGTCAAATACCCTTGAGCATCTTTGGGTCCTGTATATAATTGTAACTCTTCCCAGAAAAGCACCTGCTTCTTCCACGAGCAAAATTCCAGCTGTATCTACATGCAGTAATGAGGGTGCAATGAGAGACAATCTAAAGCAGCCCAACTTCAGTACACAACCAAAAAATATCACTTTCTGCTCAGGCCATATCTACAGGATACCTTTGACATTATCAACTAGGAATAACTGCTTGAAGAGGCAGTCTCAAAATATGCTTCATATTTACCTTCAACAGAAACAAATATACTATGTTAATAAGTATCAAGTGATAAAGAGATAGTATTTTATAAAGAATATAAAGACTGTACCATAAAAGTATGATTTAGAGATTATGAATCAAGAGACTACATACTGAAGAACAAAAGTAGAAATATTCTGTTCAGCCAGCTTGCCTTGTTTAAATTTAAGCTAGATTCTGACATTTAAAACCTGGGAAAGACTCACTCAAAGATTTAATTCCTACCATGTTTAAAAAATCAGACATGATAATAGTAGATTCACTTTCTTTCATATACAAAATGAGCTGAAGATTACCTTGTGATCCCTGTTCTGGTGTGTTTTATATGTCAGTTGGGCATTTGAGTTGCAAATCATACTTTAAGGGATGCTGAAGATGTAAAAACTGCTCCTGGATATCATTTAGAGTCTCCAAATGGAATATGGCAACTTCTAGGAGATGGCGTCTAGCCCATCTGATCTTAAGTCATTGTGCTTTTTATCACTCTGTGTGTATAGAATGAGCCCAGAAGTAGGTGGCATGAGAAAACTGACCTATCAGCAAGAAAGATTTTACAAAGCCCATACTCAAGAAGGATTGAACCTTGTGAATCTGCAAGTCTCATCATGCATGCTTAAGATTTCCACATACTTTTATTTGCTCTTATTTTCTGAAAAGCTTCTGAATGTCAAGGAAGTCCTCTGGGTTTGGTGCACACTACAACAATCTATCTGCATAACTATTTATTTCCTCCAACATGCAGCCATTTTTTTTTCTTTTTTGCCTAGAACTTCAGTGCCATACTTTCAATCATAGGTTCACTTAACATATGCAAAGCACACGCAATGACTTTTCATAACACTTTTATGCTCTCACATGTAATAAGTTCCTTCATCCCCTATAACTATAATCTGAAGAGTTGGCAAAGTACATATTGTACCTTTAATTATCTCTAAAAATAAAAGAACTTTTCTCCAAAAACAAATAAATAATCTGAAAAACGATGAGGAGAACTCTGTTCTATTTTCCTTAATAATACAATTCTAAAGTGTGTTCTTTAAATATCTAAGTTATCAACAATTGAGTAAATACTGTTATAAAGAGGCACTGCTGTTAACAGCCTGAGTCCTGGAATTAGTATATTTGCGTTACTTCTCTGGTTTTGCTGTTGAATAGCACTTAGACCTTAAGCAATTTAATAATTTTTTAAAGTTTTATTTTTCTTATTGATCAAATGAAATTAATTATAATTATTTTACAGTATTACTGTGAAAATAGATGACATAATATCTGTTAAGTACTTACAATGGGCTGGTGTATGATAGGAATTCAGTAAATAATAGTATTGCATTAAGATTCACAAGAAAAGTGATAGAGAACTTAGATTTACCTACTAGGCTCAAAAAATTATCTAGCCTATATTTTTAGTGTAAATTTCTTTTTATGAATTCAATAGCTTCTAAGGAAAAAGATAACCAGTGTAGAATATAAATTGATAACTTAGATGATTGAAATGTACTTGAGCAAAGGATCCTAAAAGTGCCAGAATAATACTTGAAAAAAATTATGTTAGATTTTCTTCCACTTCTTTGTGCTGAAAGAGTTTTTAAAAAGCATTTATGTTTGTTTATTTATTGAAGAGATATTTTTAATACTTGATATGCTCTCAGGCAGAATGCTTTTAAGAGTTCTTTTCACATTTGCATTGACAAAGGGAAACATTTTGAACTGACGTTTTCTCCATTACTAATATTTTGCAATGTTCTTGGACAGTAGCAAATTCCTTTGAGTTTTTGGCAAAGCTGACTTCTTTTCCCCCACTCCTTTCTGTCCTTCAAAGTTGTTACAGTTCTCCTACTAGGTAATGAGAAACAGGTGTACAAGAGTCAAATCTCATTAAGAAAAAGACCAACCCAGGCTCTTATTTCTCTGTATCATGTAATAGATTAAATGACCTCACATTAAAATAAGTATGAATACATAATTTGTTGCCCAATTATTGTTAATCAGAAATGAATCCTGATAATAACAAAGTTTTCATTCAATTGATTTTAATCTATGTACTATGTCGTTGCAAAAGAAAGATAGACTGCATATTCTTCATTACTGAATAACTCACTTCTGTTTATTTTAGGTAAATGCTTTCATAAATATATATGTGTATATATACATATATGTTGCAAAAAGAATAAATACCTTTAACATGAAAATTTTCATAAAATTGTTAAGATTAAAGATTTCAGGAATTTGCTTAATTTTCTATTTACTTCATGGAATGTTTACTAAGGATATAGATTAAGCATAAACTTTTATCAGATCATAATGGGTACATATCTGAGAGACCAAAGTATGAATTTATGTCAATAATTTCCATATGTCATTAGTAATAGCAAAGCAACTCTATCTCTTCAATAATAGCTATAAAAATGCAATTAAAATCTTATATAAAATTTTGCCATATGAAAAAACTGGATGAAGGATAAGCTAGTAAGCTAAGTTTAAAGAAAAATACAAAAATATTAGCATTATTGAAAAATTTTATAGTACACCCTATTTATGCATTGTAATCTCTGAATCTGAGAGAGACATATTCACATAAAACTCTATTTCTTACTTAAATGAATATTTTTGAAGGATCAATATATATTGACTTAATCTTTTTAAATAATTCTTAAAATCTACCAAGTTTTAAGAGACATGTGCTTTATTTTGGAAAATATGCTGACTAGCTCTAAAAAAACTTGCAAATCAGGTGGGTTTGCTGAAACCTTCAGTTCTGTAATTAAGCCAAGACCTAAAGTTACTATGAATTCTATCTAGATGTTTTGAATATTGAATGTGAAATGATAGATTTTATAAGAAATTCTAGAATACTAAAGGTAGTAAACAAGATATGATATTTAACAAATACTGTAAATAAAGACTAATTTAGTGTCACCTGAATTATTACCATTGAAACTTGGAAACTGTACATGAAGTGAACTCTGTCTGCTAACACAGTACTATCTCAAAGTTATTAGATCCATTCAATGAGAGTTAAATGATTTTCATAAAGTGCACTTTAAAAAAACTAGTTTTTCAGTGACTAATAAATATTCAATTAAAATGTCTATGCACTGTTTTTTAATAATAAAATCCACTTCCTCTTAAATACACGAATAATGTATACTATATAATCTTGCATTTGAAGTATTGATGATTTTATATTAATTTATTTTAAATTAAAGAAAAATTTTCATTATTATTATATGGTACCCAATGATAAAAATAAGTATAGCAAAAATCTGTAGAGTCTCTGCATATCATTTACTTCAAGGATTCCATCTCTCTTCTCAGAGTTCATTTGTTATATTCCTTTTCAGATATTTTTCTATTGCATCTATGTATTTGTTTGTATGTTGTAGAGATATAGGTAGATGAATGTTCTAGCACAAATTTAGATGTGGAGTTAGAAATGGATATATGTAGCAGATATAAATCTATACGTTTCATGAATTTTCTTTTGCATTGAAAAAAAATGTTTTGTCTACTCTTATGCCTGAACTCTGCATGTATTCCCATTTCCCCCCAATAATAGAAAGATTAATTTTTTCAATCGGTGGAATATTTAGTCAATTAAGGTATTCTTCAACAGACTCAGTGGTATCTTTAAGCACCAAGGGCTTAGGAAAATAGCAGGAGGACTCTGGTCCATGGTCATTGTCTGTCCACATAATACCTGTGGAGATGCTGTTGGGCATCATCAGATCATACCCCAAACTGCTGGCTGTTATTGATTGCTATTTGCAACCAACCCACTGAGCCACACTGGAACATACTTCCTTGCTCCTGTTTCTTATTTGGAATCCATAGGAACTTTGAGATTAATAGCTCCATTTGCCTCAGCACCTCTAGACAGCCATTTTTACTTTGTCTCCTGTGCTATAGTAAAAGGGAAGACATGAGGGCCCTATACTTCTGCCAGGTCTGCAGGCAAGAGGCTGGGCATAAGCCTTTACTTCTTTTAAATCTCCAATTCTAACTAAGGAGTTTTGCCAATCGTTTTTACTTTACTATGAGAGAGACAATATAGGGCTCTTCCACAGCAGACTATATCAGTGTGTAATATTCTTATTTGTTGCAGCAAATTGAAAAAAAAAACTTATCACCATCCCAACTCAGTTCCAATAACTATCTTCCTTTTGATTTTTTTTATGAAATTAGTTAAGCTCTTTCATATAATGTAACAGTATACAACTTCACTTCCATCATTTAGTGTACAGGCTCCTCTAATTTTTTATAAGATAGCATTTTTTCAAGTTAAGAAAGTTTCTTCATATTTTCAATAATCTATTTTTAAAAAATCTCAAGTTCCTTATTCTGATTTTCTCCTTGAAATAATTTTATTAAATACAATTTCCATTAAGTTATTATGCATCCATAGGATAAATTGTGTTTGGTTACTACACATTTTTTTAGGATTTTTCTTGGATTCAATTTATAATATTTAACTTGGGAGGACTTTATATTCATATTTATGATTAATATAAGTCTAATTTTCTCTCTTTTATTAAGACTATGTTTTTATTTTAGCTTATTATTGTTATCAATATCCTTTATATAAGCAATCCATGTCACTAACAAAGAACAAATAAACAATTGTTTTATGGGATATTTTGATTAACTAACTATACACCAAATACACATTCACACAGTATGTGTGTGTGTGTGTGTGTGTGTATACAATGGATAAATGTAAAAACTTATATACATACATACATGGAAAGTATTAATCCCTTGAATCCAAACTCTATGTTATTTTCCTAACAGGTTATGCTCTCAGTATCACTTGTTTTAAAAAACACTTTGTAAATTATCGCTCAAGTAATCATCCTAAATATGCTCAATGGCACATTTTCTTTCCTTTTTGAAAATTTCATTTTTATTCTCATTTCTGAATATTGTTTCTTTAGCAGGCAGTGATTGGGTAAATGTACTTTCTGAAGTTAATAATTACAATGAAATATGCTGAAACTAAGACATATTTTAATTTTTAATTCTGAATGTACTTTGGAATCTGTTAGAAAAATGTAAGACTTCACTAACTGATAAATCTTTGTATGGTACAGTATAAATAGGGTGGGAGGAATCTTGTGGTTGGCATCTGTTTGGGTTTGGATATGAGGTGTTGCCCAAAAGCTCTTATAATGCAAGAATATTCAGAGGTAAAATGATTGAATTATGAAAGCAATAATCTAATAATTCCATTATAGTTTGAACAGACTAACTGAATGCTAACTGGAGGCTTATGAGGCATGGCTGGAAAAGCGGGGGAGTCACTGGGAGAGTGTGTCTTCCTTGTACCTCCTCTCAACACTCTTTACTTTCTGATCACTCTGTCTGAGCAGCTTTCCTCCACTGGGCCCTTCATTCATGATGTGCTACATCTCCTTGGGGCCAGAACAATGGAGTTGGTCTTCTATGGACTGAGACCCAAATAATGTTTTCCTCCCCCAGGTTGTCTTTTCATCACAGCGATGGAAATGCTGACTGAAATATGCCAAGTAGTGTTGTCTTTGCTGAGACTAACTTGACCATGTAGTTCAGAAACTTTTAGAGCTGGTTTGCAGGAAGGATTTTCAAAAGTTTTGATATGAAGCTGTAAAATCTTTGAATGTTGTAAGTAGAGCTTAAAGGACAATGCTAGTGGGATCTCAAAAGACCAGAATGCTGATAGGAATACAGACTGAGCTCATGAGGTTTTAGATAGAAATGAGGACCAATGGGAATTAGGCTAGAAGTCACTGGTGATACAGTCTGGCAAATAACGTGTCTACATTTTGCCTATACCCTGATAATTTGTATGAAGATAAATTCTAAAGTGGTGGACTAATTAATTTGGTGAAGGAAATTTCAAGGCAGCACAACATTCAGTATGGCATAGATATTGCTAGTATATTTTATCCAGGTTTACTATGAGAATAAGGAGCAGAAAGCAGAGCTAAAGGATTTTTTAAAAAATTTTAGTTTGACCAGAAAAGTGCCTGTAAAGCTGGGGCCAAGGAATTTGTGCTTGTTGAAGACATTACAACACAAAATATGCTAAGTGCTTTCAATAGGGACAATAGTAAAGATCCCTCAAGAGCAACTCAGGAATTTGCAAAATTATACCCATGGCAGACTTAAGGATTTAGAAGGGAAAATTCCTTTGAGAAGATATTGTAGGGGCACCCAGCTGCAGTGGGAAAGCTGAGAAAGTTGTTTCACCATGCTCAGCCATGCAGGCACTCAGAGGTCACTGCAGCTATGATTTTAGGAGTCCCAGATATTTTAAAAGCTGGAAGCAGACGTTGGCATCATCCACATAATGCTTGTTCTGCAGGAATGCATGGCACTCAAAGTAAGACTTCCACCAAGCTTTCAAAGGAAGGCCTGGGAGTGCCTCCAAAGTGTAGTTGGGTTGGAATCCCTCTGCATTGCTCTAAGAAAGCAATGCACGAAGCTGTGAAGATGAAATTTAAGCTTGAATGGAAATTGAAGGAATTAATAAATACCAGTAATTTGAAACATCTTCTGAGGAAAGCCACAGGAACTGAGCAGAAAAGTCAAGAGTGATTCCACAGTGGCAGAGCTACAGAAGCCCTTTGGAGATCACATCATAGTGCCACATGCTCCAGATGCTGGACATGATGGTACAGAATTTTTTTGCCCTGCTGGATTTTGGTATTGTTTTGATTACATCCCTTCTTCCCATGTGTGCATTTCTTTTGGAATGGGAATGTTTACATTGTGCCATCATATATTGAATGTGTGTAACTTCCTTTTAATTTTTACAGAGGGTTACCACCAAAAATTGGCCTTGCCTCTCAGAGACCTTAAACTTGGACTTTTGGGCAATGCTGGAAGTGGTCAGACCATGGAATTCTTGAAAATGCATTTTGCATTTTGAGAAGGACATGGCATTTTGGAGTCAGAGGCAGAATGCTTTGGTTTGGATATGAGGTATCCCCTAAAATCTCCTGTTAATGCAGGAATATTCAAAGGTAAATGATTGGATTATGAAAGTTGTAGCTTATTTTACTCAAACAAGGTTGAATGGATTTCTGGGGTGGTAACTCTTAGTAGGTTGGGCATGGCTAGAGGAGGTAGGTCAGTGGCAGTGTGCCCTGGAAGAGTAGATCTTCCTTGTGGTCCCTTCCCCTCTCTCTTTCTCTGCTTTCTGACTTCTTTGCAAGCTGAGAAGCTTTTCTACACTGAGCCCTGCCCCCATTATGTGCTGTTCTTATTGGGTATTTTGATCCAAATGGTGCAATAGATGACCAAAAACCATCCTAGATAAAACAAAGATTTATCTTAGAGTTTAAGGGAAAACTTGACTATAATATAAGAAGCAGTGGTAATATTTTTCATCCTATCTGATATGTGTCAGATTTGAATGTAAGGATTTCCAAAAGTAAATATTGTCATTTGCAATTTATGAAAGAAAATGTATATATTTGTCATTCATCAAAAATCTGGAGTGTCTCAGTTTATATGATATCTTGAGAAAATTAAATGAATATTGGCTAAATATAGAATTCAAGTTCCTTTGATTTTACTAAGCTCATTTGTCTTTGCAGAATGCACAGTTTTCATTTATATTGAGAAAAGGTGTCTGTGATTACATACATACACATATGCAATCATATATATTAATAATAATGCAAAGTAATGTGAATATACACAGAAATTAACATGAAAAATAAGTAAATGCCTTAAATTAAGGTCAGGGAACAGAAACCAAACAAATGCAAAGATTGACTGAAACACAAGGCTAATTCAAATTTCTAAGCATATTGGACAGTGTAACCTGAAGTATGAAACATATTTATTTCCAGCATCAGAAAAATATACACAAAACTTCCTGCATAAATGTATTTCAGGCTGTGGCTTCCATTTTTATATATATGCCAAAGTAGCTAAGTTTAGTAATTTTTCTCTTCTCTGTTATGGGCAGACCAACACTTTTGGAATAAAAATGAGCTTCTCATTGTAACCTGTTTAATGTTCACTTTTAAGTTCATTTTATCATATTATCCAGGTGTTCCTTGGTTTTCTATTTTCAGTAACTAGATTGTCAATCTTAAGCCTTCCCTTATTCCTTTTAGCTGTGCACTAACTCCAAGAATTGGCACTCAGCCTCAGGTTATGACTGTGGGACACAAAGGAACTAGCAGGATTAAATTGTCTAACAAATTTTGTTGGGTTAGAAGCTGGAAGTCAAAATTAAATTAGTAATAGAGATAAAATAGAGTCCTTACAACATAAATATGTAGACTGACGTTCATATCCTAAATAGTCATGATTTATTGTATCGAGAAGAGACATTGTAAGCAAGAACAACTCAAGGAAAGGCAAAAAGGTTGAAATGAGTATTTTCACATTATTCCCAGAGACTGATTTTGTCTTAATCTAAAGTAGATGTAAGATAAACATTTGTTAAATGCTCTGAATTGGAACCAGTATTGATCTTCATTTCTCTATAAAGATTATGTATCACTAGTATGTACAGTGTATGGAAAGTGCTCAAGAGACCTGTTGAATTTACAAATGCTTTAATAAATTCCTACTTCTTTTTCCCACCCCAAAATTAAAATATATAAGTCCTAAATGAAATGAGCCTGTTTTACCTCACCTGTTCTAAGTTAATTGTTATGCATGACTCCTTCTGCATACGTTCAGTTATAGCACACCAAACAACTAATACCCTGGATGGGTTATATTTGCAACCTCTTGAGTCCTGTAATCCAAGTGCACCTTATTTTCCTTAGCCATCTGCCAAGAGCAGATCTTTCATTAGCTTGTAGGCACAACTTATGGTTCTACTCAGCTGATTTTCTTGTTCTTAGACTCATTCCCATCTGGTACATCTACAATATTTATTCTGTACAGTGCATATATTTCTTAAGAATATTGTTAGTAACTTAAATCTGTGCAAGATTTCAAAGGAATATTCAGTTTTCAAACACTCTACTCTCTTGTACTTCCTACAATATAATTTTTAAAAATTTTTATAATTTTTTAAAAATTTTGTAACAAAAATATGACATACTTAGGCATAAATCTAGCCATACCTGTACAGGAGCTACATAAATTAAACTATAAAATTCTGATAAAATAAACAAAAGATAAACTGAATAAATGAAGAGATAGTCAATGCTCATGGATAGGAAAATCCAATATTGTAAGTTTTTCCCAAGTTGATCTATAGATTCGAAACAATCCAAAGTAAATTTTCAGCAAGTTATTTCATGTATACTGAGAAGCTCATTTTAAATGTTAGATGGAGCGACAAAAGACCCAGAATAACTAACAAATTATTAAAGGATAAATTTATTGGACTTAGACTACCTGTTTTAAGGCTTACTATAAAGTTGCAGCAATGAAAACTGGGAAGTATTTGCAAAATAATTGAAAAGAGATCAATGAAACAAAATAATTCCAAAATCAAACAATATAAACTTAGGTAACTGATTTTTACATAAAAAGCAAAAGTAATTCAATAGAGTAATTATAGTTGTTTTCAAACAATTGTACTGTAAAAACTGGATATGCATGTGCAAAAAAAACCAGACTTTATACACATTATTGAAAATAGATTATAAGCCTAAATGTAAAACACAAAATTATAAAACTCCTAAAAGATAATATAGGAAAATATCTAGATGACATTTTGTTTGTTACTTTCTATATACAAGACCAAAGGCATTATTCACAAATAAGGAATTGACAATTGTACATCATAAAATTTAAAAATTTCTGCTCTGCAAAGATATTGTCAAGAGAATGAAAAGGTAAGCCACATGAAAAGGTAAAATGGAAGTGTTTAAAAAGACATATTTGATAAAGACTATTATCCAAAATGCACAAAGAACACTTAAAACTCAATAACATGAACACTAACAACCCCATTAAAAATTGGCCGAAGATCTTAATAGGCAGTTCTCCGAAAATATGTACAAATGGGCAATAAGCGTATGAAAAGATGCTCCAGAGTACATGTCATCAAGCAAATACAAATTAAAACACAATGAGGTCACACTACCCACCTGTTGAAATGGACAAAATCCAGCATTAATTATACCAAATGTTGGCAAATACATGGAACTAGAAGAACTCATTCATTATTGTTGGGAATGAAAAATGTCATTGTCACTTTGGGAGACCATTTGTTACCTTCTTACTAAACTAATCACACTCTTACCTTATAATCTAGCAATTTTGTTCTTTGTTACCCAAATAATTTGAAAACACGAAAACAAAACACTGCACATTAATAATTTTAACATTTTTGTTCATAAATCCCCATACTTGGAAGATACCAGGATATCCTTCATTAGGGTAATGGATAAAAAATAATGGTATATCTGGAAAATGAAATGTTATCAGTGCTAAAAAATAAATAAGGTTCCATACGAGAACATTAAATATATGTTACTCAATGAAAAAGAACAATAGAAAACGGTGATATAGTAGATGATTTTAACTGTGTCACTTTCTGGATAAAGCAAAATTATGGATACAGGAAAAGGTCAGTATTTTCCAGCTCTACAAATGGGTAGAGCACAGGGGAATTTTAGGGCAATGAAACTACTTAGTATGATATATAATGGTGGATGAACATCATTATAAATTTGTCCTAAACCATTAAATATAAGTGAAATCTAAAGTAAATTCTAATATCTGGACTCTGAGTGATAATTATGTGTCACAGTAGTTCTTTAATTGTAACAAATGCACCTCTCTGTTGGAAGGATATTGATAGTGGGTAATGCTATGCACATATGGGGAAGGAATTGTATGGGAATTTCTCTAGCTTCCATTCTTTTACCATGAACATAATTCTTTAAAAGAATAGTCTATTTTTTTAAGAAAAATGAGAACTAACTAGATATTTGATATTCCCCATATTACAAAAAATAGGAAAATGTCATTTAAAAATAAATTTTCATCGTACAGGCCTAAGTTGGTAACCTTACCTGTTTTCTACAAACTTAACATGTATTGAACATTATCTCTTTGACTTTATAATGTATGTCAGGATTTATCCTGTATTTGAGCTTCACTGACCTTTTTTAAAATTTTTATTTTGTACCTATGACTGAAACTTGGTTATATATAAGGCTTCATAGTCATCTTTATAAAAGTAAATAACTTTTCTTAATTCATGATTATGTGTTTTAATTAAGTGATTATTTTTATGGTAGTCAAGATAACTTTGATCTTTACATCATCTTTACACCTTTACCCTTTTTATGGCTTTAACTTTAAACAAACTATTTCAATAAAAGTTCAAAAGTGTAGTAGATATATTTTTAGTCCTTATGACATTATGTAAGGAAACACAGCAGGAACCACCTCCATCTTAAATGAAGCAAAATGAGCCTTAGCAAAGTTGGCAATTTATTAAGGTCCATTTAATTAATGAAATATTCAAAAATAATATATAGTTTACTCTGAACATTTGTTGGCCAAACTTCTGTTTCTCAACTACAACAATATCACACCACATGAATAGAAAATTAATCATAAATTCAGATTGTAGAGGATTTAAAATCTTAAAATAACTCAAGTGGAATTCTACTTTAAGTAGCATCTGTTCCCACCCACCTCCTCTTCTGGTTTTCTTTTCCCATGGTGCAAGAAAGTGGTGAACGAGGACAGTCAGCAATGTTATAAGCTCTACCTTCAGATTTGGGGTTTAAATCAAACTTTTGATGTGAACTATGTTGGCTATACGGAACTGACTTTATAGGTTATGGTTAAAAACTTCTTAAATAAAATTTTTTAAAAAGCTCATGCTAACTTTTAAAAAACAATGTGAAGCACAACTAATAATTTCTTATGGTGACCTAATAAATAAGGTTTTACTAAATGCCTTTAGATTTTTTAAATTTTAATTACAAGTGTGGTTTATTTGCCAAACATATGAGCTGCTGCTCGATTTTGTATTTTTACCACAGGGTATTCTCTTAGTCTCACTTTGTGTAGCATGATGATAAGAACTCATCCATACTTAGCAGTTCATAACCTACAAAACAATGACTAGCAAAGTCTTTAGCTTATAGTATCACACATGATCTCAATTTTTTAAATATTTATTACAGCAATCACCAATTCTTAAGGTCTACAGAACTCCTGTGGATGTTAGTAAGGATCTGAAGAAGTATGATCGATTGTCAGTGCCATCACTAATGAAAGGCGTCTCCATGTGCAGTCTATGGATCTTCTCTATCACACTGCTCTATACTTTCATCAGGTGGCAAAGGGAGAAGGTTTTTTTCATGGATGTGTTCTACCAGGTTCCATGAAGGCATCAGTGAAGGATGAAAGTATATTTTTTCATTGATAAGAACAAGCTTACTCAAGTCCATGCACTCTGCACTTCTGTACCAAAGATACCATTGTTACCTTTGGTACTATTCAAGGTTTTACAAATGTTCTTGTGTAAGCTAATGTTCCCTGCCAGTGACTTGCTGGACAGAAATACAGACTGGTGTCCAAATCCAGACTCTGGCTCATAGAAACATCTCCTTATTTATCTTTCCTACTTATTCTTTGTTTCTACCACTCTTTCGGTTATCTTTTCTTGGAACTTTAAAAAAGTCATAAGATCTTCTCAAGTAGGTATTAATGTTATGGGCCTTTATCTAATTGAAATATGCTTACATTTTGAGCACAAATTCTGGGGTAACTCAAATCTGATAGTTGCTGAATCTTTCCACTTATTTCATTTGACTATCAGCTTCTACTATACTTAATGCCTTTTAAGAGACAATTAAAGCCATTTATTCCTTTTGGCTTACTAGGTAGAAAGTGAGAGGAAAAGAAAGAATATTTAATATCCAAGTATCCAAGTTCTTCTTTCCACTTTATCACATATCACATTCTTCTTATGATGGTATCAGAATCACTAAGCCAGTCCTAATAAATACCCAACAGCCCAAGATTCACATTGTTTATTTTATCTGGTCCCTGATCAAAATAATGATAATAATAATAATAATAATAATAATAATAATAATAATAATAATGTGTGGGTGTGTATACATAAGTGGGCTTTTGTTTGGTTTTACTTGTTTGATTGGATTGTTTTTGTAGTGCTAGGGATCAAACCCAGGACCTTGCCTCATACATGGAAAACAAGAACTTTACCACTGAGCTATTGTAGGGACAGATGAGGCAAGACACCAAAAATAGCAGGAAACAGTTTTATTTGTCTGCAGCCTTGTTCAGAGGGCACAGCTTTTGCTATAATCAATTAATCCCCTGAACCCCAAGTATAGGTAGTTTCAGAATTTTATACCCAGCATGTAAGGAGAGGGGCTCAGAAGTTCATAGTTTATAGGAATTCACATAAAAGCAACTTTTCTTTCACTGTTCTGGGCAAGTTAACCCTTCAAGGACAACAATTAAGGGGAGCTTCTTCTCCCCTTTCCTTCCTTCCCCTACTGGATATTTCCATGGAGCCCAATTGGTAACTTATCTTAGAAATGTAGACATCTCTGTGAAGCTCCAGCTCAAGGCCAGTGGCCTCATTAAAGAATTTGTCTTTTTTATCACATTTTGCATTTGCAAACACACTTGTGCAAACTACTATACTGGATACATGTTTGTGAAAAACAAATAAAGGAACATTCAGCTGATTTCTTCCTGGCCAAGTAAAATAGAGCAACAGGAAATTAGGACGTTCACCTACATTGAACTCTTTTGTAGAGACTCTTTAGCATATAGTCTTAAAATCAATTATGTTGAAGATTTCTAGAGAGTTAGTTAAGAATTTTTGTGGAGAGGGTGCCCTTTCAGAGCTCCATGCCCAACCACAGACAGATTTTAACCAAGAACTAAATTCACGGTACAAATGATTCAGGATTCAGGATCATGCCATTTAAGTCATCTTGAATCTGTAACTCTCTAACTGCCAAGTCCAGTAACCACCCAAAGACCTATTTATCTTGATGTTTGCATCACCCTAGACAAAAAAAAAAAAAAAGTAAAAGAAAAAAGAAGAAATTAATTCACTGGGTTAAGAAATACACCACCATGAAACTGAGTAAGAAATTGTTACCAAAATACAAAGGTTTGCATGTTCATCTTTTGTACTGAATATGTGTATTTTTTTTTGTCATAAACTACGTTCATAACAGCAGTCCTTTCTTTTTAAAAAAGCATGAATGTCTCAGGAAACTTCTCTTAGTTTTTGACTTTAGATTCTAAAAATGGAAAGGTTTCTAGAGATATTTTTGGTGTTATTGACCACAGGCAGATTGAAATGACCTATAAAAATATCTCTCCTTTTTGCCATTTCTGCTATAAACTGATTTTTTTAAAATGGGGTAGCTGTACAGAAAAATAAATATTACAGTTCAAACCACAAAATATCTAATATTTATTGAGCAGCTACAATGTTATGAAACTATTCCAAATATTTTATGCTTATCGATTTTGAAATCTTCAGAATAACTTAAGTAGATTATTCCAGCTTTCCAAATGATTTATGTTGGTTTCAGTTTATCTGAAACCCTGTTCAATTTAAACCAGTTCACTTTTTTAGTAGCAAAACTCAACCATGCCTCCTTATCCCTTGTTCAAAAAAGAAATAAAATAACTCCATTAACTAAATTAAATTCATTAACCAAAACCCAAAAATATGCATGCTAAAATGAAAATAGGAAAAAAAAATTTGTCCTAGTAAATTAATTGACAATGAAATTGACAACCTTTTTTTTAAAAAAAATTTGTTCATTCTTTTATGTTATATATGACAGCAGAATCCATTTTGTTATAATTACACAAGCATGGGAGATAGCTTATTCTAGTTACAGTACCATTCTTATGATGTACGTGATGGTAGGATTCACGGTGCTGTTTTCATATATATACAAGAAAAAATTATGTCAGATTCATTCCACTGCTTTTCCTATGCCTATCACCTTTCCCTTCTCTCCATTCCCCATTGTCTAATCAATTGAACTTCTATTCTTCCCCTCACTCTCTCCCCCTTATTGTGGGTAAGTTTCTACCTATCAGAGAAAATATTTTAAACCTTTTATTTTGGGGGAGTTGGCTTACTTCACTCAGCATAATAGACTCCAGATTCATCCATTTGATGGCAAATGTCATAAAGTCATTCTTCTCTATGGCTGAGTAATACCCCACTGTGTATATGTACCACATTTTATTTATCCATTCATCTATTCAAGTGCACAAACTTAGAAATCATTCAGTAGTGCTTCTTTAGAATTTCCATGGAGGTCATTGGTCAGTGATATCTTTTCTGCTCACTGATAGGAGTCTATCTTAATCCATGAACTGATTATTTTGCTCTCAATGAATAGAAAATATTTAAACCAAGGTAATAGTTCTTTTAATTAAGGACCTGTCTTATTTAAGAATTGACTGTTAACCCTTATCATTTTGGGTGCAATTGAATCCATCCTCCTTTTTGCTTCCTTCCTTTTGTGAGCCACTTCACTAACCTGAAAAATTACTGCTGCATTCCTAATTCTACTTGTTCAATCTTTCAGTTGAGCCTCAATCCATCTTCTAAAACTACATATCCTTGATGAAAACTTTCTGTGAGCAATTGTTCGGGTATGGAGAATAACGATGACCACCTAAATCTCAATCTGTCCACAAAACCTTCTAATAAGCTATCATATCCCCCCCATGAACACAAATAAATAAAATCAAAATTGGACATGCTTTAGGCAGTACTAAGTAATGGGAAATATCATGAACATGTAATTATTTTAAGTAGAGAAATTAAAACCAATTCCAACCAAACTCTCATGGCTAGAAAAAGTGTTGATATGAAACATGAAGGAAGAGAAATTGCAGTCTCTTTGAGAAAGAGGAGTGGAACAGATGATGTAGGTAAAGAACAAATCACTTCCAAGGAGAGAAATTACAAGGGTAAGTACAAAATATTAAACAAGTCAATGAATCTATAGTTTCAAGGATAAGCTGCTGGAATGGGGCATAAACGTGAGCAGATCTGGAGGTATAAGACTTGGAAATCTTTCTTTTGCAGGAAAAGCCTGATGATGAAAAAAGGAGTGGGAAGGAAATTTAAAAAGTAAAGGGAAGAATTAAAAGTTAAGGACCTGGGCTGGAGACATATATCAGTGGTGAAGCACTTCCTGGCATATGGAAGATCCTGGGTTCTATCTACAGCACCATAACATTAATTAATTAATTAATTAAAATTTAAAAATAAATGATCCCACAGAAACAAAAGACAGATGTGTCACACTATCCCCTCTCTCATTTGTCTACCATCACTGCCATGACCAAAATAACTTTTTAAAATGTATTTATTTAAATTAAGTATATATGACAGATGAATGCTTCTTGATTCATTATCACAACTGCAGCACAACTTTATATTTCTATAGTTGTATGCAGTGTAGTACCATACCACATGTGCATTCATTCTTGTACCTACGGTAATGATGTCCATCTCATTCTACCATCTTTCCTGCCCCTATGGACCCTCCCTATTCTCCCTCCCCTTTGCCCAATCAAAGTTGCTTCATTTTTCCCATGCCTCCCCACTCCCTGTTATGGATCAGCATCCACTTATCAGTACACTCGGCCTTTGGTTTGGGGGGATTGTCTTACTTTGCTTAGAATGATAGTCTCCAGTTCCATCCATTTTACTGCCAATGCCATAATTTTATTCTCTTTTAATCCTGAGTAATATTCCATTGTGTATGTATACCACAGTGTCTTTATCCATTCATCTATTGAAGGGCATCTATGCTGCTTCCACAGTTTAGTTATTACAAATTGAGCTGTTATAAACATTGATGTGGCTGCATTTCTATAGTATGTGGATTTTAAGTCCTTTGGGTATAGACTGAGGAGTGGGATAGCTGAGTCAAAAGGTGGTTCCATTCCACGTTTTCTGAGGAATCTCCATACTGCTTTCCAGATTGGCTGCACCAATTTGCAGTCCCACTAGCAATATATGAGTGTGCCTTTTCCCCTATATACTATCCAAAGTAGCAGGATATAAAATCAATACCCATAAATCAAATTCATTTCTATACATCAGTGATGAATACTCTGGAAGAGAAATTAGAAAAACTATCCCATTCACAATAGCCTCAAAAACAAAAATAAAATACTTGGGAATCAATTTAACAAATGGAGTGAAAGAACTTTACAATAAAAACTGAGAGCACTAAAGAAAGAAACTGAAGAAGACTTCAGAAGATGGAAAGATCTCTCATGCTCTTGGATAGGCAAAATTAATGTAGTCAAAATGGCCATAATAGGGCTGGAGTTGTGGCTCAGTGGTAGCGTGCTCACGTAGCATGCATGAGGCACTAGGTTTTATCCTCAGCACCACATAAAAATAAAGACAATAAAATCCATAAACAACTAAAAAAATATATGTTTTTAAAAATGGCCATACTACCCCAGGCACTATAGAGATTCAATGTGATTCCAATTAAAATCCCAGTGTCATTCCTTATAAAGATAGAAAAGCAATCATGAAATTCATTTGGAAAAATAAGAGACCCTCAATAGCCAAAGCGATCCTTAGCAAGAAGAGTTAAGCAGGAGGCATCACAATAACAGACCTTAAATTATACTCCAAAGCTATAATAACAAAAATGACATGTTAGGGCACTAAAATAGATATGTAAACCAATGGTGCAGAATAGAAGACACGGAGACAAATCCACATAAATACAGTTATCTCATACTAGACAAAGGTGCATATATAAATTTTAATCAGGCTTTGTTATTCTTGTAGAAGTGGGTGGTATTTCTGGGCTTGAAAATTTATCAACAAAAGACTAAGGATAAAACAATTCGGTCCAATTCAACACAAAATTACTGTATAAAGAAAATATAAATCAAAATATATCCTGTAATGAATATTATTCCCCCCCAAATCAATAAGGCTTCAGAACAGTTACTGATACTGAATTAGTTTTCAACGAGTTTTCATTCAGATAAAAAAACGAATTGAATCGGAAGTATAAAGACAGCAAAAAAGAATAATACACAAGATAAATGCTATGAAAGAAGAGAAGTTGAAATAAAAGACAAAACCAAGCAGGAAGTAAAGAAGAAAAGTCTTCAAGGGAGCATAGATTAGAATAAAAATGTAATAAGGGACATTAAGAAAAGGCAGAGAAACCACCAAAAGGTTACCTTTGAGATTTTGAAAAAAGAGAGATTTGGGGAAATAGGAGATTAAATGGAAGACATGCAAGAAAAGAAAAGAAAAGAAAAAAAAAACCTCCAAAACTCCCTTTGAACAATTAGAATTCCTATAAAAGAAGAACAGAAGTAATATTTAAAGCATTAAGCCAAGAAAACAATTGAAAAATTTTAAAAAAAGCTTAAATCTCAATTCTGAGAACATCAAACTTATACCTGGGAAAATGACCCAAACAAATGACTGAGAAATAGTCCAGTAAAACTGTCATACTTTAAGGTTAAAAAACAAACAAACAAACAAAAAAACAACAGTTCTTATAAATAAAATAATCAAATTAGGTTCAATGTGATCCTCAAAATATTTAACAAATGAAAAGTTAACTAAGGTTTTACTATTCAGCCATGCTTCCCTTAAAATATCAAGAGCATGGAAAATCCATTTCAAATGTGCAAAATCCAGGCAATATTGTATAACTAAATCTTTAATGAGGAATCTACTATAGGATGAGTTAAAGCAAGAAAGACATAGAGAAAAGACCTTAGTAAATTAATTATTGGTTATTATTTAATATATTTAGCTGCAAATCAAAGACTAACAGTAGGAAAATAGGTGAGAAAACAGTGTATAAAGGTTATATGTACTGACTATGTAGAAATAATTCAATTAAAAATGTAAGAAGTAGAGAGCGAGGTGGAAATTTGTTAAAGGTAATTGTTATATTAGTGACTGTTAGTGCATACCCTTTAAAACTGATGGACTAGACACTAAAGGATTACTTACCAAAAAAAAAAAAAACATGAAAATCAATGGTGCATTAGCTGCTGTAAATGTAATGTTAATTTCTAGAATAACATAAAATTATTCCAAAAACCCAATGAAATAATAAAAGAAAATTGGGTTATATTCATTGTAATAGAATAATACATACATTGATTACAGTATAAAACTGAAATTAGAGGTCATTTATCACATTAAATGTCAACAGACAAGAAGTCTTCTATTCCACATTATATTGGAAGTCCCTAGCTAGAAGAGACAAGAAAAAGAAAAACATACACAGTGTGAAGGCTGTTGTAGAGTGCTTGCCTAGTCTGCTTGAGGCCCTGGGTTCAATCTCCCAGCAACATTAAAACAAATATTAAAAAAAAAAGAGGGCTGGGACTGTGACTCAGCAGTAGCACACTTGCCTGGCATGTGGAGGCACTGGGTTCGATTCTCAGCATCGCATATAAATAAGTAAAATGAAGGTCTTTCAACAACTAAAAAATATTTATTTTAAAAAAGAATATTAAAATTGGAAAGGAGAAAATAAAAGTTATTTATTTGCAGATGTCATTGTAATCCATGTAGAAATTATCAAAAAATTCTTTTTAAAACATTGCTGGAGCTGGATACAAGGTCATGAATAGTTGTCAACTGCTTTCCTGTAAACCATTAGTGGAGAATAGGGATTTGAAATTAAAAATACCACCTACAATACTATTCAAAAAATAAAAAAATTACAAGCAAATCTATAAACAGTAGACAGAATTTACAGTTTGGGGAAATTGCAAAACACTGCTCAAATAAATTAATGATGATATAAATGAATAAAGAAATAGTGAATGTCCATGGTTTGGAAGGCCCACTATATTAAAGATGTCAATTCTTTTCAATTCAATTTATAGATGCAATGCAATTCAAATTAAGTTCCAGCAATATATTTTGTCAATATAGATAAACTTGATTATAAAGTTTATATAGAAAGGCAGAACATAGGCAATCCTATTCAAAATAATATTCTATTTTTTTCAACATTGCTGGAGATTCAGCCCAGCACCTCATGCATGCAATTCAAGCTCTCAATCACTGAGCTGCATGCCCAGTCCTAATATTCTACTGTTATTTGTTTATCAGTTACCATACTGTTTCAAAAATATCATTTTTATTCTGAATTCTAGAATATTGATAAAAATGGGTCATTAATAAACTGCAAATGTTGACTCATTGTTAGAAAACTACCTTAGAAACCAAGCTCAAATATATCATCATGGAATATATATCATCATCCCACTCTTCTGAAAATTAGAAGTTGTTTATTTGGGCTGCTCTGGGATTTTATTTTAAACTTTTACCATTGTGTTCCCTGAAGAATTGTGCATGCCTGGTGGCAAGCATGCAGAGTATGTACAATTTAAGTCATCTCTTTGCTCTGATGTTTGATATAAATCATGGAAACATACAAATTCTTCTCTTGCTTAACACAAGGGACTTATCAATATCAATGATTCTTTTCACTCAGGATTCTGTCCCTGCTGAAATCTCTAAGACAGCTGATCAATGACAGGGTTTCATTAGAAAGCTATGATCCCCAAGGAAGTCATAATATTGGTGTTTTCTCACTATGGCACATAAAATATCTGAAAAACCTGCACCTATTCTATTTTAATTCCTGTATGAGGGAGCATCTATTTAGAAAATATTGACTGCAAACCCAGCAAGAAAGAAAGAGCAAAAAAGTGGATTTTTTGGTGTGTTATAAAATTTCTAGTCATAACATATATCTAAATAATAAAATTAGAAAGTTAATTATTATAATGTGACTAAACAATTAAGAAATAATTTGCTAAAACAAAACTCAAGCAATTTCATTGATTTAGCCTGGCAGCAGCATCTGAAAAATCAGAGAACTTAAATTCTATCCCTGCCTCATCCTGGACATGAGTTCATTAGCTACATTTTAGAAACTCTGGTATTACTGGTCACTATCCTTTTTTTAGGAGACTTGTTCTCAAGATTTGATTTATATTACAATCACCTGCAAAACTTTTCAAAATCATAGATGCTGCTTCCCCACCCTACACTTAACTACATGGAGGCCTCTAGGGAATTGGTTATCATATTTTGCACTAGCTGCCTGACTGATTTTGATGTACTCTAGTATCATGAACCAATGCCTTAGTACTTAGTAGATTGTCTAATGATCATAGAAGGGATTTGCTATTATTGACAACTCACTGAACATGTCCAATATGTAGAAGATATATTTGCTTTGTTCCAAAGCAAATATATCTTCTACATATTTGTCTCATTTTCATGGCATGTCACTTTACATTAGTATTTCTATCCTGTAGTGGTAAAAAAAAGGAAAAGAGAGATGGAAAAAAAATGTCAATTTACTTCTCCAATATCTAGATAAAAGATTGTATAAAATAGATTAAAATCAATTTTAAGGTTATCTAAGGTTTCTGATACATGTACTTTTTAGGTTTAATGTTACCATAGGTCCACATAGTTACTTATATTGTCTTTGATCCTATATTAATCCTAAATTAGATTGAAGAATTGTGAAATTATAGAATTAGCCAGTGTCCAAAATTTCTCATCACCTCAATTACCTGAGGTGATTGTTTTTTTCTTTTGTTTTTTTTTTTTTACTTTCAAAAAGACTTTGTTTTTGCTTGATATTTATTTCAAATGAATATAAGGTAACAGTATAATTCGTCAATGTTTAGAGGTAAGGTTTTTAGGAAGTAATTAGATCATTAGGGCTTTAACCTCATGAGTGAATTAATCCATTGATGGATTCATAATTTGAATGAACTATTGAGATGTGGTAGACACTATAGGAAGTAGGACCTAGTAGAAGTGGGTTCATTAGGACATGTTCTTGGGAAGTATATTGTGTCCCTGGTCCCTGGCACTCTAACATTAGCTTATTCTCTCTCTTTCTCTTTCTCTTTCTTTCCCTCCTGGCCATCGTGAGAAAGTAGCTTTACTCCTTCAGCCCTACACTCCTTCATGATGTTGTGCCTCACCACTGGCTCAGAAACAATGAAGCCAAGTGACAATGAACTGAAATCTCTGAAATCATGAGCCAAAATAGAGCTTTCCTCCTTTAAGTTAATTTTCTCAGGTATGTTATCACAGTAATGAAAAGCTTACTAAATCTATGCACAAAAAGTCTTCTTTCCATTCTGTCAATTTATATAACAGGTTATAAAATATACTGGTTTTGAGCCAACCAGTTTAAGAGTAAAAGAAAAATCTAAAGATAAAATTTTCAAAGAGTGGTGTTGAAAAGAGTGAGAGGAGAGAGGAATGAGTGAGAGGAGAGAGGGAGAGTGAGAGAAGAGGGCTTATAAGAAGGACTATTATAGAGGAAAGTGAAAATGTATTTTCTGTTTCTTTGGGAAATAAAATAGAAAAGCTCTTTCAAATTGTTTCAGTGTTGACCCTAACCTCTACTTGCAGATTCCTTAAACTAAGCCTACCATGCCATGCTTCTCTGTCTTTGCACATCCTAGTTCTTCCACTTGGCATGCTTTTTACTTCTTGCAAAGATTTTCTCATCTTCACTGACTACACAGTGTGTTCCTTCATTGGCTTCTAAAGGGGTGTCATATAATTGTTCTTGTGTTTCACTGCTGTATCTCCTCCTAGACAGAGAATGTGTTTTATTCACTTCTAATTCCCCATTCTTATCATACCATCTTGCACAAACTGATGTTTAATAAAATTTTGTTGAATAAATGTGAAGTTAAATTTTAAAAGAATTTCTTAATTAAAGTTTTAGGTTAATAAAATCAAGACACTAAAGGGAGAAAGTGTGGAACTGCCCTTTCTCACCAGATTGGGCCAAAAGTCGAATATGTGATGCCTCTGTTGCTCCCTTTAAATTTCAAGGGAGCCAATAAGCAGGAGAATTCTAAAGGAATTTAGGAATAAAAAAAGAAAAAACTCTGAGAAGTTTCTGTTTTTGTTAGACCTACTGAACGTATGAGCCCAAATCTGGGACTAGACTACTTGTAATAATAGTTTCCATTGAAGTTCATGAGTAATTGAATGCTATGAAGTGTTATATATAACCTACTATATCAGACTAGCAACTTTATAGCCTGAAACCCTGAATGCAGACTTTACAATAGGAGAAGTCAACTCCCTCATAGAAGCCACTATAATAAAGACAAAAAGCACTATGCATTTTATTGTAGCAAGAACTTTATATAATTTAAAGTGTATTAAGTTTCATTTGGGTGACTTCTAAGCGCAAATTTTCATGGCAATTCATTCAGTAGGTATAGGGAGATGCTTAGAATCTACAATTCAACTAATATCCTCTGATTCTAATGCAATTAGCCCTAAAAAATCACTCTACTGTATTAGCTACAGTGTAAAGTTTTCTGCTAAGTACATGAATGAAGCCAGGACACTTCTCCTTGTTATAAAAATGATAAAAAATGTGTTTAGCTTCAATGAAATTTCATCAAATAATACAGAAACAGTATTTAATTACTATTCATGTATGAGGTATAGCCCAGTGATGTATCAGGTTGGAAACTACTCTGGATTCTTACTGTATCATTGGATAACTGAGCATTTTTGGAAGAATTTAAATGTTTTGCATTTCAATTTTTTCTTTTTCTAGAATGTGAATGATAAAATTACTTACAGAGCAGCTGTAGAGATAAAATGAGATAGTGCACATTAAGTATTTAGTACTATGTTCTGATTCCAGGGAAAGTTAAATAAAGTTTAGCAGTTGTGATGATGATCTGGCTTACAATTTTGAAGAGCAGGTAATGCTGGGGTAAAAATAAGTAAAATAAAAAAGGAGATAGGGAAAAATAAAAGATATAGATATCTATATTATGGTAGAAGCAATAGCTTGAGCAAGGTATAAAATAGCAATTCCACATCACAAGTAGAGGCAAATACTATAGCAGGCCCGAAATAGAAATACTATGTGTTTTTGAGAGATAGATCTCCAAAATGTTCTTGTGAATGGAGTGAAATTCGATTTAGGTCTTGAAAATTAGTCACCTGTGGACACATGGACAAGGACATTTGAGACAGAAGAAACCTTCAGCAAATATTTGGAAGCATTGAAGCACACAGTGTACATGCTTGAGAGAGTGGTTCTGTTTTGCTTTATCAGGGGAATAGTAAGAAATCAAATCAAATTGAGTTGTTACATGAGTCTGAAAAAACTAGCAAATGAAGGCCTTAGCTTATTTGATGACTTTTCCACACAGGTGCGTCTAACACGAACAGAGCAGCTGACACTTTTATTTCCAGCTTGAGAAGCAGTCCCAGAGGTGGTAACTGGGATGTCAATATCACTGTCTTTTCAAAATGCAATGAGTCAATTGCAGTCGAGAAAAGAGGTCTCTATTAGTCACAGATAAATATTCAACCAAGCCTGTCACATGAACCTAACTAGAGGGGAGGCACTGGAAGTATCCAACAGATGCAGCCTTTTCACAAGACAGACTTTGCAGCTTATTTCTAAAGGGAGCATTAAGAAAGTGACATTATTTAGAACTGAAGAGAACAAACACAGAAGCCTTTGGTTATCAGCAGGACAGCATAAAGAACAGAACCTGAGTCCTCTCTCGGCTCTGGCATTAACACTTTTGTGTTCAAGGTGGATTCTAAAGCACGACAGCAACTCTCCTTCCAGAGCTGATTCTATGGTAAACTGAAAGGAAAATGGTTATTCTAAAATTGCCTCAAACCCTTGCATTAAGTCAGCTTGTAAGAGAGCAACTACTTTCAAAGAGATATTAAATTAATACTGTGATTTTAGACTTAACATAAAAAAATTCAGTAGTTCTTATCCATGGAGAATATGCTCCAAGATTCTCAGCAGATATCTAAAATGCTAGGTAGTTCCAGATCCTATATATACTATGTTTTTTCCCTATACATATAAACCTATGATAAAGTTTAATTTACAAATTAGGCACCGTAATAGATTAACAACAATAATGTACTATACATCTTAGCAACCTGACATTACACTTAATGGAAACACTTTAGGGCTTCTTTATGGCATATCCAAATTATCTGCTTCACTATTCTTGTCCTTTGGGCTCATTATTAAATATAACAAGTGTTACTTGAGCACAAGCACTGATTGCAATAACCCTTCATGATCAAGATAGCTACTCAATGACTAACAGACAGGTTCCATATACAGCATGAATACATACCCCAGGAAGGACATAGTGAAGACAAATTTTAGTGTGTAAGAATGAAAGAAGCAGCAGAGTATCTCAAAAAGCAGCAGGCTCAAATTATCTTAGAAATTTTTATTTGAATTATTTAATATTTTCTGTGATTTTGTTATTGATAATATTTATATAGAGAATAGACTTTTGGTATTAAGTAACTGGGCAGCCTACATACTTTTATTACTTTAAATATCATGCTACTCAGAAAAGGTCAAAACTTAAAAGTTATGAATTCCTTATTTTTGAAATTTTCCTTTTAATAATTTTTGGCCATGACTGATTCTGAGTAACCAAAACTGGGAAAGTACCTTGCAGATGTTGGAGGACTATTGTGTATTCCATACTCTCCTAACTCCAGCAATGCTGAGGAAATTTGGTTTGGTGAACTTTGCAGAGAAGCCATTCAGCTTCCTTGTGAGCATCAAGTTTGTAACTACTTACAATATAGACTTTCTAATTATATAAAGTACTTTCAATTTTTTATTTCTTGCAGGGAAAACAAGTAATAAAAGTATTATGTTGGAGCATAGTTCAGATGTTGTAAAAATATTTCAGAGACTGTGGGCTATGTTTCTCTCTACAGTACAAACTCATGTACTTGAAATATGTGAATATATACACACATTTGGAGATTGAGTTCTGGAAAAAATAAAGGGAAACGATAGTATGAGTTTGTTTAGGCAGAGTCCCAAAGTATGCAAATCAGCCTCATATTTCCATTTACATATACATACACACACATTTATATTGTATATATGTTTATAACACATGCTCAAAATATATACACGCATATGTATATGTTTAAATATGTATGTGTTTAGAGCAATAAATATTCATGGGATTCCACTGAAGGAATTTTTATTTATATTTTAATGTGATATCTGGAAGAGATCTGACCTTATTAAGAATTCAAAATTATGCACATTTTACCTATGGTGAGAAAAGAGATGTTAACCATAGATAATTTCCACCCTCATAGCAATTTGCTAGCCTTATTGAAGGTACAGACCACATTATTACTTTGGAAGGTAATGTTAACATGCTGAATGGAGAGGATCTAGTTTGATGAATGACCTCCAGAATTCAATAAAACTATCTTAAGCTCTGACAAACTTGCTGAATAATGTCTTACATAGCATCCCTTATACTTTCAGAACGTATACATCAATTATTGACAGCATTATCAGAATGACAAAAATGTCAATAAAACTTTATTACATAAGTGCCACATTAAAAAGAATCAAATCTACTTATTAAAAATTACTACAAGAAGTAGCAGGCATTAGGCTGAATCTGAAGAATAATAATAGTAACACAAAACAAGTAGTCACTAAATCTCCAGTTCACTCGTTAGTGTACGAGAAAGGAAGCAGATGAGCACATTGGGAAAAAAAAAAGAGCCTCAAATGAGCTTAGAAGTTTTGATGTGAATTATTTAATGAGTTCCATGAAATTGTTATTCCTAGTATTCATACAGAGAACAGACTTTTGGTATTACATAGCTGGGCTGCCTACATTCTTGTATTACTTTAAATGTCGCCTTTTGTGTTGTACTGCATTAATGATTGAGTGCTTCTTATTTGAGAATATTTTATGTACAGAAGTGATTTCAAATTTTCTCATCTGAATTGATAAAACATGTTGTAGAAATGTATATTTCTGTAATGGAGGCTTTTAAAATACAAACTCATCTTTTAAAGTAATATCTACTTCTTGTCTGATAACAAAACATGAATTTGGCTTGTTTTACCTAATGACTATATTACTTCCTGAGGAAAATTTGCATACTTTGGAATGGCTGCCTGAACAAACCAATACCATTGTTTCCCTTTATTCTTCTCAGAACTCAGTCTCTAGAGCTTGTAGGCAGAGCTCCTTGATGTTTGGTAATCATGTGCCAACTTTTGGTGTTTTATTGCTTCACTCGATGTCTATAATGCTCTATTAATTAATAAAGAAATAGACTAGGCTATGTGCGAAACAATCTAATATAGAGCAGTTCAGATCAACCAGGATTTGTTATATACTGTGCATCAGGAATTGTTTACTTGAATTGTTGATGTGTAGTATTCAAGAGTTATAAGAGCAGACTTTATTCTGGATGTGAATGTTAGGCAGTGAGGTCTGTTAGGGAAGTGGTGCTGTCTATGGTCAAGGCTGAAAATGCCTAGTTTTTACACTTCATCTGTGTGAGAGATGATGAAGAACACATAGAGGAGATTCCAAGAAATATGAAAGATGCAAATTAGTTTTTTCTGATATTCACTTCTATATCTGGGATGAGGTAACCTAGGGAAAGAAAAAAAAAGTAGAGGATGGTTCTCAAGGTTGTTAGCTTGGATTGGAATGATTAATGCCATTCACCAGGTGAGACAGAGGAGAAGGTATTGGTTGGGGGAACATGATGAATTAAGCTTTGGGTATGTAGATTTGGAACTCCATCAAGGCATGGAGGAAGAGCTAGGATAGCAGAGATAGGAAGGTCTGAAACTCCAAGAAAATGTCAGGATTTCCTATAGAAATTAATAATAGTAGAGTCGATGAAACCACATTAAAGAGAGAATGAGGAGAAGGAATAAAAATAGTTTACTTTTCTAACTGGAGAAATACAAAAGAAATTATATAATAGTTCACTTCTAATGCTCCTAGATTATGTGCATTGATTGTTACTTTTAAGGATGCTGACGCTATAAGGTTTAGATTTTTAGGAGTAAAATAAAAAGCATAAATTCAGCATAACACTGGTTTTCAAATGATTCTTTATAAGAACATTAAGGTTCCATTTCCAGCATAATTTTTCTCTAATATTATTGCTTATAAAGTTTTGTTGAAATTAGAGTTTCAGAATAAATGCTGTGTCATTATAAATTTATTAAAAACTAAGAGCTGGGAAACCCAAACTCAACCATCTGTATAATCAGGTAATTGGAGGCATTGAGAGTTTAAGTGGTCTCTTCAAATAAGTCAACACCTAATTTCTGGCAGACTTGGGTGCCTAGAAAATTTTATTAGATGAGGTTTAATTTTCATTCTGTTGGAAATATTTTCTTAAAAATTCTCTCATAATGTCTTTGAGACCTGATTATCTAGATAATGTCTTTTAATTTCTAAGTATTTGGAAATTTTGCAGACTAAAAAAAATAGTTTAAGACAAACCCTTGAAAACAGTATTGAAGAGTAGAATAAAATTGATAAAAAAGAAAATGAGTCAGAAAGGTCAGAGAAATAGAAAGATCAACACTGTAATTTCACTGAAGCTAAAGATTTTTATGAAAAAAAACAGATTAAAGGTTATGAGAGCAAGATGACTACCTGACTTGCCCACTGTTGATCCCCAGCACCAGAAGCAAGGTCTGAAAATTAATAGATATTCACTAAACTTTAAATGAAGGAACTAAATGGCAATATAAAATGTACTACAGAGTTCTAGTCCATGAGAGAAAAAAAAAACTAAACAAACAAACAAACATTTGGCTAGGCACAGTGGTGCACACCCGTAATCGCAGTGGCTCAGGAGGCTCAAACAGGAGAATCACAAATTCAAAACCAACCTCAGCAAAAGCAAAGTGCTAAACAACTCAGTGAGACCCTGTCCTAAATAAAATACAAAATTGGGCTGGGGATGTGGCTCAGTGGTTGAGTACCTCAGAGCCCTGTGTTCAATCCCTGGTTCAAAAAAAAAAAAAAATCACCATTCTTGATTTAAGTGAGGATATTGGCAAAAGTAATCTCGGTGAAATGATGGAAGCAAAAATCAAATATAAGTGAAGGTTGGGCATTGTAAAGAGTGAAGGTTGACTTTCTTTAAAAACTTCATGCAAAAGCAGGAGGGAGGAAGTTCTTACAATGAAGAAAGTATAGGGAGACAGTAAAAAAAATCAAATTTTCCTATATATTGAAAAATTATGCTATTATTTTTTAAATCTGAAATTATTCCCAAATGTCAATACTCCAAACCATGCAAGGGTACAGCATAGCAAGGAGAACATCATTGGATTGTAATTTCTTGATAACAGGGAGAGCGTCTCTCTCTATTGTCTTCTTACTCTGGGTTCTGACATGAAGAAAGCAGGTGCTCCCTGAGGAGTGTACTGAATCAACTACATCTGAACTAACTTACTCCAAGGGGCAAACTGCCCCATTACTCCTGTTCTTCCCCTCCTGTACCAAGGTCCTCAATCTGAACCTCACAGAAAGAAACTGATTAGAAATAGTCGGGAAATGTGTTAATACCGTCTGCAGATAGAGTCTTAATTATTATCTAGTCCTAGGAGTTCTGAGGAAATAGTGTGAATATATTGTTCCTTATTATGAGATTAATTCTCACTTATCTGGAGATCAGATTTGTTATACTGCACTTGAATTTTTTTATAAGATTCAAATCAGATAGCAACACTCTGATACTGGCAAAATGAAAGACTGTTCCTATGGGTACAATTAAATTACTTTCATATGTTTTCCTATATAATGGAAAATTATGTTATTATATTTTTAAATCTGAAATTATCTTTGTTTTTTCTCCCATGTTTCTCATAAACACACACACACACACACACACACACATACACACACACACTCCAGTATGTATAAAAACTGGACACTTTTGATTTAGGCGACTATATTCCTGACTTTTTTTTTTATGTTTTTCTCTTACCACTATGAAGCTAGTTTACAGTGTTTGGATACATTCTTTGGTTTTTGTAGTGCTTTGCCAAAAACTGAGTTGTAGGTAGACTGTTATATAAGTTACTGCTGCTATGCAGACTGTGAGCATTTGGAGCTCTGTCATTGACAGTTGCAGATATTGGGAGCTATTTTATCTAGACTTACAGGATGTCTCAGCGGATCTTTAATCTGATGTAATCGTGCCAAAATAACCTGGTGCCATGCATGTACAATATGTCTTTGCTAAAAATTTCCACAAAAATTTTGGGATGAGTAACCTCACAGGCAAAATAACTGGGATCTGCTATTTTTAAAAACAGAACTGATATGATTGTGTTTGTTGTTTTCAAATAGCAAAGAGTATATTATCATTAAATATGCTGAACTGCTCAACATCCTCTGCATGAAAATATGCTATGCTGGGTCTATAGAAAGTGTCAATTCAACTATAGCTTAAAGTACCTGTATATTTTCCCCATGTTCATGACAGTGCAGCCCTACTGCCCATTTGAAAATTCATTTGTAATAAGAAACAACCTCTTACAGGAATTTTTGACAATAAAATTGATTTTATATAATCAACTTTATAATCAGCTATAAAGATCCAATAATTGGTGGAAAATACATTATTTGTTTAAATGTTTCTCAAACGCTTATGTGCCTACAAGTCATTTTGGAGCCTTATTAAAACTGCAGTTTCATGGATTTAGTCTCAGACCTACTGAGAAAGAATCTCTGGGCGTGAGGCTCAGCAAGGGAATTTTAATAATCACCTGTGGTGCATTTTATGCCAGTGGTCCTAGACCATACTTCTTTTCCCATTGTGTCTAGACCAAGATTTAGAACTTTCTGGGAGTCAATATCAGATTTTCATTTCTAATCTTAATAGCTTTTCATATTTTCTTTCATCTTCTATTCATGCAAGAGTGTGGTGTGGGATTATAAATAGACCATTGTGAGTTTGGAAACCTAGGAGGAGCAAAGGTCAAGAGAAGCGAAAAGGTTGTGCTTCCTGTTTTCTCCTTAGGCATCACACAGTAAAACACTGGATCCAAAGCACCCATTGGAGGTCACTGACCAGAGAATTGAGGAGAATTAGGTCATTCTCAGAGCAGGTGAATTTGCTATCTGAATTACCTGGGGAACTGACCTGTTTTTTTGTCTTGAGGATGGAGACTTGGCCTAAATTTACCCTCACTGCATCCAAGCCCAGTGTGATTAGTGCTCAGACAAAACCAAATGGTGTAAAGAGCTCCTAGAACATTTGTGTTCACCTTTCAATAGCTTTAACACTGTTTTAAATTGGATTTTGATAACCCTTTAGATAATATGAATACTTCTAAATAGAAATATATCATATTAACCTCAAAAAAGTAGAGGACAGGATTTTACTTCCATGTTACAACTAAAGAGATTGAAAAAGCCCAGGTAAAGATAACAGCTGGTTATTTGGAAAGACCAGTTCCTTAACATACTGTTGAGTGTTTTATCTTTGATTGTTCTTTGATTTATTTTTTCTTAAAAATTATTAATAAATAATTATTCTATTTGTTAATAGGAATTCTAAATATACTGAGATATTTTTAGTAGCAAGTCATGAAAATATTCTGAGTCTGCTCTAAAGGAAGGCAATTTATTGGCTCCTACACATATTACTAGTATTGCTACTCATACTAAGAGTACTTGTATAACTAGTATTGTAGGCAAATGTTCCTATAACTAGTACTGTTTCAAGTAAGTATTGATCTGGGTGCTTAAATAGGACCTGGTATTTTCCTACCAATTTCTTTACATAACTTATCCTTGTGCACTCAATGCTCCATTTCTTCTGATCCAGGAGAAATGAGAAAGCTCTTTGCTCTTTTCCTTTATAATAACTAGATTAAAATCTTATCATCTTGACATGGATAATATGCAGAATTCTGTACCAGAATTTACTGTATGTTAATTGTATTGAGTTAAGCAGGAGTCACAATTGAAGGTAATGTATTTAAAAAATCTATTGTTAAGGAGAAAGAAACTTCATGGGGATCAAAATATTTTGCTTGATTTCAAAAATCTCACATCTTGTGCTATTGGCAATTACTATCTATAACTATAAAGCTCTATGAAACATTAAATAAGTAAATATTTCCCTGGTCAACTGGACTTGTGTAAAAATGAGGCTTAATAACTATATGCCTTTTTTTCCACAGGAAAAATGTGGGTTCCATTTTACTCATAATTCTTACAAGTATTCTAGAAAAGCTTTATTTTTTTATAATGAAATGAAGCAGGATAGACAGTGTATGTGATTCATTATAGTCTTTTTTTTTCCATCACTGCACTAAATACTTATTTTTTGAGGACTTGGAATACTTTTTGTGACTTTATTCCAGTTCTACCCTCCAAAGCATTTCTAAGAGGAAGAAAGTGAGCCTCTTAGAAATAACACTGTCACTAATTATTATACACAGAATAAAAGTGAACCAGTAATATATATATATATATATATATATATATATATATATATATATAGAGAGAGAGAGAGAGAGAGAGAGAAGGCAAATTAGTAAAGAAATTTACACACTTCTCCCTTAAATAGAAATTTATACCAAAAGAAAAACTCTATAAAGTTGAGAAATATTGGATTTTCTTTCAAGAAACCTTTTAATAACAATGTGATTTTATGCACATTAGAACACTGTCATTCAATGAACAAACATTTTTTAAACAACAACTTGGTGCAATGAACTTACTTAAGCATCCTGTTCAATTATTGCAAAGGATAGATTTTTTCTCAGTTTCCTCTTTGGTTTTCTGTATTTCTAGGTGATTATCCTGTAATCCCAAATTTTTCTAGAAGGATATTGATTTACATTTTGAGAACCACAGTTATTGAACACAGATCTTTATGTTGATGGGACATATTGACCATGCTCCAGTTCCTGGGATGAACATATGACTACTTGCTTAGGCAAGGACAGAAATTTTTGTCTATAGTAATTTGTTCAAAAATTTATCCAAGCTAGATCAATGACAATTGTTTCAGGAAATTTTGCTGCACTATTAAGAAAGAGAGACTGTTATTACTTTTATCATGAACAGGTAACGTACAAGCATCCAGGTTTTAGTGCTACACTATCAGTAAGAATACTGGATTGGAATTAAAAACCAACACTGAACATTGAATAGAGCAGAACTGAGAGATACAGATGAGTAACTAGTTTTGGTGATAATATTTAAGCAGCTATAACCATCAGTAATTAAAATTATAAATTTAGATGGACCAATACATTTCCTCCCGCCCCCCCCCCTCCGCCTGAACCAATTTGATTTGTGGATTTTTTTTTACATTACTGATAGTGTGGATTAACGTGATTGCCAATGATAATAGGTTTATAAAAGTAAACCTTTATTTTAAACTATCAAAGAATTAAAGAATTGCTTCCTATATAATATTTTAAAAATGTATGGCAGACATTGGGTTAAGTACAAAAATCTTGTATAAATAATTACATTTTTCAAAAGGCTATCCAATATTTATGCAATTTTCCCAGTAGATACCATGGCCCCTCTTTAGGACAAGTGGTCTAAGGGTTCAGCTTCTTAATAAAAAATACAGAAATCCTATATCAGCAAATTTATGTTGCTTTAAAATAAAATGTGCATAGTTCTCAAAGGAGACCGAATGCATTCAGGAAATTTTAGACAAAGATGACCTGGAGCACACCTACAATTTAATTTTATTTTAAAAGATTAAATAGAGAATTTGGAAGTTGTAGATTTTTGGTCTAGCATGTTTGTCTAGGTGATTTTTTTTTTGTTAGTGACATTTGGAAAGTGCAAACAACAGAACAACTGAGTGTTTTAATAGCTCCTGAAATAAATGGCATGATATGAAATCATAAGAAGCTGACAATTTATGCACTTTTAGTATGAATCCAAATAGGAAAAAATGTTCTTTTTTTCCCTAGGAGGTAAAATTTACATACAATAATGTTTATTTTAAAAACTCAATAGTATATTTTGATGAGTTGTGATAAATATATACACATGTTGACCACTACCACAATTTCCATCACATCAGAAAACATTCTGGCTTAAAATTCCAGTCAATCAGTAGCTCCATAGACAATGCCCATCTGATTTTTTAATGGCTTAAATTTTGCCTTTGCTTGAACATCATTTAAATGGAATTTTAGTACTTACTCTTTGGTGTTAATTTTACTTGCTGGACATAACACTTAACACATTTTTCTCTGTAATTCAGTGTTCTAGGAAGTCATTTTAAAGTCAGCTTTTGGGGGGTATTATTTACATAAAATAATATTTAACAATGTTAACAAATGTACACCTGTCAGTAACCATCAACAAAGCCATGATGTAGAGTACTTCCAAACATTTTCCAAAATATACTTTTGTGGTCAAAACTTCTCTCTACTCTTCTACACCCCTTACACCAATCCCTGTCAACTACTGATCTGCTTTCTGTCACTATGGTTTTGCTTATTTTATAATTTTATATAAATGAATATCACACATTGTATGGTTTTGTGTCATCTTCTTTCACTTAGAATGTTGCTTTTGCAATTCATTCATTTTAAAAGTTAGTAGTTTTTCCTTTTCATTGCTGAATATTATTTATTATATTTCATCTTATCACTATTTATACCATAATTTGTTTGTACATGGGAAAGCTCATTATATTTTAGGTTTCTCTTAGTTTGAGACTATTAAGTGTAAGGTTGCTATGGAAAATCATGTACAAGTCTTTTATGATTTTTTTCATCTTTTCTATTTATGTAATTAACTGAAAACTGTATTCTCAATTGTATAATCACTGCATAATTAACTACACAAGGAAATACTAACCTTTTTTTTTTCTATGCAGCTGTACCATTTTTTATTGTTAGTAGCCATAGGTAGGAGTTTCAATTGCTCTACATGCCACTAGTACTTGGGACTGTATTAGGTATGTATATGTATGTGTGTGATTTTCTCATTTGTTTTTGTTCATTTGTTTTGTTTTAGCCATTGTAATAACTACGGTGGGCTATATATTATGTTTTCAATTTGCATTTTCCAAATGATATGATGTTAAACATCTTTTCATGTGATTTTTTTTGCTTTTTATAAAACTTCTTTGGTAAACTGTTAAAAGATTTTGCCCATTTATATATTTTTAAATTAGTTTGTCTTCCTTTAAATATGTCTATTATGGTTTAGATGTGGTGTACCCCAAAGGCTCAATGCAAGAAGGTTTGGAGGAGAACTAATTGGGTTATAGCCTTAACCTAAATAGTGAACTGATTCCCTAATGGGATTAACTGGGTGGTATCTGGAGGTAGGTGGGGGGTGTGACTGAGGAGGTGTGACTGTTGGGTGCTTTGGGGTATATATTTATTTCTGGTGCGTAGAGACTCTCTCTTTGCTTTCTGTTCACCATTGAGCTCTTTCCCACACTCTTCTGCTATGATGTCCTGCCTCACTTCAAGCCGTGAGAATGGAGGCTGCAGTCTATGGATTGCAACCTCTGAAAGTGTGAGCTCCTAAGTAAACTTTTCCTCCTCTACGATTGTGCTGGTCATGTCTTGAAGTCACAGCAGTAAAAAAGCTCACTAATACAATATAATTTATGAAATATGTATGTTCATATTTCCCCAAATCTGTGTATTGCTGTTTCCTTCTATTAGTAGTATATTTTGAAGAACAAACTATTTCAATTTTGATAAAGTTCTATTTATCATATTTTTATCTTTATTAGTTTTTACCTAAGAAACATTTACCTAAACTAATTTTGTTCTATATTTATTTTTAAAGAAATACTACTTTCATTATTAAATTCAAGTTTACTACTTATTTTTATTCAAAATTTATACTGAAAGGGGGTAATAGATGAGGATTTTTTTTGCATGTGATTATCCAATTATTCTAGCACTATTTGTTGAAAAGACCATTCTATTTGTTTCCTACTGCTGCTACAATAAGTTATTAGAAAGTTAGTGACTTACAATAACACAAATTTATTATCTCATAGTTCTGGAGGTCTGTAGTAAAAAAAAATCAGTGTCACTGAGCTAACTTCAAAGTATCAACAAAGCTAATTTCTCCTGAGGATTTCAATCCTTCCTCAGCTTCTGGAGAATCTCCTGCATTCCTAGGCTTGGGTTTCTTCTGCATTTTGAAACCCAGCAGTGCAATGTTGTCATATTCTTCATTAACTCTGATTCCATCATTACATTGCTTTCTCTCACACTGAACCTCCTGCCTTGCTCTTATGAGGACCCTGTAATTACAGTGAACATTCCCAGATAATTACATTAAGCCTACACAGAAAATCAAGCCCTTACCTTAATAACATCAGCAAAGTCTCTGTGCTATAGAAAGCAATATCTTCACAAATTTAGAGGGTTAGGACATGAGTACTTTTTGGCGGGAAGGGCATTATTCAGTCTTCCACAATAGTGATATCACCAATTCAGCAAATTAAAAAAAATCAATTGCTTATATGTATATTTGTTTTTGGATTCTCTAGTTTGATCCTGTGACCTGTATGTCTAGCCTCAAACCAATATCACAATCTTGATTACTACAGCTTTCGAGAAATTCTTGAATCTATGTAGTATGTAATCTTCAGCCTTGTTCTACTCTTTTCAGATGTGTTTGAGCTATTTTAGATCCTTGGCATTTATACATAAAGTTTAAAAGGAGCTCTTTAATACCTTCATCAAAACCTGTATGTAAATTTGAGGAAATTTATTGAACATCACACACACACACACACACATATACACACATATAATTTAAGTCTCCTATAATTTCTTCATTAATTTGTAGATATCAGGACAACATGTTAAGTTTATTCTATTTATATTTCATATTTTTTATAATATTAGAGGGATACTTGTTTTTATATTTCAATTGCTTGTGGTAAAAAGAAAAATAATTAATTTTTTTACAATTGTTCCTTACAATTTTGTAAGGAACAATTGTAAGGAACAAACTTGTTCCTTGCAATTTTGATACATTTGCTTATTAACTCTAGTAGCTTTTGTGTAATTATTGGAATTTCTAGATATATGATCCTTGAATAAATAAGGTTTAAGTTTTGTCCTATCTGTATGATTTTTATCACATTCCTAGTCATATTGTTCTTTCTGAACTATCTAACATTATGTTGCATAAGAATTTTAAGAGTGGAAAATCTTGCTTTGTTCCCACTCCTGGGAGATTTCATTATATAGCATGATGTTAAATGTAGGATTATGTAAATTATTTTATTGGTTCAAAACGTTCTTATCTATTCTTGGTTTGCTTAAATTTTTAATAATAAACATATGTTGAATATTTCCATATGCCTTTTCTGCATCTACTGATATATTTATGGTGAAGTAAAATTTATAGTCTGCTATGGTGAAATACATTAATTAGTTTTCAGATTTAAAATCCATCATGCATTTCTAGGACTTACTCTATTAGGCTGCAGTGTATTTATTAACATTTTACATATTTTTTAAAACAAATTTCAAATATTTTTCATAAGGTTTTTGAGTATATATTTATGAGGAAACTAAATTTTAGTCTTTTTTTTTTTGCAATATCTTTGCCCAACTTAAGAAATCAGGTACACCAGAGCTCATGCCCCCACCCAGGACTGCCTTTGCTGACCAGCAGACCCACTCTGGAGCCCAGGTCCAGGCATAGGTCTGCCCCCCACCACTCCTTCAGGAGTCCAACCCAGGTTAGGATCCACATCCACCCTACTGACTGGCCGACCCATGCTTGACCACAGGCCCTAGCCCAAGACTGCCTCTATCAACCAGCAGACCCACTCCGGTATCCAGACCCAGGCCTAGGACCACCCCTGCAACCTATGCAGGAACCAAGGCCCAGGTTATGCCTAGGTCCACCTTGCCTACTGGCAGACCCACACTGAAGCTCAGGCAGAGGTTAGGCCCAGCACCACCCTCTGTGCCCTCCTAGGAGCCCAGGCCTAGCCCACCTCTATCTTGGGACATTGCAGCCATTATCATAGCTCTCCACAGGCAGCAGCCTCCACCTTGGGAAAACAGACAGGGCCTAGAAGCAACTGCATTTCAGAACATGTAGCCAAAAACCAGTATAAGGCCTACCTTTTCAGCCCGTCTCTGAAGGTAATTGCATTCATTGTGGGACACCCCCACTTCTTATCACCGAGTTATTTCCACTATTGCTGCCACCACCTTTAGTTGCTGTAGTATTCATCCTGGGACACTGGCAGGATCTGGAAGCCCAACACCAAGGTGAGGTACAGATAATCTGCATGGACACTGTAAGATTATAGGGTTGAAACTTTAATACCTCAGATCCTCACTGCAAGAAAGGAAGACACATAGACACCATGAAAAAGCAAGGGAAGAAAGTGCCCCAAGCAAATCAGGATACTACAATAATAGAATCCATGAATGGCGGAGTTGATAAAATGCCAGAGAAGGAGTTCAGAATATACATAATTAAAATGATCTATAAATTAAAGAAAGACCTAAATGAGCAAATACAGGCAAAAATTGATTACTCCAACAAAGAGATAAGAGAGCAAATACAGGCAACTATTGATCACAGCGATAAAGAGATAAGGGAGCAAATACAGGAAGCAAAAGATTACTTCAAGAAATAGAGATTCTGAAAAACAACAACAACAATAAAAACAAAAACAAAAAACACCCCATCAGAAATCGTTGAAATGAAGGAAACAATAAACCAAATTAAAAACTCAATAGAAAGCATCACCAACAGACTAGATCACTTAGAAAACAGAATGTCAGATAATGAAGACAAAGATACAATCTTGAAAATAAAAGTTGAGCACATAATGAAATGGTTATAAAAAAAAGGTTGAGCAGAACATCTAAGAATTATGGGAAAGCATCATAAAACCAAATTTAAGATCTAAGAATTATTGGGATAGAGGAAGGCACAAAGATTCAAACCAAAGAAATGCACAATCTCTTCAATGAATTAATATCAGAAAATTTCTCAAACATGAAGTATGAATTAGAGAATGAAATATAAGAGGCATACAGGACACCAAGTGAACAAAATTACAACAAATCTACACCAAGTTACATTATAATGAAAATGCCTAACATAAAGAATAAGGATAAAAACTTATAGGCTGCAAGAGAGAGAATCAGATCTATATAGGGGGAGAACAATTTGTATCTCAGCAGAATTTTCAATCCTGATCCTCAAAGCCAGTAGATCACGGAACAACATATACCAAGCTCTGAAAGAAAATGGATGCCAACCAAGAATCTTATGTCCATCAAAATTAAGCATCAGTTTTGATGAAACAAAAACCTTTTATGATAAAAAAGTTAAAAGAATTTACAGTGAGAAAGCCTGCACTACAGATCATCCTCAGAAAAATATTCCAGGAGGAGAAATGAAAAACAATAATGAAAATCATCAAAAGGAGGAACTACAATAAAGGAAAGGCCAATCAAAGGAGAAACCAGGTAAGTTCAAAACCAAAATAAACCAAAATGTTTGGGAATACAAATCATATTTCAATAATAACCCTGAATGTGAATGGTCTAAACTCATCAATTAAAAGACCTAGACTGGGGGCTGGGGATGTGGCTCAAGCGGTAGTGCACTTGCCTGGCATGTGTGCGGCCTGGGTTCGATCCTCAGCACCACATACAAACAAAGATGTTGTGTCCACCAAAAAAAACTAAAAAATAAATATTAAAATTCTCTGTCTCTCTCTCTCTCTCTCTCTCTCACTCTCACTTTTTCTTAAAAAAAAAAAAAAAAGACCTAGACTGTTTGAATTTTAAAAAAAAGACCCAATAATATGTTGTCTTCGAGAGACTCATCTCATAGGAAGACATTCATAGACTGAAGGTGAAAGGGTGAGAAAAAACATACCACTCACACTGACCACATAAACAAACAGGGGTTTCCATCCTCATATCAGATAAAGTGGACTTCAAACCAAAGTTAGTGAAAAGGGATAAAGAAGGACATTTCATACTGGTTAAGGGATTCATACATCATAAGACATAACAATCATAAATATCTATGCTCCCCAAAATGGGGCAACCATGTATGTCACAAAAACTCTTCTTAAATTGAAACAAAAGACACAATTCAAAAAACTGAAAAAAAAACACAAAAATATGGTTATTTGGAAAAATAAATAAAATTGACAAACCCTTAGCCACCCTAATGAAAACTCAAATTACTAAAATTTGTGATGAAAAAGGAAATATAATGGCAGACACTATTGAAACACAGAAGACAATTAGAAACTATTTTGAAACTTTATACCCCGTAAAATAGAAAAACTTGAAGACACCAAAAAATTTCTAGAGGCATATGATCAATCCAAATTGAGTCAAGAGGACATACACAATTTGAACAGATCAATTTCAAGCAAGGAAATAGAAGACACCGTCAAACGCCTACCAACCAGGGCTGGGGTTTGTCTCAGTAGTAGAGTGCTCGCCTCGCATGTGTGCAGCCCTGGGTTCAATCCTCAGCATCATATAAAAATAAATAAATAAAATTAAGGTATTAAGAAAAGAAGCCTACTAACCAAGAAAAGCCCAGGATCAGATGGATTCACAGCTGAATTCTACAATTCCTACAAAGAATTAATACCAATACTCCTCGAATTATTCCATGAAATAGAAAAGGAGGGAGCTCATCCAAACTCCTTCTACAAAGCTAGTGTTATTATCCTAATACCAAAACCAAGCAGAGACACATTAAGGACAAAGAAAATTTCAGACCAATATTCCTGATGAACATTGATGCTAAAATTCTGGCAAATTGCATACCAAAACATATTAAAAAATAATTCACCATGATCAAGTAGAGCTAATCCTAGGGATAAAAGTTTGGTTCAACATATGAAATCAATAAATATAATTCATCACATCAATAGACTTAAACATAATAATCATTATAATTATGATAATCATTATGATAATTATATCAATTGATGCAGAGAAATACCAAAAATACAGCACCCTTTTGTATTCAAAATACTAGAAAAACTAGGAATAGTAGGAACATACCTCAACATTGTAAAAGCTATTTATGCTAAACCCAAGGCCAATATCATTCTAAACGGGGAAAAATTGGAAACATTTTCTGTAAAAAGTGGACAAGACAGAAATGTTCTATTTCTCAACTTCTATCAATATAGTTCTTAAAACTGAAGCCACAATTAGATGAAAGAAATTAAAGATATACAAATAGGAAAAGAAGAACTTAAACTATATTATTTGCTGACAACATGATTCTATGCTTAGAGGATCCACAAAACTCCACTAGAAAACTTCTAGAATTAACTAATGAATTCAGCAAAGTAGCAAGATATAAAATCAATACTCATAAATCAAATGCATTTCTATACATCAGTAATGAATCCTCTGAAAGAGAAATTAGGAAAACTACCCCATTCACAATAACCTCAAAAATAAAATAAAATAGTTGGGAATCAACAAATGAAGTGAAAGACCTTCACAATGAACACTGAGAATACTAAAGAAAGAAATTGAAGAAGACTTTAGTTGATGAAAAGATCTCCCATGCTCTTAGATAGGCAAAATTAATATTGTCAAAATAGTCATACTATACAAAATACTATACAGATTTAATGCAATTCCAATTAAAATCCCAATGTCATTCCTTATAGAATTAGAAAAAACAATCATGAAATTCTCTTGGAAAAATAAGAGACCCAGAATAGCCAAAGCAATCCTTAGCAAGAAGAGTGAAGCAGGAGGCATCACAATACTAGAACTTAAACTATACTAAAAAGCCATAGTAACAAAAAGGGCATGGTATTTGCACCAAAATAAACATGTAGACCAACAGTACAGAGTAGAAGACACAGAGACAAACCCACATAAATACAGTTATCTCATCCTAGACAAAGGCACAAAAATATATATTGGAGAAAATATAGCCTCTTCAACAAATGGTGCTGGGAGAACTGGAAATCCATATGAAACAAAATGAAGATAAACCTCTATCTCTCACCATGCATAAAACCCAACTCAAAGTGGATCAAGGACCTAGGAATTAACCAGAGCCCCTGTGCCCAATAAAGGAAAAAGTAGAGCCAAATCATTGTCACATCAGATTAGGCCCTGACTTCCTTAACAAAAAATAAAATCAAGAGTTAATAAATTGGATGGACTCAAAATAAAAGCTTCTTCCCAGCAAAAGAAATGAACAATGAGGTGAAGAGAGATCCTACATTTTGGGAGCAAATTTTTGTGACACGCACTTCAGATAGAGCACTAATCTCCAGGACATATAAAGAACTTAAAACAATAACAACAACAACAACACATACACACACACAAAAAAAAATCCATGGGCTAAGGATCTGTACAGACACTTCTCAGAAGAAGATATACACTCAGACAACAAATATATGAAAAAATGTTCAACATCTCTAGTAATTAGAGAAATGCAAATCAAAACTACTCAAAGATTTTATCTCATGACAGTCAGAATGGCAGTTATCAAGAATCCATACAACAATAAATGTTGGGTAGGATGTAGGTGGAAAGCTACACTCATACATTGCTGATGGAACTGCAAATTGGTACAATCAATCTGAAAAGCTGTATGGAGATTCTTCAGAACACTTGGAATGGAACCACCATTTTATCCAGCTATCCCACTCTTCCACTTATACCCAAAGGACTTAAAATCAGCATACTATGCTATCGCAGCCACATCAATGTTTATAGCAGCTCAATTCACAATAACTAAACTGTGGAAGCAACATAGATGCCCTTCAATCAATGAATGAATAAAGAAACTATGGTATATATATAGATAATGGAAAAAGAAACTATGGTATATATATACAATAAGATATTTCTCAGCATTAAAAGAGAATAAGATTATGGTATTTGCAGGTAAATGGATGCAGTTGAAGAATACCATTGTAAGTGAAGTAAGCCAATCCCAAAAAAACAAAAGACCAATGTTCTAGCTGATAAGTGGATGCTGATCCATAATGGGGGAGGGCATAGGCAAAATGGAGAAATTTTTATAGGGCAAAGTGGGGTGAAGGATTGGGAGGGAGAATGGGGGCAGAAAAGATGGTGAAATGAGATAAACATCATTACCCTAGATATGTCTATGACTGCACATATGGTGTGACACTACATTGTGTACAACCAGAGAAATGAAAAGTTTTGCTGCAATTGTGTACAATGAATCAAAATTCATTCTGCTGTCATATATACCTAATCACAATTAATTAATTAAAATAAAGAAATCAGTAACAATGGTCTTATAAAATGAATTGGGATATGCTGTTTTTTACTTTCTGAAATAACTAGTTTAAAATTGGTGTTATGTATTTCTTAAATGATTGAGAAGATTCAGCATTGGGGCTTAGGATTTTCTTTCTGAGAAATTATTTAATTATGAATTCAGTTTCTTCAAAGATAGAAGGCTATTTTTTAATTCAAGTTTAGCAATTTATAACTTGCAATGTGTTTGTGCATTTCCTGTAAGTAGTTGAATTTATTGACCTAAATTGTTAATAAAATTAATTCATCTGTGACAATTTTATTTTAGTTTATTTTATTCCTGATCTTTATCACTTGTATTTTCTTATTTTATGATGATTCTAGCCAGTGGTATATCAATTTATTTGTCATTTTGAAGAACCGGTTTGAACTAATTGATTTTCCCCATCTGTTTTTTGCTTTACTTCTTCGTTTTATATTTCATTAGTTTTTCTTTCTATTATTATTTCCTTATATCTACTTACTTCAAATTTAGTTTGTTTTTTTCCCCTAGTTTCTTAGGTTGAAAGTTTAAAACACCACTTTTTTAAAATTCAGCTTTCCCTTAGGATAACAAATAACTGAAATAATCAACATATAAAGAGAAAAGGATTATTTTTGCTTCATGGTTTTGGAGTTTTATCTGTTACCAGTTGTCCCCATTGTTTCAGCTTTTTGTGACATACATATATGATGGTGGGAGCATGTGGCAGAATAACCTGTTTATCTGATGATCTTAAGGAAAGAGAGAGAGAGAGAGAGAAAGACACCAGTATCTCATGATCCCATTTTAGGGCATGCTCCCAGTAGCATAAAACTTACCACTAGATCCCACCCCATCTGATAGCACCACGCTGAGGACCAAATCTTTAGGAAATGAGTCTTTGGGGGACACTTCAGATCCACTCTAGATCTTATGCTACTTGGAAATTTTCTTTCCTAAAATGTTCTTTTCAATTCAGTGTTATAATATTCTCTGAAAGCAGTGCATTTACTCTGTGTTTCAAATTTTGGTGCACAGTGTTTTCCTTTACATTTAGTTCAAAATATTTTGCCTTTTGATATGTTTTTTTTAACTATGAGCTGTTTCTTTTTTCAATATGTTTTAAATTTCTAAATATTTGGAAATTTTTCAGATATATTTCACTTAAGTTTAAAGGTATTTTGTTCAAATAACATACTTTGCAATATTTCAAGGCTTCTTTGATTTTTTATTGCTTAGAATATGGTCTATTTTGATGAATATTATGTGTATACTTCAAAAGAATGCTTGCACTCTATTGTGGAATAGGATATTCTCTAAATATCAATTAGATTGTCAACAGTGTAGATCAGTTCATCTTTATATTTGCTCTATCAGTAATTTAGAAATGATGTTGAAAACCCCAACTGTGTTAATTACACATAATTAACTTCATTTTTAAATTGTCACAAGGGCATACATGCCTCAAACAACTTAAAAGACATCCTTATATTGAAGGTCTCAAGCCATCATCAGTCTACTTCCAAGCAAAGTGCCAGAGTTCAGAAAAGTCAAAGCTTCATAGTGAAGGATTTTTAGAGTCTGCTGCTCTCACTGAAATATTCCAACCATAGGACCAGTTTTAACTAATAGAACTCCTATTACCACCATTTAGTGAAATTAGGTGCAAATCATAAATCAAATTATTATTTGTAAACAATATTCTCAGGGTATGAAACCCTGCCATGAAACAGTTCACAGACCCATAGTTACAAAAGACCACTTATTTTTAATAGATCCTACAGCCATGGTTAGTAGTTGGCCATGGTTAGTAGTTCTGTAGATAAGCATGAGATCAATCCAGATCAGCTGGAAGGAACCCACATTTTGGAGGGGGGGGGTGACTGGGGATTGAACTCAGAGACACTGGATGACAGAGCTACATCCTCACACCCCCATCCCTATTTTGTATTTTATTTAGAGACAAGGTTTCACTGACTTGCTTAGCACCTTGCTTTTGCTGAGGTTAGCTTTGAACTTGCAATCCTCATGCCTCAGCCTCCCAAGCCACTGGGATTACAGGAATGTGCCATCACACTGCCCCGCATGATCATAAAACAAAGTCCTTAAACAATGAATATGGATCAGTATAGTTACATCTGTTGAAAAAGGTAGTATGTAAGCTGATAATATACAAATGTTTATACCAAGTGTTTCTAATTATCTGTGAGATTCAGGATTGATTTTAAAATAGAAGTAAACTATCATATACTTTCTATGAATGTTTTTCAGATTATTTCATCAACCTGACAAATCTCTTACGATTTTTATAGGAAGTCATTTGAAATTTATTATGAGTTTAAGCTCACAGTAAATAATTAACTCATTATTAATGAAATATATTTCCTCTTCAGGCCCATAAGCTTCCATTGATATCACCTACTAAGAACATTCTAAGCCAAGTTCCCAGTACATGTGAATAACCCTGTTTGCGTTATCATAAGACTCCTTGTCATCTATCAAATTGACTTTACCAATGATCCTAGTGCTGTAGTAATTTGAAGTTTTATTATGAAAATTAAAAACATAATTACAAAATAAATCAGAAATTATGCCTGTAGTATTTGTTGTTACTTTACTACAGACATAACCACTTCTCATGTACCAAATATTGTTATGCACAATATTATTAACTAAAGTCTGTGTCTCAATGAAATATGGAATTTCATGTGTGTGGATGACACCTTCCTTTTTCAAACAGAATTATATTCAAATGCGTTTCAAATAGAGGAAATCTTTGAAGAAGGCTCATTAACTTCTTCTTGGGAGATTCATGTAAAATTTAATATTTTTCTTATGCTCACAAGTTATACCATTGAACTGTTTTATTCTGATCTGTTGATTTTTCCAGAGTTGTTAAGAATAATTCAAGTAAAATATACTCATTTGGAAACTGTATTACTAGACAATCCATATGTTTTTCATGAATCCATTCTGAGTATCTCACTTGTATGCCAGGCCAGTGGAATTATCTATTTTGGCGTGCATTTGAAATCAATGTGTCTAAAACTCCTACTACTTTTTATTTTCCCTAAAGCTTTCTCTGATATGGTAGTTAATATTTTATCTCTCAAGTACACTGTTTCCATTTTGTACTAATTACCCAGGCCCAATCGGGAAACATTTGTATCCAAAAATACTATATTCACTAAGATAAAGTCACATGGGAAATAAGGACCCCTACATAATTCTTTGTGGGTATCAGAGTGTTCTCCATAGGCAGTTTCTCCATATTTCAGGTATTTTATCTTCTAATATATGATACCACCATGTTATCCATATGGATTTTTCAATTTAAGTACAGCACATGTTCTTCTAGTTTTTCCTTAAAGATGTAGGTGTATATATCATGACTCTCAGGCAGGAGACAGGAGGCATTCCAGCATTATAATCCTTCCCTAATACTACATCAACATATAGGTACACAATGATCTTCACTTCTAATATAGAACAGAGTGCATGAGGTTTCACATGGAGAAAATGCCCATGCATATAGTCTTATTTGGGGTCTCAGTAGTTAATGTAGCTTATAAATGAGAACCAAGAGACACACCACATTAGTGTTGTTCCATTTAGTTACCATGAGGATTTCTGATGTTTCATCAAAACATATGGCATAGCCATTCCAGTAATGATGTTGCTTAATGCTATCTTCCAGGTCATGGCATTTTGTTTCAGTAATGATGAAGTATTAGCTAATAAAATATAAAATTCTCAAAGGCATATGAATGAAAGCCAAGATAAAAAAATTAGTTTGGGCTCTATGTTTTCCTCAAGACATCATAAATAATATTTGAATTTTCCTTTTGAACTACCCCTTTGTTAACTTCTTTACCCTCAACATCTATTTCATAGTCTTTCCATTTATTTTGACCCAAACTTTTATTCCACAAATATCCACTCAGATTTGGACACTGAGCTGATGATTCACATTGTTGGAAAAAATGTGAGCTTTGCTTGGGCCTCCTCATCCACCAAATCTACTATCCACTAAGTAATAAGACACTTCACATTATTGACCTCAAGTTTGGGTTCATATATTTTGAAGGTTTACAATTAGTGCATAAAAGTTTAAGGTTTTTATCTTTTTGATGAATTGACCCATTTATTATTAGAAAACATTTCTATTTTTCATAATATTCCTTGCTCTGACATAAGCTTATAATGATTCATATAGCAACCCCAACTATCTTTTACATGGTATATCATTTTTGTCCTTTTGCTTTTACCCTACTTTTATCTTGATAGTTAAAGTGGATTTCTTATTAACAACATAGAGTTGGTTATCACTTTTTCTGTGCTTTTCAATTGAATCACTGAAATTATTTATATTTGATATAATTATCAATACACCACTTATATTCATAATCTCGCTCTTTATTTTCAATTTCATCATCTGTTCTTTTTATAGTTGATAAAATTTTTACTTGCTAATATAAATTATCTATATGTGTATGTATGTGATTATGGTTTACTGAATTTCAATTTTTGTCAAAGTCTGAAGCTCACAGTAAATAATAATAACTCCCAATTTTCTGTAGGAGCTTTAACTTTTCCCTAAAAGGAATCCATTCTATAGGCATCATTTTGGTGAGATACACATAAGGCTTTTCTTAACGGGCCAAAACTCATTCAATTCCCATAACTTCAGAGGAGAATTATAATGAGCAGAAGAATGCATCATCTTAAATGTTCAAGGTCATTCCAAATACTGAAGACTTCCTCATCTCTAGGCCAGAGAAGTATGTTGCTAGATAATAGTTTAAATAAAGTCCAGGAAAATACTCTCCAAATTTTCATCTGGTTCTTGCACATATCCTGATAGATCCCTTATTTAATCTAATCATATAGTCTTGATAGTATTCTGTAATTTAAAAAAAAACATATGTTAGGTAAGCTTCATTTGCTAATTTTCTATTAATCTATTTTTCCCTATTTCTTCCATCTTTCTTTCAACATTTTTTCAAGGACAATGCCTGAAATAATTAGTAGTGGTACTGTTTACATGGTGACAAGTTTATCCCAACAATCCTCAAGTCTGAGGATGTCCAGAATGTAAATCTGGTTTTCTACCTGGGCTGCTACAAGGCCAGGCAGTGTAGCAGGGAGCCCTCTGATCAGTGTTCACAACAAGAAAGCCACTGAAAGGCTGTGTGATATTTTTTTTTAAAGCCTCAGTGTTGTGGATTTAAAGCCTATCAGGGCATCATCTATTTTATTCTCATAGGCATAAATAGTATCATAAAATATTATCCACATAAATCCAGAAAAGTAGGCTATCAAATTAATGGATTGCAGAAGCCCTTGATAGTAGATCCTCAACTCCAAAACTAATTGAGGCGTGTATGTAATTCAGGATAGGTTATTATAAGAAGTGGGAATTGTGCTCCCACAGCTATATGTTTTACTGTGGTATGCATTCCACATATCATTAGTACAGCCTGCCCCACATATCAGAACAACACCAGTTCTAAGAAGGGATGATAAATAACAATCTGGAAAATAACTATATTCAATTGCCAAGCAAATGCTCCTGGAACATGCTGGATAAGGCAATAGGTTCTAATGGGCTTGTTCCAATGTGGGAAGAGAGGGAAGACAGAAATCAGGGTGCTGAGTCCATAACTGCTGAGATGGCAAACTGAGCAACCCACTGGACCAAAGGCCACTGGTCATCCACTGGATGCACAATCCAGGACCAGAGAGGTATTCCGGTAACCCCACAGATATGCTATCTCTTGGACTGGATACAGGGCCTGCACCACTCACTGGGAGCCCACCAAGACTCAGAAGGGCATGGTCACTTTGTCATAAATTATTGTTCCTTTTTTAATTCTTTAAAACCATTTCCTATATTTTTGGGGGGTTACTTAATATTTGTTACATCTCCATCGTATCACCATTCTTTTCTTATTAAATATATTTCTGCATTAGTCAGGATTATACAGATAAAATCAATCTAATAGGGTATATTAACATTCATCTTAAGAAATTGGGTTTGTGTTATGGGGCTGGCAAATCTGAAATTTGGGTGCTCAAACAGGATTTGATGTTATGGTTTTGAGTCTAAGATAGGTACCCCCCGTCTGACAGGTTAGAAATTCAAACAGGATTTCTGTCATATTTTGGAGGCAGAATTCCTCCTTCTCGGGGTTAAACTCAGGTTTTGTTTCAAGGCTTTCAAGGGATGGAAAGAGGCTTACAACATCATTTTCCCAATAACCTCCTCACTTACAGTCAGATTATTGTGGATGCTAACAACGTTTATAAATTATCTACACAGCAATATCTATTTTTCTTTTCAATTTTGTGATCTCCTTATTTTTGATTTCTAAAAGTTTGACTTATGTCTTCTCTTTGTTTTTGGTTTTTAGCATATTTAATATATGAGCCTAGATGTAATCTTACTTGTGCTTTCCTGCCTTGTATTTGTTGAGCTCTTGGCAGTGTATGCTCTTTACCAAATTTTAAAAATATTCAGTCCTTGTAGCCTCAACTACTTTTCCTGACCTAGTCTCTCTTTGTTCCTTTTCAAATTCCAATCACACAAAGTTAAACCATGAGATTTTGTTTTACAGATCACTGAATCTCTTTGTTTTCTTGTTTTATAAATTATCTATGATATTAAGATTAACAATTTCTCTTAAACACTCTCCTTTTTTATTTTTTAAAGTTATAGATGGACATGATATCTTTAATTTGTTTATTTTTATGTGGTACTGAAGATCAAATCCAGTGTCTCACATGTGTCACTGAGCCACAACCCCAGCCCCTCTCCACATATTTTATATTTCCCATTTCTCTACTAAAGTCCTCATTTTGACGACATTTTACTTTTGATCCCTGAATACATGTTTAAACAGTAGTGATAAATTTTCTTCCTAAAAACTGAATACATGAGTTATTCTGGGATCTGTTTTCATTAATTGTGCTTTTTTAATTTTTCTTAAAGATGAATCACTTAATCCCCAAATTCTTCATGTATCTAGTAACTTTTTTAAAAAAATTCTGGATAATGATGATACTTTGTAGAAATTCTGAATTCCATTGACTTCCTCTAAGGAGTGCTGATTTTTACTTTGCAGACAAGTAAATTACTGGTTCATGTCCTTCAATTATGGAGACTTGGTTTTATAGTTTGTAGGAGAGGATTATGTTTGTTTTTTTTGTTGTTGTTGTTGTTGTTCAAGACAAATGTTTTAGTCCCACTATATCATCTATAGGCTATCTTCTGGTATTTTGCTAAGAAGAACCCAAACTCAAAATTTTAAACAGATATTTTCCCAGCAAGCTCAGTCTTTTATCTAACAGTTTCTACTATTGTCATTAAAGTCTTCTTCATGCGAGCACAGTTTAGGGAACGGATATGTGGACAATTGTCCATAGATTGGGGGTTATGCTTTCTGTGTTCCCTCAGTTTCCAGGATTTTCATTCTTCATTTCTAGCACCCTAGAGAGATCCAAACTCTGTATTCTGCTTGTCTTCTAGGTACTCTATATTACGTGGGCTGTAGTGTATTTTGGTAGAAATGTGGAGTTCACTTTTAAGATTTTATTCCCCTTAATTTTCTACCTGTATTTCTGTCATTCTCCATGACCTCAAATGGTTTTTAAAAATACTTAGTTCAAAATTTATCACTATTATCTGGGAAAGAGGTCCTATTTCTCAAAGCTACTCTACCATATGCAAGACAAAATTTTCCAGTTTGTTTATCAGCAAGGAAAACTCATCAATTTAACAATGATAATACAAAAGAAGAAAACATAAATTATAGTCATTTGCTGATTTCTTACATAATATATATAAAATGCCTTATAGTAGATTTTTGAGTTTTAGCAATCTAGTTTTGCTTAAATTTAAATAAATAGTTGGAATTATTAGGTATTTCAAACCCAATATGAAACAAGTTGGTAAAAATCAGAAAATATGTCAAAGAAACATAGTTTGGTTTTATAGCACCACATTAAAGTCTGGTTTTAGACTGAGTCTCAATTCTTCTACATAGAACCATTTTAGTTACTGTCTAAGACTTCCAAGGGAGGAATAAATAATAAAGAATTTTTAAACGTTTTATCAGATTTTGTGAAAAATAAGTCTTTTTCTTATTCAAATGAAATCTTTCTATCCATAATAAAATACCAGGCAGTGATCATGTGAGCAGCTACACTTGTGAAGCATATCCAAATGCATTTAGGAGACCTTATGAGGAAATATCGGTGCCCACTGATGTCATTTTCTCTTCTCCAAAATCCCTCTTAAACTCTAGAAAAATGTTGCAACCAGTTTTAACTGTTAGTGAGTGATGTAATCTGGCAGTCTACCTTGATTGAAGAGGCTGAATTTCATGAAGCCAAATTTGTAATCTAGTAATTTTAGGATAATTTTCTTTAAAAAAATATTTATTGTTTAGGTGTAGATGGACACAACACAATACCTTTATGTTTTATGTGGTGCTGAGGATCGAACTGGGATCCCGCCTGTGCTAGGTGAGCGCTCTACCGCTGAGCCACAAGCCCAGCCCCTTTAGGATAATTTTCTTTTGGTTCCATGCATAATTTCAGGAATCAAAAGTATATCTTCCTTAAAGATATTACTATAAAATTTGTTCCATCAATGAGTTAAATAGAAATATAATTATGTTCAAAGAATGAAATAATAAGCCTAAACATTGTATTTCCCAACTATGCCCACATTGTAGCAGATCTTTTTGTTTCTTAAGCTTTAGCCTTTGTTCTTAAGTCTGCCTTTTCTTATTATGCTTTTAAATGAATGAAAAGGCTGCCTCTGAAAGGATCAAAAGGTAATTTTCTCAGAAAATACTTTTGTACAATTAAGCACTTCTTTTGAAGATAAACATTAAATATTATGTGCACAAAATTTAAATTACTATACAAATCTTTTAAGCTACTCAATGCTATTGGGAAAAATATATTCACATTTTATTTTTCAAGCCCAACCTTGTTTACAAAATGACTAGATTATTTAACTCAAGTTTGAAATGAATATTATCTATTAAAAAAAGAGCACTTTTACTGATTGGTTAAACATGAAGTTTTGAGATCCAAGATGGCAAACTAGAGGGAAGCAGCATTCTGTGTCACTCAGGACCTGTGATTCAAGTAGTGGGAATATTGCTTCACTGAGAGTGATAGAGGAACCCTTACAGCTGTTCCCTGCAGGAATTATGACCATTGTGCCTACTTAGTTCTCCAGGACTCAATGTCAGACCAGGACCCCAGACTACTCACCCACTCAGGGCTCGAAGGTGCCCGAGCAGGACCACTGGCATCAGCACTGATGCAGAACATCTGGTCATCTACCTACACAGTAATTGTGGATGCCAATCCTTTGCAGGACATCCAGCTGTTAGACATACACAGGAAATCTGACTGACACTCCCTTGTGGACCCTCATCTACCAATGTAGGCTCCCCTTGTCACCTACATCTTGGGACTCTGCAGCCACTGCCACAGTCCCCTGCATATCATAGCCTGCATCTGGGGAGAGTGCACAGGGTCTGGAGACAGCTGCAAGCCACAGGGCTGCATCTCTGAACACATTGCCCAATGCCACTGCCCAGCCCCACCTGATCTGACACCCCATCACTGAAAGCAGCTGCCTCCATCTTAGGACACCTTTGTCATCATCTTTAGTTGTGGCAACTCCTAGTTTGAAACAACTGCTGGGCAGGTACCTAAAATCTTCAACTCCCCCCCTCTCCCCGGCAGCCACTAACATGGCACAGTGACTGCCCAATGCAAAACATCTCTCCAAACCAGGTGTGCAGCCCCCAGAGCACAAACTACAAGACATCTGGAAATAAAAGTCCCCATTTAGGTAGTAGAAAGAGAGAGGGGGAGTAAGATACAGTTTAGAGACTAATTTAGAGACCAGGAACTGTGAGTTCTACAGGGGATATAAGGAGATAAGACCAGTTGCCCACATCACATGAGTGGCCCCCAAAGGAAATCCTTGGGGTGCAGTCTCCCATCATGGACCAGCTGGTACCTTACCCACTTCCAGGCACCCTGTACCCAAGACCAACCTCCTACACTGGCAACCTTCTCCATCCTAAGGGTGGTGATATCAGCAAACAACTGACAATCCCACCTATTGGATGAGAAGGGAAGCAGGAAAAATACTGATCTCCAACCAAAACAGTTTCTTTTTCTTCATTTGAGGTTTTTTTTTTCTTACCTCCCTCTCTATTCTCCCACTCTTAAATCCCCAACATATGTGAAACCAAGTACTTTGCATAAATTAGGATACTGAGGACTGGGATGTCTGAATAATATATTACAGTTGTATTGTATAGTCTCTTTTCTCTTATTTTTACATTTTTAAATTTTTCTTAATATTTATGTGTGTTTGTTTTATGTACTCTACTGTCTTTCCACTTGTCTACCCCAAATCACTTTCTCTTTCTTCTCTTGCTACTAACCATTTTCTTTAGATTCCTCCTTTATACTTCCTAAGATCTAATAACTCTATATCCTCCCCTCCGACCCCCTCAACATCTCATCCTACACCTCACCCTTGGTTCTTTGTCCTTCATCAGAAACTGTAAACCCTTTTGAAAACCTACTGCTTATATTGTAGATGATAATTGAACTTACCATTTCTGTATATTATGACCAAACTGTAAACATCTTTATATCATCTATTTGGTTTAGGGTTTTATATTGTTTGTAGTGGGATCTATTAATATTGTTCTTCCCCTCAAAGGAGAGGTATTGAGACCCTGCAGGTGCACTGTAAGCATATAAGGTGAAAACTGTAATGCCTCAGATCCGCCGTGTTAGAAGGGAAGACACATGAGCAGCATGAAAAATAAAAGTAATGAAAGTGCCCCAAATAAACCAACATGTGACATTATTAAAGTCCATGGCCATCACAGCAGAAGAAATGACAGAGAAGGAGTTCAGAATGTACATAATTAAAATGTTCTGTGAATTAAAGGATGATATAAGAGGGCAAATACAGGCAATAAATTATCATTTATGTATCATAGAGCTACATAAGTAAATACAGTAAGCAAAAGATTACTTTAATAACGAGATAGGAGAGGGAAAATGGTGGCGAAGGGAGTGCATCACCCCAGTGCGCAGCGTCACTGAGCCGGAGAAAGACGATGTGAAACGGCTGAAGGCTATCTTGTTGGGAATTTCCAGTGAAATTGAGGCGCTCCAGAATCTAGTGGACAGATTTCCATCGTGTGAGGTTCGGCTGTGGGAGCTCCATTTCTCCGCATAGAGGGTCGCATAGCCTGATAGGCGATCGCCCCGCAGCTGGAGTCTGTGGCACACGCTGGGGAACGGCAAGGTGCCAGAGCGGGGGAGCAGCGATACGGATTTGGGGGGCTCCCACCAGTGGTACATTGGCAGCGCTTAGTGCTGAGTTCCAGCTTTGAGACAGAGGAGAGAAGCGGTCCAGCTTGGTTCCAGACACCGGTCGGACCACAGAGGAGGACAGCAGCTGCCATTTCGGAGAGATGATGTAATCATCCCCATGTTCTATTGATCTCAGCTCATTCAGCTATGGAACAGGTGATTTCAGGCTGGTATTTGCCTGCATCTAGCAGACAGATTTCTTGCTCAGGATTGGGATTGGGGATCTTGTGGAGAATACTCCTAGAGGCTCGTACCTGTCAAGGCGTGCGCCGGGCACTGAGCAACTGGATTCTGGTTCCCGGGGCTAACCTGGCCCAGGTCTGAGGAAACTGCGGAGACTGCCGGTGGAGGCCAGCTCCAAGTGGAGTGTGCGCTGAGCTTGGGGCGACTGGGTTCTGACTCCCGGAACAGTTTTGGCCTGGGGCTGGGGAACCCGTGGGGGTCGCTCGCTGGAGCCAGCTCCCAGCGGAGAGTGTATCTGGATCGGAGAGGCGGGGTTCTGGCTACCTAAGCTGCTTTGGCCCAAGGCTAGGGAACCAGCGGTGACTGCTTCTCAGCCAGGGTCCTGCTGGGTGCTGTGGGGGCAGAGTGGAGCTTCCACCTGCGCCCAGAGCAGGCCAAGTGACCAGCCGGCGTGGTATCATGACACCCCAAATGCAGCTGGGGCTGAAGAGAGTAGCCGCCCACGCCTAGAATAGGACCAGCAACCCCGTGGCACGGTAGCCAAGTAACCTCATTTGGAGTAGGGGCTGTGCAGAGCTGCCATATGAGTAAGCAGGGCAGGCAGATCTGCGGCCCACTGGCAAGACAGGCCAGGTAGCTTGCCAACGTGGTGGACACGTAACACCGAGGCAGTCGCGTCACACTGGTTGGAGTGGGGGTGGAGCAGGGTCGCCGCCCGGGTCCGGAGGGGGCTCAGCAACCCATTGGAGAGGTAGTCAGGTACCCCCATTGGGAGTGGGGGCTGTGCAGAACAGTGACCCACTGGCCTAGAGGCCTGCCAGCGTGGTAGACATGTAACATCAATTGGAGTGGGGACCCAGCAGAGCCGCCACCCACATCCAGATCAGGACCAACGACCCCAGGGTGTGGTAGTTACGTTACCACAATTGGAGTAGGGGCAGAGCAGAGCTGCCACCCGTGCCCGCAGGGGGAGCAGACATGCGACGGATCAGCGTGGTAGACAGACCACCCTAATTAGAGGAGGAGCACAGCCACTACCCACCCTGCAAGGGAGACTTCCCAACTATACAAGAGCAATATAAATAAATAGGGGGTAAATTTCAAAAACACAACAGTTGCACCAAGCAGAAAGAAACACGAGCAGTATGAAAAGACAAGGAAAGAAAGGACCACAAGCAATGCAGGTCAACTCAACTTTAGAAGAGGTAATAGCTGCAACAGATGGAATGTCAGATAAAGAGTTCAGGATATATATGCTTCAGATGATCTGGAGTCTCAAGGAAGACATGAGACAGCAAAATTAGACAATGAAAGATCACATTGACAAACAAATCCAGGAAGTAAAAGATCAATTTCACAGGGAGATAGAGGTAATAAAAAACAAACAAATAGAAATCCTAGAAATGCAGGAAACAATAAACCAACTTAAAAACACAATTGAGAATACTACCAGCAGAGTAGATCACTTAGAAGAGAGAACATCAGACAATGAAGAAAAGTATTTCAACTGGAAAAGAACATAGACAGCTCAACAAGTCTGCTAAGAAACCATGAGCAGAACATCCAAGAATTATGGGACAATATCAAAAGACCAAATTTAAGAGTCATCGGGATACAGGAAGGCACAGAGCTCCATACCAAAGGAATGAACAGTCTATTCAGTGAAATAATACGAGAAAACTTCCCAGACTTGAAGAATGAGACAGAATCCCAAATCCAAGAAGCCTACAGGATGCCGAATGTGCAAAATCATAAGAGATCCACACCTAGACACATTATAATGAAGATGTCCAACATACAGAATAAGGAGAGAATTTTAAAAGCTGCAAGAGAAAGAAAGCAGATTACATTTAGGGGCAAACCAATCAGGATAACAGCTGATCTCTCAACACAGACTCTGAAAGCTAGAAGATCCTGGAATAACATATTTCAAACACTGAAAGAAAATGGGATCCAACCAAAAATCATGTATCCGGCGAAATTAAGCTTTAGGATAGAAGATGAAATTAAAACCTTCCACGATAAACAAAAGTTAAAAGAATTTGCAGCTAGAAAACCATCTCTTCAAAAAATCCTTGGCAAAACATTACAGGAAGAGGAAATGGAAAATAACATTGAAAACCAACAATGGGAGGTAGGACAGTAAAGAGGGGAAAGTAGTCAAAGAGGATAACAAATCAGGTTTAGTAACATCAATAAACAAATATGGCTAGAAGAACAAACCATATCTCAATAATAACCCTAAATGTTAATGGCTTAAACTCACCAATTAAGAGACACAGGCTAGTAGAATGGATCAAAAAACAAGACCCAACAATATGCTGCCTACAGGAGACGCATCTGATAGGAAAAGATATTCATAGACTGAAGGTGAAAGGTTGGGAAAAATCATACCACTCACATGGACTGCGGAAACAAGCAGGAGTGTCCATACTCATATCTAATAAAATAGATTTCAAGCCAAAGTTAATCAAAAAGGATAAAGAAGGACACTTCATACTGTTCAAGGGAACCACACACCAACAAGACATAACAATCATAAATATATATGCCCCAAATAATGGTGCAGCTGTGTTCATCAAGCAAACTCTTCTCAAGTTCAAGAGTCTAATAGACCACCATACAATAATCATGGGAGACTTCAACACACCTCTCTCACCACTGGACAGATCTTTCAAACAAAAGTTAAATAAGGAAACTATAGAACTCAATAACACAATTAACAACCTAGACTTAATTGACATATATAGACTATACCACCCAAAATCAAGTAGTTACACTTTTTTCTCAGCAGCACATGGAACCTTCTCAAAAATAGACCATATATTATGTCACAGGGCAACTCTTAGACAATATAAAGGGGTAGAGATAATACCATGCATCTTATCTGATCATAATGGAATAAAACTGAAAATCAATGATAAAAGAAGGAAGGAAAAATCAAGCATCACATGGAGAATGAACAATAGGTTGCTGAATGATCAATGGGTTTTAGAAGACATCAAGGAGGAAATTAAAAACTTCCTAGAGTTAAATGAAAACACAGACACAACATATCGGAATCTATGGGACACATTGAAAGCAGTTCTAAGAGGAAAATTCATTGCTTGGAGTTCATTCCTCAAAAAAAGAAAAAACCAACAAATAAATGATCTCATACTTCATCTCAAAATCCTAGAAAAAGAAGAGCAAAACAACAGCAAAAGAAGTAGAAGGCAAGAAATAATTAAAATCAGAGCTGAAATTAATGAAATTGAAACAAAATAAACAATTGAAAAAATTGACAAAACTAAAAGTTGGTTCTTTGAAAAAATAAATAAAATTGACAGACCCTTAGCCATGCTAACGAAGAGAAAAAGAGAGAGAACTCAAATTACTAACATACGGGATGAAAAAGGCAATATCACAACAGACACTTCAGAAATACAGAAGATAATCAGAAATTATTTTGAATCCTTATACTCCAATAAAATAGAAGATAGTGAAGGCATAGATAAATTCCTGAAGTCTTTTGATCTGCCCAGATTGAGTCAGGAGGATATAGACAACCTAAACAGACCAATAACAATAGAGGAAATAGAAGAAACCATCAAAAGATTACCAACTAAGAAAAGCCCAGGACCGGATGGGTATACAGCAGAGTTTTACAAAACCTTTAAAGAGGAACTAACACCAATACTTTTCAAGCTATTTCAGGAAATAGGAAAAGAGGGAGAACTTCCAAATTCATTCTACGAGGCCAACATCACCCTGATTCCGAAACCAGACAAAGACACTTCAAAGAAAGAAAACTACACACCAATATCTCTAATGAACCTTGACGCAAAAATCCTCAATAAAATTCTGGCGAATTGGATTCAAATACATATCAAAAAAATTATACACCATGATCAAGTAGGATTCATCCCTGGGATGCAAGGCTGGTTCAATATACGGAAATCAATAAATGTTATTCACCACATCAATAGACTTAAAAATAAGAACCATATGATCATCTCGATAGATGCAGAAAAAGCATTCGACAAAGTACAGCATCCCTTTATGTTCAAAACTCTAGAAAAATTAGGGATAACTGGAACATACCTCAACATTGTAAAAGCAATCTATGATAAGCCACAGGCCAGCATCATTCTGAATGGAGAAAAATTGAAGGCATTCCCTCTAAGATCTGGTACAAGACAGGGATGCTCTCTCTCACCACTTCTGTTCAACATAGTCCTCAAAACACTGGCCAGAGCAATTAGACTGACGAAAGAAATTAAAGGCATAAAAATAGGAAAAGAAGAACTTAAATTATCACTATTTGCAGATGCTATGATTCTATACCTAGAAGACCCAAAAGGGTCTACAAAGAAGCTATTAGAGCTAATAAATGAATTCAGCAAAGTGGCAGGATATAAGATCAACACGCATAAATCAAAGGCATTCCTGTATATCAGCGACAAATCCTCTGAAACGGAAATGAGGACAACTATTCCATTCACAATATCCCCCCAAAAAATAAAATACTTGGGAATCAACCTAACAAAAGAGGTGAAAGATTAATATAATGAAAATTACAGAACCCTAAAGAAAGATATAGAAGAAGACCTTAGAAGATGGAAAAATATACCCTGCTCATGGATAGGCAGAACTAACATCATCAAAATGGCGATATTACCAAAAGTTCTCTATAAGTTCAATGCAATGCCAATCAAAATCCCAACAGCATTTCTTGTAGAAATAGATAAAAGAATCATGAAATTCATATGGAATAATAAAAGACCCAGAATAGCAAAAACAATGCTAAGCAGGAAGTGTGAATCAGGCGGTATAGCGATACCAGACTTCAAACTATACTACAGAGCAATAGTAACAAAAACAGCATGGTACTGGTACCAAAACAGGCGGGTGGACCATGGTACAGAATAGAGGACACAGTAACCAATCCACAAAACTACAACTATCTTATATTTGATAAAGGGGCTAAAAGCATGCAATGGAGGAAGGATAGCATCTTCAACAAATGGTGCTGAAAAAACTAGAAATCCATTTGCATCAAAATGAATCTGAATCCCTATCTCTCGCCATGCACAAAAGTTAACTCAAAATGGATCAAGGAGCTTGATATTAGATCAGAGACACGGCATCTGATAGAAGAAAAAGTTGGTTATGATCTACATACTGTGGGATCGGGCCCCAAATTCCTCAATAGGACACCCATAGCACAAGAGTTAACAACTAGAATCAACAAATGGGACTTACTCAAACTAAAAAGTTTTTTCTCAGCAAAAGAAACAATAAGAGAGATAAACAGGGAGCCTACATCCTGGGAACAAATCTTTAATCCACACACTTCAGATAGATCCCTAATAACCAGAATATACAAAGAACTCAAAAAATTAGACAATAAGATAACAAATAACCCAATCAATAAATGGGCCAAGGACCTGAACAGACAGTTCTCAGAGGAGGACATACAATCAATCAATAAGTACATGAAAAAATGCTCACCATCGCTAGCAGTCAGAGAAATGCAAATCAAAACTACCCTAAGATACCACCTCACTCCAGTAAGATTGGCAGCCATTAGGAAGTCAAACAACAATAAGTGCTGGAGAGGATGCGGGGAAAAGGGCACTCTTGTTCACTGCTGGTGGGACTGCAAATTGGTGCAGCCAATTTGGAAAGCAGTATGGAGATTTCTTGGAAAGCTGGGAATGGAACCACCATTTGACCCAGCTATTCCCCTTCTCGGTCTATTCCCTAAAGACCTAATAAGAGCATGCTACAGGGACACTGCTACATCGATGTTCATAGCAGCACAATTCACGATAGCAAGATTGTGGAATCAGCCTAGATGCCCTTCAATAGATGAATGGATTAAAAAAATGTGGCATTTATACACAATGGAGTATTACTCTGCATTAAAAAATGACAAAATTATAGAATTTGGAGGGAAATGGATGGCATTAGAGCAGATTATGCTAAGTGAAGCTAGTCAATCTTTAAAAAACAAATACCAAATGACCCCTTTGATATAAGGGGAGTAAACAAGGACAGGGTAGGGACGAAGAGCTTGAGAAGAAGATTTACATTAAACAGGGATGAGAGGTGGGAGGGAAAGGGAGTGAGAAGGGAAATCGCATGGAAATGGAAGGCGATCCTCAGGGTTATACAAAATGATATATAAGAGGAAAGGAGGGGTAAGACAAGATAATACAAATGGAAGAAATGATTTACAGTAGAAGGGGTAGAGAGAGAACAGGGGAGGGGAGGGGAGAGGAGGGGGGATAGTAGAGAATAGGACTGACAGCAGAATACATCAGACACTAGAAAGGCAATATGTCAATCAATGGAAGGGTAACTGATGTGATACAGCAATCTGTATACGGGGTAAAGTTGGGAGTTCATAACCCGCTTGAATCAAACTGTGAAATATGATGTATTAAGAACTATGTAATATTTTGAACGACCAACAATAGAAAAAAAGAAAGAAAGGAAGACTTTGAAGCTAAGTATGTAACAAGGTCATTTTGTTTACTCATAATAATTAGTATATTTTGAAATATAACAAAATAAATTAAAAAAGGAGATAGATGTTCTGAAAAAAAAAACAGAAATCCTTGAAATGAAAGAAACAAACCAAATTAAAAGCTCAATTGAAAGCATCAGCCACATATTAGACCACTTGAAAGAAAGCATCTCAGACAATGAAGACAAAATATATAATCTTGAAAAGAATGTAGATCACACAGTGAAAATAGTAGAAAACCATGAGAAAACAATCAAGAAATGTGGGATAGAATAAAAAGACCAAATTTAAGAGTTATTGGAATAGAGGAAGGCATAGATTTTCAAACCAAAGGAATGAACAAATTATTCAATAAAATAATATCAGATAATATGAAGAATGAATTGGAAACATGAAGAATGAATTGGGAAACCAAATACAAGAGGCTTATAGGATGCCAAATGTACAAAATCACAACAGATCCACACCAAGGTACATTATAATGAAAATGTCTAGCATATAGAATAATGAAAGAATTTTAAAATCCACAAGAGAAAGGAATTAGATTACATGTCCGGGGAAACTAATTACGATTTCTGAAGATTTTTCAACCCAGACCCTGAAAGCTAGAAGATCCTAGAATAACATGTACCAAGCCCTGAAAGAAAATGAATACCAACCAAGAATCTTATATCCAGCAAAATTAAGCTTTAGATATGATGATGAAATCAAAACTTCCATGATAAACAAAGTTAAAAGAATTTACAACTAGATAGCCTGCCTACAGAATATCCTCGGCAAAATATTTCATGAGAAGGAAATGAAAAACAACAATGAAAATCAGCAGAGGGAGGTTTTACACTAAAGAAATAAATAATCAAGGTGGAAACCAACTCAAGTTAAATACCAAAAATGTCTGGGAATACAAATCATGCCTCAATAATAACCCTTAATGTTAATAGTCTAAACTCACCAATAAAAAGACATAGACTGGCAGATTGTATTTTAAAAAAAAAATAGACTCAACAATATACTGCCTCCAAGAGATTCATCTCATAGGAAAAAACATCCATAGACTTAAGGTAAAAGATTGGGTAAAATCATATTACATAGTCTGTAGAAGCAAGCAGGGTTTTCCATCCTCACATCAAATAAAGTAGACTTCAAGCTAAAGTTAGTCAAAAGGGATAACCAAGGACATTTTATACTGCTCAAGGGAAATATGATTATATGATTTATAAGGATTTCTCAAGTTCCAGAGTCAAATAGACCATAACACAACAATTCTGGGTGGCTTTAACACCCCTTTTTCACCACTGGATAGATCTTCCAAACAAAAGCTAAGCAACAAAACTATAGAAGTCAAAAATACAGTCAATAACTTAGACTTAACTGACATATATAGAATATTTCATTCATCAACGAGTGAATACACTTTCTTCTCAACAGCACATACATCCTTCTCTAAAATAGACCATATATTATGCCACAAAGCAACTCAGCAAATACAAAAAAAGGAGATATATTACCCTGAATTCTATCAGATCATAATGGAATGAAATTAGAAATCAATAATAAAATAAAAAAATAAAAGCTATTATAACACCTGAAGACTAAATAATATGCTACTGAATGAACAATGGGTTTCAAAAGACATCAAAGAGGAAATTAAGTATTCCTAGAGGTAAATGAGAACACTGATACAACATATCAAAATATCTGAAACACTATGAAGGCAGTACTAAGAGGAAAGTTATTGCATGGAGTTTATTTCTTAAAAGAAGAAAAAGTCAACAAATAAATGATCTAACATTACATCTCAAAGCCTTAGAAAAATAAGAACAAATCAACATCCAAAGCAGTAGAAGACAGGAAATAATTAAAATCAAACCTGAAATCAATAAATTGGAAACAAAAGAAACAACTGAAAAAATTGACAAAATAAAAAGTTGATTCATTGAAAAAATAAAATTGAAAAGGAGAGAGAGAACTCAAATTACTAACATACATGATGAAAAAGGAAATATCACAACACACAGTACAGAAATACAGAAGATAATTCAAAATTATTTTGAAAATTTGTACTCCAATAAAGAAGAAAATATCAAAAGCATCAATAAATTTCTAGAGTCATATGATTTGCTCAAATTGAATCAGAATGATGTACACAATTTAAACAGATCAATTTCAAGCAAAGAAATAGAAGATTCCATCAGGAGCCTAAAAAAAAGAAAAGTCTACAAGAACTTTAAAGAAAAACTAATACCAATACTCATCGATTTATTTTCAGAAATAGAAAAATAATGAGTACTTCCAAACTCATTCTATGAAGCCAATATCACCCTGACTCCAAAACCAGGCAAAGACACATCAAAGAAAGAATACTTCAGACCAATGTCTCTAATCAACATAGATGCAAAAATTCTCAAAAAAATTCTGGCACATTGAATACAAAAACATATCAAGAAGCTAGTGCACCACGATCAAGTGGGGTTCATCCCAGGGATGCAAGGCAGGTTCAACATTTGGAAATCAATAAATATAATTCATCATATCAATATACTTAACGATAAGAACCATATAATCATCTAAATAGATTCAGAAAAAAGCATTTGAACACTAGAAAAACTGGGGATAACAGGAACATATCTCAACATCATAAAAGCTATCTATGCTAAGCCCCAATCCAACATCATTCTAAATGGAGAAAACTGAAATCATCCCCTCTAAAAATGGGAATAAGACACCACTCTTTCACCACTTCTATTAACATAGTCCTTGAAACACTAGCCAGAGAAATTAGACAGATGAAAGAAATTGAAGGGATACGGATAGGAAAAGAAGAAATCAAATTAGTATTATTTGCAAATGATATGATTCTATACCTAGAAGATCGAAAAAAAATTCCACCGGAAAATTTCTAGAACTAACAAATGAATTCAGCCAACTAGCAGGATATAAAATCAACACCCGTAAATCAATTTCTGTATATCAGTGACAAATCCTCTGAAAGGGAAATGAAGAAAAGTACCCCATTTACAATAGCCTCAAAAAAAAAATATTGGGAATCAACAAAAGAAGTTAATCACCTCTGCAATGAAAACTACAAAATGCTAAACAAAGAAATTAAAGAAGACCTTAGAAGATGGAAAGATCTCCCTTGTTCTTGGGTAGACAGAATTAATATTGTAAAAATAATCATACTAACAAAAGAACTATACAGATTTAATGCAATTCCAATCAAAATTTCAATGACATTCCTCATAGAAACAGAAAAAGCAGTCATGAAATTCTTCTGGAAAAAATAAGAGACCCAGAATAGCTAAAGCAATCCTTAGCAAAAAGAGTTAAGCAGGTGGCATCACTATACCAGACCTTACACTATACTACAGTGCAATAGTAATAAAAATAGCATGGTGTTGGCACCAAAATAGACTTGTAGACTAATGGTACAGAATACAGAACACAGAGACAAATCCACATAATTACAGTTATCTTATATTAGACAAAGGTGCCAAAAACATACATTGCAAAAAGATAGCCTCTTCAACAAATGGTGCTAGGAAAACTGGAAATCCATATGCAACAAACTGAAATTAAACCCCTATCACTCACCATGCACAAAACTCAACTCAAAGTGGATCAAAGACCTAGGAATTAAACCGGACTCTGCACCTAATAGAAGAAAAAGCAGGCCCAAGTCTCCATCATGTCAGATTAGGTTCTGACTTCCTTAATAAGACTTCTATACTGCAAGAATAAAAATCAAAAATCAATAAATGGAATTGATTCAAACTTAAAAGCTTCTTATCAGCAAAAAAAAAAAATAGTGAAGTGAATAAAAAGCCTACAGAATGGGAACAACTTTTTACCACACATACATCAGATAGAGCACTAATCTCTAGAATATATAAAGAACTCAAAAATCTTAACACCAAAAAACCAAATAACCCCATCAATAAATGGGCCAAGGAACTGAACATACACTTCTCAGAAGAGAATATACAATCAGTCAATAAATATATGAAAAATTGTTCAACATTTCTAGCAATTAGAGAAATGAAAATCAAAACTACTCTAAGGTGTCATCTCACTACAGTCAGAATGGCAGCTATTAAGAATACAAACAACAATAAGTGTTGGTGAGAATGTGGGGGAAAAGGTACACTCATACATTGCTGGTGGGACTGCAAACTGTTGCCACCAATATGGAAAGAAGCAGTATGGAGATTCCCTGGAAAACTGGGAATGGAACCACCATTTGACCCAGCTCTCTCCCTACTCAGTCTATACCCAAAGGACTTAAAATCAGCATACTATAGTAATGTAACCATATTGATGTTTATAGCAGATGCCCTTCAGTAAATGATTGGATAAAAGAAATGTGATATATATACACAATGGAATATTACTCAGCATTAAAAGAGAATAAAATCATGACATTTTTATGTAAATAAATATAGTTGGAGAATATAATGCTAAGTGAAATAAGCCAACCCCCCCAAAAACAAATGTCAAGTGTTTTCTCTGATATAAGGATGCTGATTCATCATGAGGATGAGTGGGGAGCATGGGAGGAATAAATCAGCTCTAGAAAGAGCAAAGGGGAGGGAGGAAAAGGGAGGGGATATGAGGGTAAGAAATATGGTGGAATGAGATAGACATCATTACTCTAAGTACATGTATGAAGACACAAATAGTGTGACTCTACTTTGTGTACAACCAGAGACACAAAAAATTTTGCTCTATGTGTGTACTATGAATTGAAATGCCTTCTACTGTCATGTATAACAAATTAGATTAAATAATTTTTTAAATGAAGTTTTATTTGTAATTTTGTTGTTTTATAGATATTTTTATTTCTAACAGTTTTAAAGATATTTTTGGTTTTATCTGAGATATTTTGAAACTCTCTGAAAGTCATCCTTGCAGATTCTAATCACTGGCTTCACTACAAGGCAGTTAAAATAGTAATACTAATTCAAAATTATACTGGATAAGAGCTTTTCACCGTTGGCCAATTTGATCAGATATTTGGATATCATCTTGCTATAGGGCTCCGTTGTGCATTTCTCCCTGTGAAAATGAGGAATGTTTATTAGTATTTCTTTTACATATAATATCCAGACATATGTGTTCATTGTTGTTATCTTTTATCACATGCCCCATCCACCCCCTGCTCTACTATTTTATCCTTTTCCCTCGCCCTAATATCTTGGCCTAGTATTTTAATTTAACAAGTATCTATGTTGCTAGTGGCCTTCTTTATAATTCATCACACTCTCTGGATAGGATTTCATCATTTGCCTTCTGTTGCTAAGTATAAGCCCTCTTTTCCAATTTCTATTTACTCTCAAATATTTGTCCCTTCCTTATGAATTAAAATGTTATGGAGTTAATGGTATTCTTTCATACATAATAGCATGAGAAATAGAGAAGGCATATATTAAATAAGAAAAAGTTTATGAAATCCAGTGATAGGATCTTTGGGGAGAACTAAGGCAAAATACTATCTTTCTTAATATTTATCTTGCTAATTGGTACTTCTGCTAAAATATCCTTATGATCGCCAATAATTTGTACCTTGTCAAACTGTTATTGCAGTATGTTAGACACAATATTGTGGTTATGTTTTGGTTCTCATATCATGCCATGCACATGAGCAACTGATCATTTAATTCCATTGTGTATTTTGGAATAGTTTAATATACCAATTATGTTTAATCTAAGATACCTAAAATAACTGTGCTATTTTAAAAATACCAATTTCACTAATGAAATTAAGCAACAACAAAGTTTTACTGACTATATCTTATTCATATCAACTATTCCTATCACCTACCTATCTGATAGTAGTTGCTTAATTTTAAGTTGCATTTTTACAGTGATTAGGTGTTTTTCATTCATATAGATCATACAATGTGGAATTTTAAAGCTGTAGCTTCCTTGGATTTAAGGAGGTAAAGTTGTTTTTTTTTTTCAATTTATGGTTATTCAGCATGAACAGGTGCATACCATTTGTTGAAATCTACTTGCCAAAGTGCTTCTTGCCAGAGCCAGAGCACCATCAATTACCTTATTCAAATCCTTCCAATTTGTTGAAAAATTCAATAGGCTATATGTTGGAGGCAATGTCAACAATGGTCCAATTAAAAAAAAATTATACCATTAGATGTTTGGCATGCTGATACACACTCTTGATTATAATTGGATCCAGTCTCTTGATTAGAGGCCAAATCTGCTCTGTTGGCATTTCTTTGTGACTGTGCTATATTGAGTAGGATGTCAAGGGCCAGCTCTGTCTCAAGGGAAGGCAAAGAGAATTAGTTATCAAGAAACTAGGAATGACAGAACTTTTGTCATACATTTTCCAATACTGATGTAGCACTATTGATTTACACAATTTGTATACTTTTCTTACAATATGAGGTTATGAGCCCATGACTGTAGTTACACTTTAAAATAAATGATTTCCAGATGGTGTAATCGTCTTACAAAGAAACAGGCATCCAGGTAACATAATCAAAGAGTCTTAAATAAAGTAAAAGTTATTACTATGTAAGACAAGTCTGGACTGGCAGGTAAAGAGTTTTCCATAGATGGAAATTATTCAAAGCAAAAAAAATCCGAAAAGTATTTGCTTGACAGATGTAAAAATATGATGTTATATAGTATTTGTAAACAATAATTAATAAAGAAATGATGAAATATTTATAAATTCAAAATTTTAAAAAATAGGAAAGAAGAGATAAGGGTGTCTGCTGAACACTGAGTTAGACATTATAGTTATCCCTACCAAATGATCAATCATTCAGCTTCTGTTTGAACTCTTGCAATGATGATAAACTGATTATCTTAGAAGTAAGCCGATAACCTTGTTAAATAATTTTAATTGTCATATTCAAAATACATTTAACCAATGCATGTTTTTATGGATTTTCCTTATATGAGTAAACACATGAGTATTTAAGGTAACAATAAATGTTGTCAAGGATATGGGGAAATGGGTACACTCATACATTGCTGGTGGGAGTGCAAATTGCTGCAACCACTCTGGGAAGCAGTATGGTGATTCTCCAAAAAACTAGGAATGAACCATAGTTTGACCCAAGTATCCCACTCCTCAATATATATCCAAAGGATTTAAAATCAGTATGCAACATTGATGCAACCACATCAATGTTTATGGGAGCTCAATTCACAATAGCTAAGCTATGGAACCATTGTAGGTGTCCTTCAAAAGATAAATAGATTTTTGAAAAATGTGGCATATATACACAATGGAATATTACTTGGCCATAAATAAGAATGACTTTACGGCATTGCCACCAAATGGATGATTCTGGAATCTATCATGTTAGTGAAATAAGCCAGTTCCCAAAAGCCAAAGGTTTAAAATTTTACTGGTATGTGGAAGCTAACCCAAAATAAGGGGGGAGAGGGAAAGAATAAATATTTAGGAGATTAGACAAAGGAATAAAGGAAATAGAGGGAGATAAGAAAAGGAGAGACAGGGAATAAAATCAGAAATAATTTTACTATGTACTTATATGAATACACCATAGTGAATCCAATCATCATGTGCATTCATAAAAATAGGACACAAATTAGAATAAAATCTATTCCATAGTTCTATAACTATATCAGAATGAATTCTACTGTCATGTATAACTAGAAAGAACCAATAAAAAAGGCAAAGTTCAGGTTAAAAAATATGCTTTATCATAAGATATATTTTATTATCTGCTTTTGTTGGAAAGAAAATTTTTCTCTGGTTCTAGCTATAAGAAGATGCCAATATGAAAATAAATGAAGAATAAGCAATTTAAGACTTTTGGCTTTTGTATTTTATTTAGGTTGAGCTTAATTTAAATTCAAGGTAAAGACAAGCACTCCTTTTACATTAACATTTCTTCTTGATGAAAAATTCCATGTCTATTTCTTTGCTAAATAAATATAAATATATTAAATCTCAATGGTCTTGCTAATCATGTTTTGAGATATAGCTCTCTAATGTATTGTCATTCTCAAAATCTACATTGAGGCCTTATTTGTGAGGATATTTGCACAGATAATTTAATTTAATTTACCTATCTAGCACTTTTTGTTCTTTTCCCTACTTGTTTTACCTTTGTGACATTGTGAGTTAAGTGTGCTAAGGAGTGGATTACACCCAATTTCATCTCTCCCTTCATTACTTGCTTCCACTCACCAGTCTTTGAGCACTTGTTCTTCCTTAGAACATTTCAGAGGTCTTGTTTGGTTTTCTAAAGTGTCCTCCACAAGGTAACACTGAGGAATAATAATGTGGAAACCAAAATAAGTGATTGTTACTAATAGCAAGTTGCTGCACATTGTTAGGTTTGTTTACTTGGCAAACTAATATGCCCACTGCCTCTTCCCTCAATGTTGACCCAGGCCACCATCCCACTGACTCAACCTCTGACAGGAGTGGCAGAACAAGTGCCTCTCTAACAAATTTGCTCTCTCAATATCTCTCTCTCAAGAAAAAGGAAACCAGATGTGAGCCAAGCATGCCTGGTTCATTGCCTCCAATGTCCCCATGGACAAGTCATGTAACATTTCCAATGACAAAGAGAAGTGAACAGTATGCTGAACAAATTCTTCCTCATGAAAACTAGGAGTAGGGGACTAACCATCTTTAATAACATGCTTAATGAAAAGAAATGGGGAAAAAAAAAGTTTCTCTCTACAGTTCACCGAAGCTGCAGAGCACCATTCACTTCCAAAGCAGTATCAGATAAGCTTAAGAAATATGAAGCAATTTTACTTCTTACCCTAGTTTAGTTTTTTTTTTCTCCTGTTTATGAATTGCTTCTTCTAGGAGCAGTCTCAAGAATTTAAAACTACTCAATTCAGTCAGTGCCTGCCATTGACACTGTCATCCAATACATATGGCTCTGTAGCCATTTAATAATGGTTTGATTCCTTAAATTAATTAATTCCTTAAATTAATCAACAGTAAAGTTTGTTACTACAAACACTTTTTTCTTTGTTATGTTTTACATAATTGAAATTGGTGTGGGGTTCTCTTTTCAAGGATAGTTTCAGTGGTTTCATCATAATCACAAGTTGAATAACAATCACTGATGCCTAGTTTTAGAAAAGTTTCATTGCCTAAGAGGAAAACTGTTTGTGGTGTGAACTGGTAAATATAATCAACAAAAATGTGAGTGATAGGTTATAGATTAGTAAAAAATATAGATTATAGATATAAGATTTTGATAAGTGAGGTAAGAAAATTATAAAGCAAGAACTGTCATTAGATAGGCCTAAGATTCCATTTTGCTGTCTTCTATTAAAAAAACTGTCACAAGAGCTGTTTCTGAGAAACTGAAATGATAGTTGTTTTCTTATATTATATTGTACATTGTACCTCATAAAATGTACTCAACCCAGCATATGGTGGTCTTGGTGACTCAAGATTTTGAGGGAGGTTCCTGCCCCCACTAACCACTTGCTCAAACTTAGAATACAGTTGTCCAATACCTGCTCAAACCCAAATGCGATTGCGAGTTGCTATGCTAATTGCTCTCTTAGCTTCTATGATTGGCTTGCTTCCATGACACTAAGAGAAGCCCCTGAGTTGTGGTTTTCCTCTGTATGTTCCTAGGATACAGGCCAGAAAATTGCTGCTCTCCCACAGAGTTTCAGTCTCTACGGGTGGATGACAGTCCCTGACCAGGTAAATAAAACTCTCATTGATTTGAATTTGGACTTGGAGTGTTTTCTGAAGTGGCTCCCCATAGCAAGACCTGTATCCATTAGTACCTACCCCTCTGTTCCTCCTTTCTGCTAGCTCTAGAAACCACTAATCTATTTTCTGTCCTATGAATTTTCTTTTCTTATAAATGGAATTATATAATATGTAGCATTTGGTGTTTGACTTCTTTCACTTAGTACAGTGTTTTAAGATTCATCCATGGGGTAGCATGTATGTCATTTTTATGGCTGAATATTGTTCCATTATATAGGTGTATATATTACATTTGCTTATCCACCTCTCACTTGATATACATTTGTTCTGTTTCTGTGTTTTGGTTATTAGGAGTAATGCATTCATTTGTGTTTTGTGTGTATGTGTGTATGTGCGTGTGTGTGTTGGTTTGTTTTTTCTTGTTGGTAGTAGTTTTGTTTGTTTGTGTGTGATGAAGTCTCACTATGTTGCCCAACCTGACCTTGAACTTTTAGGTTCAGGTGATCCTCCTGACTTAGCCTTCAGAGTAGCTACAGGTGTTCAACACCTACCCAACCTTATAAGATCTGATAGTTTTCTCTGTCAATGGGGGTTCTCTGATAGTTCAGTATTAGTTTATACAAAGGTCAAAATCAGACAGAGGTCAGTGAGGGTTCCTGCCCATATATAAAGGAAAATTTTTAAGTTATTTTATGATTGTCTCTCATTAACACAAAGAAAAGTTAAGGATAAGTGGGTACCTGTGAAGAGCATTTCCTGAAAATACTTTTAGAAGTGTTTTAATGGTATTGGCTGAGAAATTAAAAATAATAATGGCATACAAATCTGTTTAGTTTACTAGATATTTTTATATACAATATATAATCTGATTGTGTTGCTTTGGTGAGTAAGTTCTGGCTCTAAAATTCTCCTAATTGTTATCATTTTCTTACCGTTTTTTTTTCTTCCTTGAATGGATCTTAAGGGGAAAAATCAATAAAAGGGAATTTCTGAGATACTCAAAACAGGCAAAACCAATAGATACAGAGAAAGATTAGTAGTTCCCAGGAAGTAGGGAAGGATAAAAGAGGCAGTGACTGCATAATAGATATGAGGTTTTTCTTTAGGGATGATGAAACATTTTTGGAATTAGTAATGCTGATCATTCAGTGTTATAAAGGCACTAATCCACAGAACTGCACACTTTAAAGTTATTTTATTAAAAAACTTTGGTACTGGGGATTGAACCAAAGAATGCTTTTACCACTGAGCTACATTGCCCGGGTTTTTTTTCATTTTTATTTTGAGACAAGGTCTTGCTAAGTTGCTTAGGCCTAGCCAAATTGCTGAGGCTGGCCTAGAACTTGTAATCTTCCTGTTGCAGTTTCCTGAGTTAGAGGTGTTAGAGGCATATGTCACCATGTCTGACTGAAATAAATCTTTCAAGTTTTTTTAAATAAATAAATTTTTTATTCTAGGTACATTTTACCACCACAAAAGTAATAATTCAATTGTAAGCACACATACACACACACACACACACACAAACACAAACACACACACGATAATGACTTTCTCTTAAGCAACAGCCCTGATGATGGGCAAGAAGGAGAAGAAAGCATAAGAGGCCAGAACATTGGTCCAAGGCAAGGCAGCCGTTCCAGCTTAGTGCTCATTTGGATACCCATTTGGCCTGGAGTTGTCCATCTTCAGAACACATGACACAGATTTTGGTACAGAAATACAACACCTGTCAAAAGACAGCTGCTTAAATATGAGTAGAGTAGGAAATGTAGCAGTCTATTTTTCATAGCAAGTATTTTTTTATTAAATAGAAAGACCTTCAAGTCACTGTCTGAGGGTAGAATAGTTCTTCTCTTAAGAAAAAGTGTCCTTCTCCATTGAGCTCCATAATCACAATAGAGCTGAGCCCTTCCTACCTCAATGAGCTACTGTAGTCCACTTCTTGGTGTAAAGTTTGTAGCATTAAAACGAATATTCACAAGTTGTTTACAGATCACCTTTCTCTAGAGACTTCTCAAAAACTTAGCAGTCTTCTCCAATACTTGATGGGCTAATAACAACAAACAAAAGCTTGAATACATTGACCTGATATCCTTCCCACACCTAAGCTTTGGATTAGTGAACTGTGACTTGAGTCCAGTAAATAATAGCCATTAGTCAAATCTTCTTCCTAATCTAGTATCTTCAATTACATTAGGTGAAGAATACCTAATTACAGAACCCTCTAATAGGCTTGGGTCTTAGTCTCAGCAATTGTATTTTCTGCAGAATCATTGATTTCCTAATTCTCTGATGGTGATAATTTCATCGTAAAGATACAAACATTGGTTTTATAAACCCAGAAGAGTGTCCTATGGAATACTCTATCACTTAAAAGGCCCATTTCAGAAGGAAGTATTCTACTAAGACTACATTATCTTTTCTCCTTTCAGAAGAATGGTTTAATTTTTAGGTTAAATCTCTCTTTGTTGTCTAGCCTCTTGCTAATGGCTTCATAAGGAAATCACAGAAATATCTTAAAATATGTGTGTGTGTGTGTGTGTGTGTGTGTGTGTGTGTGTGTGTATGTTAGGCTAAGAATAAACAGAGAGGTGGGGGTGGCTAGGCAATGACTATTGATTAAGCAGTTAGCCAAGTCTGCTAGATCCAGGGCTTAATAAATATTTATTGAGTCGTTTTGCTCAGATTAATAATTGCTCATAACAGTCTTAATGTGAAACAAGTTGTTAGTTTAGAAATTTTTTTAACTTATTTTTTCTCCTTGATGCTTAGTATCCTTTTATGAATCCACTCAGACTACCATACAATATACCACAAAGTAGGTGGCTTAAACAACAGAGATTTGGTTTCTTTCAGTTTCTAAAATTATAATCCAAGAACAAGGCTCAGTAGGGTTGGTTTCTGGTGGAAAAGATGCTTTCAGAAGACCTGGCTTCTTGCGCTGTCTTCCATGACTCCATTCAGATACACACTAATACAGAAAGAGAGGGAGAGGAAAGCACAGAAAAGAGAATGTTCTGGTATCTTTCCTTCCCCTTCAATAAGGACCCAAGTCCTATTTGGTTAGATCCCCACTCCTGTGTCTCATTTAACCTTATTGACCACCTTAAAGTCCAATTTCCAAAGACTGTCACCTTGAGAAATTGAAAGATTCAACATAGAATTTTAAAGGGACACAATTCAGTCTAGAACATTCTATTTTCTCCCCACATCCCAATTTTTGTCTTCACTTGCAAAATATATTCAATCCTTCTGAATAGCCTCAAAAGTCTTAACTCATTCCAGCATTAATTCCAGTCCCAATGTCTCATCTATATACCATGTAAATCAGGTATGGGTCGGACAGTTAGGAGTCCTCCAGAGACAGAAATTCTTCCCCAGTATGAAATGATACTGTGAAACAGGCATAGGTCAGAGAAGAAAGTATGATGGGTCTGAAGCAAGCTGGAAACCTAAGAAGGCAAAGTCCACTTGACCTTATGTATTGAATGTAGTCCTCTCTGGTTGGATGTTCTGCCCTGCAGGTCCAGTGGGGTGGAACATCACCTCTACAGTCCTCACATCAGCCCTGCCCCACCACCTGAATCCTGGTCCACCTTTGAGGTCAGTGGGTCGGCCTTCCTTCTAACATCATGGGTTTAACATTTTACCAACATAAATAGGAGAAAACAGCCTCGTCTCCTGACCCTTTGACTGGGGTGTCATGCCTGAGGATCCTGCAATCATCTTCTGGTTGTTTCTGTTTCTAAAATTTTTTTTTAAAAAAAATTTACTAACAAATGCTGTAGATTCCAAAATCCCAACAGTCTTCTTTCACTTTGCCTCATTTTCTCTGACCTTCTGCCTCCCAGCTGTTTCTACTCCTGGCTTCAGCAGATTTAGCCGATTAATTCTATAAGCACTCTCTTTACAGAGTGATTGTCCAGGCATGCCCTTGGTTTTCCTTTCAGAAAAGGCCTTTGCATTTGATATAGTATGGACAGATCAAGTATTTTCCAAGTCTTTTGTTCTGGTTCATTTTAATTAGCAATAACTAAACGTTCTCTCTCTCCTCTTGCTTTTTGCCATAAGAAGTAAGAAGAAACCAGGCCACAATACCATCACTTTGTGGCCTGAATTAAGAAATTTCCTCTTACCATTATGCTAGATTGCCACAAGTTCTACTTTCCAGAAAACACTAGAACACCATTGATTCAAGTTCTTTGAGAGATTACAGGAGGAATTGCCTTTCCTTCAAGTTTCCAATAACATGTTATTCATTTCAATATAAGACCTCACCAAATATGTATTTAGTATCCATTTCTATTTTCTGTTCATGATAATATATATTTTTTTCTATGATGACAGCAGCTTTTTCTCTAGCTCCACTCTTCTTCCTGAGCCCACCTGAGAATCCCCACTAACATCTGTAATTCCACTAACAGTCATTTCAATGTGATCCAGATATTTCTGGCATGCATTTCAAAATTCTTTCAGACTCTTCCCCACCTAGTTAGTTCTGAAGCCATTTCTACCTTTCTAGATATCTGTTATAGAAGCATTGTATTTCTTGTACCAAATCTGTGTTTGCCTGCCATAACAAATTACCTGAGACTAAGTATTTTAAATAATAAAAAATTATCCTTTTACACATCAGGAGTCTAGAAATACAGAACAAAGTGCCATCCAGATTAGTTTCTGGTGATTTCACATTTCTAGGCTTGTAAACAACCAACTTTTGTCTGTGCCCTTAAAGTCTCCTCTCCTCTAGGAATATTTATGTTCAGAGGTTAAGAGAGAAAGAGCTTGCAGGGCAGAGGAGATGGTGTCTTCCTGTTTTGATAAGGATATCAGTCCAGTCTACTTAGGGCCCTACCTTATCAGCTCATTTAACTTTAATGAACTCCTTAAAAGCCCTGTCTTCAAATAAAATCACATTAAGTGTTGGGGATCCATTTGGAGGGACATACATCCATCCAAAATAACATCTTTTAAGTAAATTCTAGTAATAATTGTTTCTTTCAGATTACCATTTGCTTTTATTGTGAAAGGCACACTAAACACATAAGTCAGAGGCATTGCTCACTAGTGCAGATTAAATGCTTTAGAAGCAGGGACATTCATTAAGTCAAGTTAAACCAATATAGAATATATTATATTATTGGACTAGAAATATATATCACACTATCATTTTGCTTTAAAATATAGCTTGAGTTTGTTAGATCTAGACTACATTAAATTGGTAGACTAGTAAATGGGTAAACCAGGTTTTATTAAGAAATAGGAAAAATGTGAAGATTCTATATTTTCATAACCCTGAAGCATGCTGGGGTATATTATTAAGTCTGACCCAGTGGAGTTAAGGTCTCAATTAAGAATGGACCAAGCTGGCTTCATTCCTGGTTGCTTTGGTTAATGAATCCCTTTGCAGAGGCAAGTCATTGGTTTTCATGTGCCTAATTCACTCTAGTCACTGAAGATTCAACCATGAAGAAGAGAGTGTATTAGATGCAAGTGGTGCTACATCTCATATTATCTCAGCCTTGGACAGGGGAGGACAATTTCTGCACAATCTGACAACTTTCCACTCACATACTTTTAGCTTGTAGTTCTAAGCTTTGGCCCTTTTCTAGGACTCAGAAATTGTTTGCCTTACAAATTGGTCTGCCTAGAAGTGCTGAGAATTTAGCATTCTTAGGAGAAATTCTCTCAGTGGGAAAATTCTTATGTAATCACTTTTTCTGTCATGCTTGTTTTGAAAAAGTGTATTTGTTCCAATGTAATAGATATATTAAGAAAAAAATCCTGACAGAATACTAATTTTGTATTAGCTTATATATTATCTCTAATATCAGAAATATTAAATTAAGAATTAGAAAACTCTGAGTCTCACTGCCTTATTAATAAGGTTTTACTGGAGCACTACTATGGCCATCCCCCTATCCACTTTTCTAGGCCTGGGACAGAGCCATACATCCCACAATGCAGAAAACATTTACTATCTGATCTTTTAAGAAAAAGCATATTAATCTCTAATATAGGGTAATATAGAAAACAGCATGAGGCCAACTGATCTCACATAAAAATGCACACACACACACACACACACACACACACACACACAAAGGGAAGGTACACACACCTCAACAGCTACCAGAGACCTCACAGGGTATGGGTTATGAGCCACACCCAACTGAACTTGGTATTACAAGTATACATAGGTGTTCACCTACCTGTTCTTACACTGAATTTCAGTACCTCACACACTTTCAGCTTGCTTTCCATGAGCAAGGCCTTCTTCAAGGTAAAGTACCATTATTATAGATTTTATGTATTTCTTAACTATTTATCATATGTCAAAAGGTGCTACCATCTTTAAAGGTTGTGTCATTTTTATTTGTGAATGATATAATTTGGGGGTCTTGTGTCCCTACCTCCACTTTAATCCCAATAAGCCCAGGTTTTTATTGCATAATTTTATATAGCAGTGGTTATTTGGAACACAAATGTTATTATAGCAGAAATGATTATATTTTGTCCATTCTGCTTCTTATAAATTTCCCAGAAAAATTGAGCCTCAATTTTCCAACCATTATTATCTTCATTAACAGATTAACCACTTCTCTCCCTTATGTGTCTCACTTATTCCACTTTCTCATTTGTGCTTCCTAGAATCATATCTCACATAAACCAGATATTTCTGAATGCTTGTATCAGGCTATAATTTGGGGGGAAAACTAAGACAACATTTTCCTGCCCTCATGGACTATACAATCTAATTTAGGGAAAAAAATGATAATTAATAAATTGAATGAAAAAGGAAAACAAACAAGTTAGATAGATAGATAGATAGATAGATAGATAGATAGAGATAAGTTTACATAGGAAACAACCAGAGAGATATAAGGAAGAAAAATTGAGGGAAGACACTTTAGAAATGATTCAAGGAAAAGCTCTCTGAGGAAGTGACCTTTGAATTGATAAAGAATAATAATAAGCCATCTAAAAAATGCTAATGGTATTAAAATGAGAAAAACTAGAGTCAAATCACTAGATGGGAAAGGACTAGAGTATTTTATCAATACTTGAAGATTTGTTAGACACTACAATGATTATTTCTCCCACTGATAAGATGTTGATCAGTATAAATACAATAAATTTTAATAAAGCTATGCTAAACTCACCACATAGCAAGGGGTAAGGTCTGGAAGACTGAATTTCATTTTAGTATTGGCATAGCAGCAGAGGTAGCCAGAAGCTACAGCAATTTAACATCTAGGTTGCCTCCAACACCATTTTCTGCAACATAAATGGGATTTTCAGAAAAGGATAAGAACCAGGAAGCAATTGACAAATTGACAAACAGGAAGCAATTAACCAATTGACAAATGTGGCATGAAAATACAACATGTAGACTAGATAAAGCATACAGAATGACTCTGGGGATCCTCAAGTCCTCTGTTCTTGAGGAATAGTGTAATAGTGAGTGGTTACAATCATGACACTGGTTGATGACCAATCTTTAGTGCAGAGACAATGAAATGCAATTGCCATCAGAATTATTGCCATCAGAATCACCACCATCAGAATTATTGCCAATATGGGAGAAATATAAAATTATCACATTCTTTATAGAATTTGCTCCAAAAACTTGAGGTTTAAATGGGAAGAAAGGATTAAAAGGGTTAAAAATGGGGAGAAAGGATATATCAAGAAAAATGGCATTTCTGAGCATCCATGTATTATGTTCAAGTGAATTTTACATGTTATCTTACTCATTGTCACAATACTTTATGTCAGAGTTACTATTTTCCCAATTTATAAATCAAGAAATTGAATTTTGAAAAGTTTCTGTAATTTGCCCAAGTTTGCATGGCTTATTCTAACCAAATTCTACATAGCTCTTTATAATAGCAAAGAAAACTGTGAGTTACTATTATAGGCTGAAGAGAGATGGGCTATTATAAAGAGAAGGAAAATAGTGGAAAACATGAATTCTCGCTTTGAATTTAAGACTTTAGAAAAGGTGGGAAAGAGAGCACAGGAACCACTGCAGTGAGACATGTGGTTATTCTATTATCTTTAGCAATGGACTCATTCTTAAGGATCATCACTTCTGCTAAGATAAACAGTACTGGGCTTATTGACAGTAATTAAACAATCATGCTGACTTTCAAGAATTTTCTGAATGCAGTAAGGAAGTTAAAGTAATTTAATTGTTTTGCTAATTGCTAAATTAGCTTCTGTATAATGGCAAATGTTTGCATTTATGCAATTAAGAAGCAGACCAGAATATCATTTGTAAGAAATCTTGCACCAAAAATTTAAAAGGTTGTAACTGTTACTTGACCAAGTATCTCTATAATAAGACAGGTAGATCAAAGTTTTTCTTTTTGTAAATTAAAGAGCATGATAATGCAGTGTCTCTAGCTTTTGCTTCACTCTTCAGAAAAGTACATGATGCCATACATTCTTGTTCTTTCTTTTATTAGTTTTTTTAACACATTTGAGATGAGACTTTTGATGATCTAATAGGGATTGATTAACATAGAAGCGTATGAAATTAAAGGAAGCTTGTCTTTAGCAGCCAGATTCTTCTTCATTTTCCATATCTATGGAAAACTCTCAGAAACTTTTATCTTTCTTCAAATTTAAGTTTTCATTCTCTTTTATATTTTTCTCTTTATTTATATTATGCTATACTTCTTTAATGTCATTTAGCTTAGTCTTAAAACTAACAAATTTTCTGTAACAATAGGAATCCTCTCATCACAAATGTTCTTTGAATTTTTTAAATTTTATGTTCTCCTTGGAAGTCACAACCATGCTATTGGCAGAAGGTTCTGTTTGTTGAAAAATTTAATCAAAATTTCAAAACATTAGGGAAATTGCTGTGAACATACACTATATTATCCTATCATTTTTATTTATAACTGTAACTTTATGGGAAAGCAAGGAACAAGAGATGAATAAGCAAGAAATGAAAAACAGAGAGCAGGCAGAGGTATACACAAGGGTTTATTTGTTAGAACTGACAATAAAGGCCATCTCTCTATAGGAGAGAGAGGCAAAACAGGCTTGGGTTCTGGAACTTTTATGGGGGAGGCTCAGGAATCAGAGTCAGATGGGTCCTAATGCGGGAGGTGAAGGGTTGGGTTGGTATGAAGGGGTGGTGAGCCTTTCTCAGAAATGCCCTTGGGCAAGAAAGTGAAACTTTTTCCTTGAAATGATGGCTGTCCAGATGCTAAGCAAGGACCTTATATTTCCCCTTTTATTGGGCCCATTAGGGAAGAGGGAGGTCAATATTCTATAACTGCTTTCTGCTGGGAAGAGGTAGCATTTGAATCCCTCATTAGGGACATGGGATGTCATTGGAACAATGATGGAGGTGGAGTGTTGTCCCCGGTGCCTCAATTTTTGGTGAGGGATTGGTATTCCTATAACAAAAGCTGAATCAAGCTGAGATTGTATAGTTTGATTAGAGAGTTTGGGGCTCTGGTCTTGAACTAATCTGATGACACAGGAAGCAAGCATTAACAAAAGGCCTATGAAAAGGAGAGGTGTCAGGAAAGGAAGGGCCCACTGGAGAAGGGGTTACTTAGCAGCCACTCTTTAGTAGATAAGAGCTGTTGTTTCAGATGTTCAAGGTCCTGTTGGAGTTGATTTATCTTGTCCTTTACTATACCAGATTCATTGACATAAAAATAGCATTCCTCCTATAGGTACAGACAAAGTCTGCCCTTTTCACTATAAAAAGATCAAGGCCCCCTCGATTCTGCAGAACTACAGCAGCTAAAGAATCAAGCTGAGATTGTATGGTTAGTATGGTTTCAGCAAGTTGCTGTAAGTCTCCTAGAAATTGGAATGGTACCCTGGGAAGTGAGTGCAGAATAAGGGAGGAAGGCAAAAATGAAAAAGGGAAGGATGGTACTCATGGTTCTGCAGTGTCCTAGTGGTCCTCAGAGACCAAAGGAATTGGGGATTCTGGCGTTGAAGAAATGCAGCTTGAGAGGGCCTGTGGGTGTCGGTGTATAAAAGAGAAAACTGTTTTAAATGGGAGTGGTAAGAATGACTCAGTAGGGTCCAGTCCATTTTATAGAGAGTTGAGGAGGAGTGGGGACTGTTGGGGGTTAAAAAGTACCAGGTCACTAGGAGACAGAGTGGGCGAAGGGGAAGAGGCAGAACTAGGCTTATCCAGAACAGCATCACTGTATTGCCAAAGAAGATTCCTAATGTATACAAGAAGGGGCCAGAAAAGATGAGGAGCAAGAGGTAGTGGAGAATCAGAGGATGGTGAGCTGAGCATGGAGATAGGCCATCCATATCGAAGTTCAAAAGGGGAGATGTTGGTGGCTTCTTTGGGAGGGCTCTTAACCTAAGAAGACCAAGGGAAGAAGTTTAGACCAATCTAAAAGTTATTCAAGGGATAGTGACAATGTTTAGTGACAATGTTCTTCAAGGTCCAGGTGGTATGTTCCATATTGCCATAGGACTGGGAATGGTAGGGCATGTGAAAATGCCAGGAGATGTTGAGTGCCTTAGCTACAGACCGTGAAACATGGGAAGTAAATTCAGGACCATTTTCAGACTGCAGCGAGAAGCGGAGGCCAAAATGGGAAAGAATGTGTTCAATGAGGACGTTGGCCTCCCCACCGTAGGGGCACATTTATTGGTGGTAAGAAAAGCCTTGACCCAACCCAAGAAGGTGTCAACAAGTACCAAGTACCACTTGACTGGGGAGAATATGGGTAAAATCCAGCTGCCAATCAGAGCAAGAGAGATGTAAAGGGAAGGCAGGTGGGCAGAGATTGTAGGTAGGATTGGGTTTTTGGCAGATTTCACAGGAGGCAGAGACAGTAGAGAGAAACTGTAGGTCCTCTGGAGAGAATTTAAGGTGAGAAGTGAGAAATGATAGTACTATATGATATTGTAATCTGTTTCTTTCAGGTCAAAAAAAGTCTTGAAGATATACCTTCCTCCTTCTCTTCTTTCCTGCTGCTTTCATAGATAGTTCCTAGAAGACATATAAATTACAGACTATATGACATCATATCTTAAGGAAGAGGAGCATGAGGACTGGGCCTTTAATCCACAAGGGTTGCTTCTTAGAAATGTTGTGGTATGATTAGCCTGAGCTGCTCTCTATACTGGTAATGGCTGAGGGGAGATAGGTCCTATTCAGCCATTCAAGTGTCATAAGGAATGTTTTTGCCTTGATGAAAGCTTCCTCACACTTGGTTCCTGCTTTTTCCTAATCCAGGCTTCTGCAGATTCTGTAATATTCCCAGTTTTTCTGTGATTTTTTGACCCAGACACACAAGAACACCCTGATCCTCTATGGTTTTTATGATACTTGGGAATCAGAAACATTTGAAAAGATTTTTCAGGCATTTTCTTCTAAGATCTTACCTTAAGCCCTGTCCTTGTCCCAGATGCCAATCCAATAATGAGAATATGATTTTGAGAACAAGAAAAAAATAAGTTTTATTGCTTTGCTAGAAAAGGAGAAACACAGGGGACTGCTGTCTCAGAAGCTGTGATTCTGCCCATCAAGGGTAACAGGGGGGTCTTTAAAGAGGTGATTAAAAGCTATGCTCTCTGAGATTCACTTGCTAATTTGGGAGACAGTCATTTCTGAGATCTTCTGGTGCCACTTCCAAGTCTAAATTATTTTGTTTCTGTTATGGGTGTGTGCTCAAAAACAGATAACTCTGCCTAGGATGGAGAAGAAAGGTAATCCTATTCCCCCCACTACTAAGATTAGGGACAGGGAGAGATCAGGGAGGAGGAAGGAAAGAGGAAGAGAATAAAACAAGTTGTTTTAAAAATAAACAATATAGAAGGACAGCAGAATAAAATAGATATTATTATTGCTGTGGGTATATACATGACTGCATGACCAATGTAATTCTGCAACCTGTACACTCAGAAAAATGAGAAATTATATCCCATCTGATTCAAATGCATGATATGTCAAGATCATTATACTGTCATGTGTAACTAATTAAAACAAATTAAAAAAATAAACAATCCAGTCCTTGCTGCTATAGGCTATATTCAAAGGGCTATATTCAAAGCATAAAGTGGGCTACTGTTACACCAGCACTATGCAATATTATGGTGTCATAATCAATGTGACTGCTGAGTTGTACCTTCAGGTTTGCAACCAACCCTGACAACACATCACTGGCCAATGTCAAAGTGCTTTTTCATGCACTCATTTGAGGGCATTCCTCCCACTGTTTTTTACACGTTTTGTTTCCCACTTCAATGAACAGAAAATAATGAGATGTGTGCCTCTATCTATCCTGTCTGTATGTCTGTCTGGGTTTTGCCACCATATACTGAAACCACAATGGTTTTTATTATAAACCATATTATTTAGGCAGAAATCACCTACCATTCACCTCCACATTTCACTTTGAATGGGAAAAATGGATCTTAAGGACTCAAGAGACTCTACTGTTCAGAACAAATAGCAATCACAGTGGTAACCAACTTGTGCAGAAAATCAGAAGGACTACTCCTAAGTAGAATATATGAAACTTCTGGTATTTTATATGAACCTTTGGACACAAGAAACACCCAAAATAATTGCACTACAACTTCCTAGCAGAACTAAATGACGGTTCTTCATTGAACACTATTGAATTTAACTAGACTAAAAGAAAATTAAGAAATAAGGCATCTCTTGGAAACTTGAGTTTCTGGACAACTTACATCTGCTAAGTAATATTGTTCCTTTCCATAAGAACAGAATTTCTGATTATCTGTTTAATATTCACAAGGACTAATGAGAAAAATTTAGAAATTGATAGTTAACATCTAAAATAGAGTTCTTCCTTTTCAAAGCACAATTTGAGTAGAATTTAAACTTTATATATTTTGAATAAGTTACAAAAGCTATTTGTTTTCTGAAGGAAATTGAACTCTTGCTATTTATTACACTCAAAATACCCTTGAAGTGCCCCCATCACCCTATAGTATGACATATATATCTTATTTGCAGTATCTATATTTTTAACAGTTGTGGTTTTTAAGAATTTGAGTATTTTAGAGGAAAAAATTCTCAACTCACACATTAATGCTTTATATTGTGCAAAATATCTAAATCAATAAACGTTTTAGAAGAAAAAAATCAATACTATGCAAACTCCAGTGAAGAGAAAATGTCCTTGTGCTTTAGATAAGTGCTGAAGATCTGTGAGGAAACCCATAATTGCATTAATTTTAGTTTTGGCTTTGAAATACAGCTTTATTGACCACACTATATTACCAGCATCCCCCTTTGTAACCTCCTATGCGTTCTGGATTAGAGCCCACTTTCAAATGTAGGAGTCTACTGTGTGGCACCTGAGAATATGTGAAATCATCTCCTTAGAGCCATGAGGAAATGACTAGAAGGACTAAAGTTAAAGGTGATTTGTAGTGTAATGATTCTTTTTTAATTTTTTTTAAATCACCTGGACTATTCTTAATAGAAAAGTGTAGGATTTTATCTGGCCTTGGAAAAAAGAGAGAACTTCAGAAATAATTGAGTTCTAATTACTCAGTAGCAGAACAGATGAGTATTCAATAGAATCTTCCCTGAATTAAAAAAAAATTAGATAGTTCTTGAAAATCTAACTCAAAATATTATCATAATCATATTAAACTAGATAGGCATAAACTATAGGCATGACCCCCAAACATATTTCATCAAGCATTAATAATTAATATTTTCACATTTCATCTGTTTTAGAATAAATCTTTTGTTTTAAAAGTTAAATATACCTAACGTCCCATTCCAGGGTTGCTGTATGTGTCCAGTTTGGCCATAATTATGAACAACTAGGTATTAAAAGTCCTCCTCCTCCTCACCTGCTATGAATAGATTTTTTTCCTCCCCAAATTCATATATTGGATCCCTATCACCCAATGTAACTATATTTGAGATTGGGCTTTATGAAGTAGTTTAGGTTAATTGAGGTCAAAAGGGTCAAGTCCTAGATCAATTGGAATGGTATTCTTACAAGAAAAGGGAGACATCTTTCTCTTCTGGTGCAGCAACAAAGGAAAGAATGTATGAGCACAAGTGAGAAGGTGACTGTAAGCCAAGGAGAGGACCCATCCAGACCCAGCCATGAGTGTAAATTGGTCTTGGGCTTCTACCCTAAAGAACTGATAGGAAATAAATAAATAAATTTATGTTGTTTAAACTACAGAGTTTCTGTTATTTTGTTATGGAAGCCTGAGCTGACTAAAACCCCAGCATTTTGCAACAGCAGCTTAATCTCTTTTACTAATCAGAATCATTTACCCTGCAATATGATGATGATCTGTCTTCTGTCCTTTGGTCCCAAGGAATCCAAAGATCCATAGTGGTAGTTGTAGCTAATTGTTCTTTGTGTCCTTTGTTATGTCCCAAGCTTGTATTCTTTCCAGAGACTCTATCCTTTAACCCTGTTGAAACCAGAGTTTCATAGATGGAAATAATATTATCCTAAGTAAGTATTCAGGAGTGATGGTAAGAGAAGCCGCTCCTGCTATGGCCCTTCAGTTCTCATATCAATATATTCTTCTTATTGGGAACACAGAACCATATGCAGGTTCTTAGATTTAGTGTAAAGACTGTAACCTGAATGATGACACCATATTCTTGTGGAATATCACTTCTTAGCTGGCATTTTATCTCTATCTTTAGTGGACCTTCTCAATATCATTGATAATCAAATGCTTCAGGATGTTAAAGTTTCTGATATGATCAGTAAATTCCATTTTAAGGGCCCAATCGTGCATATCATTTGCTATGAAGTGGGATTCATTGTTGGATGCTATATTGTGTGGAATTTAATGCCCACAGATAGGGCATTATCTAAGCCCACAAAAATAGTTGTACTAACTGAGGTTCTCTAGACAGGAAAGGTATATCCAATCCTGGAAGTGGTGTTCATTTTTGTTAGGGTAAGTCTCTGGCACTTCCATAACAGAAAGGTTCCAGTGCAGTTAACTTTACACCAAGTTATTGCAAGTCTTCCTCCTCCCCACCTGCTATGGGTGTATAAATGGTAAAAATTTTAATTTTTTTTAATTTAAAAATGTGGTCATCTACTCTCCTTAAGGAATAGAGCCATATTGGTGGCTCAGTGTTGATCTTTGTTGATCAAGGTGCAGCAGTAGCTAGATTGACAAGTAGGTTCATGAGTAATCCACATCTATGCACGATGGCTACTCTGTCCATTTGTGCATTAACAAATCTCAGGTTACAGATGATGAAGGCTGAGTATGTCAATTGGTCAAGTCATTTTGTCATCATCGTTGTGCGGTGCTTTTCATTTGGTAGATGCTGCTGGTATTAATGTATGATTTTAAAAAATCCACAGTTTGCCTAAATACCAATGCATACACCTCTGCTGAAGATCTTTTTGTTTTAGATCATAGTCTTAATACTTTCAGGCTCCTGACTGGATATCAAGACATTGGGCACACATTACCTTAGGTGACGTCTGTATCAAATAGACAATCAGATAGACTTCTTCCAGCTATACATTTTTAGAAATATTATCTGTCATCACTGCTTCTCAAGACCATTCATTGTTATTGTTGTTGTTTTTGTTCAGTGCTAGAGATTGAACTAGGGCCTCATGCATGCTAGGTAAGAATTTTACCAATAAACTACATCCCCAACCCTCATGAATCATTCTTGAATGTGACACACTACAGCTACTATTAATTTTAAACTTCTATTGTATGCCATGATGACTTATTAATAAATCAAGCTTATGCTCTCTCCTGCTCTTTCACTCATCTTTGGTACCCCTCTCCTTGCCTTCATAAGGCCATAGGATGAAACTAAAGCCTGGATGCTTGTGCACCTTGATGGGTGATGAGTGACTGGGCTCTCTGATCATGAAACTTACTTGTATTCTCTGATCCTCCTTAAGCTCTAGTATTAGACATACTATTTCCATTTTATGGACATCTGCTGGGCATTATAAATCCAACAAAAATCATCTTATATTGGGAAGTTTTAGATATACAGGCATCTGGTATACAGCGAACAGTCAAGCATTTCCTCTGTTGTAGAAGCCATTAACATGTCAGGGAGTGTTTCTTGAAAAATGCATCATAATCCCATTATGAAATGCATGGCTTTCCTTCAGAGTCTCAGAAGCCTGCAATGTGAGTATCTAATTAGGGATTGTCATAAATTCCACACTGAATCTTTTCTTACCATTTATACACCCAGGATCATTACATCTTCCAGATATTATGGTTCAAGAGACAAACTAAACTTTCTGTGTTAGCCCCTTTCTACACTGGACCCTACTCAGTGCTGACCATCTTCCATATCACATAGTATGCAGACTGGAGTAGTATTCCTGGAGTGGAACAGTGTCATCTCTAGAACTTGAAAAGGTCCAGCCAGTTTTATGCTTCCTTACCTTTCTTACTTTGGATGGAATTTCTTGGCATGTTCTTGACCTTAAGGCACCTAACATTTTTAAAGAGTAGTGAGTCTTTGAATCTCAGACTTCATTGGATGTAATTCCCACTTTTGCAGTGCCTGTATCTTACGAAGCTCTCCAGCATACTAATTTCTTTGTGTTCATCCTGCCCTGATTACCATATCATGAATGAAATGATCATGTTCTGTAGAATATTCAGAAGGTATAAATCTCTTCTGATTATACTATGAAAAACAATGAGAGAGTTCATATAGCTCTGGGGCAAAACTGTAAAATGAATATTTTATTTATTCCATGTGAATTGATTTTTTTTTCCCTGTTCTTTTCTAACTGAATGTTTGGTACTTAATGAAAAGTGAGAGGAAAGAAAATAGATGGGATAGGGAGAGCTTCAGAATACAGTACAATTGAAATTCTGGACTAAGATGATGAAGTTTTCAGAAAAAAAAAAAAAAAAAAAAAAAGGTTTTCCTAAAGGAATTCCATGACAGGCAGAAATGTCCTGGCCTTAGTACTTTTGCTATTGTCAGTCATTGGTGAGAAGCAGCCTAGGGAAGTGTGACTGTCATGGGGGATGAAAGGTACACTGGAAACTCAGTCAACCATGCTGTCTGCGGCAAATTTCCTTCAAGGGATATTTAAACCGTATAAACCCATGGCTACCACAAACGGCCAAACCAGTGCCCGTCATCTCCAGTCTGTCTATAAATATCATTAATTTTAAATTGGTTTCACTTTCACAGCATTAGATAGTTCCTTCAAGCAGAAAACAAACACACAAACCAATAAGCCAGTTCTCACAGATGCTCATACTGATCTTGCTGTATAAGTGTTGAACAAATATATAAAGAATATCCATCAGAAGGGACATCAAATTACTATTCTGTTTGAGGTGTCTGCAATCTAATCCTCAGTATATTTACCTCCCATTGCTCCCTCTTGAGTGGAACCCATCACATCCCTGCTTTTGCACTTCTTTATTCTGGTTATGATATTTTTGGCAACTTCAGGAATTTTTCATTTTCTGGGTTTGTATCTGATTTGAAATGACTTAAAATCTACCTTTTTAGGATGCAGGCTGACAAAATAACTACCAAACTAGAGAGGTGCCATTCTAAAAGGATTCATTGCTTTGGCAGATATATAAAGGTTTTATGCTTCAAAGCAAAAAATATCAACAACTGCCTAAGTATGCTTTGGCACCTTATCATATATGTTTCCCCACATTAAATATATATGTGAGCATATTCAATCTTGTTCTTGGAAGTTTATGAAAAAAAATATTATCTAGCAAAAATCAAGATATGGTTTATTGTTTGTTTTTCAATTAAAATGTACTAATGCTAATTACCTATTAGATACAGAATGCAAATATTTCTCAAATTTGTGAACATTCAATTTGATGGAACACAGTTTGTATTGTTATTGTTTTGATGAAGGATTTTCTGTCATTCTATGTTTAAACTACTCTCACATCTATTGGTTTAAAATAAATCAAAACATCTGCCTGTAGGATTCAAATAGATACTCCATTCCAATAATCCAAATAGATACTCCATTTAAGATATACAGGTGATAATGTATATCAAAATTTCTTCTTGTTATATGAATTTAATTAATCATACTGACACACATGTATATGGTGAATTATTCTTTATAAAAACATACTAAATAATATAGTATTCTTAATATAGCTTGCTATTATTATCAATTTAATAATTTAAACTATTTATTTAGCACTGAAAGGTACCCACTCAAGAAATCATGTAAACTTCTTAAAAATTTTCTCGAAGTACTGTTGAATTTTAATGCAAGTACATAGTTAGAAGCTTATTATTATACTATGTTTTGGAGGAAAATTTTTGTCTAATTAGTAACTGAGAGCCAACATATCTCAAGAATAAGAAAGATAAATCTTCTTTTCCTTCATCTTCCATTTTTTTTCATCCCAATCTATTCTGAGTTTTCCCTCTATATTTCAGTTTTACCATAGCCAAGGTCACAGATGTTTTTCAAATCCAATGGATATTCATAGTTATTTACCCATCTGACTTAGGTTACCATACAGTGGTTGAATACTCCTCATTTATAACTCACATTTTTATTTTGGCCTCCATGATGCTACATATAATTGTTTTTTTCTTTCTTGTCTCCACAGACATTGTAATTGATTTTCATTTCTGGGCAATCAAAACATACTGTAACTTTATGAGGCTTAACTGGATCTCGTCTGCCTTATCAATTATATTGGCCAGCTATTGCTGCAAAATACAATAATAAGCATGTTTCTAACAAGTCTTTGGGGTGTCTGAAGGATCTCCACAGATCTTGGCTGGGTTTTCTTGTGCAACCATTGTTTCATCATGATGTAGGTACACTCAGCTGAGCATCTTGGCTTCAAACTGATGGTCTGCCAGTTAACCATATGACTATTTCATTTGTCTCTCATCCTTCTTTGACTGATAGCCTAATTATGTTCTCATAGAGATGACAAATGTCAAAGGCCATGCAATGTTTGGAAGGTCTATTGAGAATTAGCTTCCTTCCACTATACTCAAACTCCATTCATATTAGTCAAAGAAAGTCACATAGCTAAGCCCAAAGTGAAAAAGTGTGGTGATATACTCTGCCTTTATTGAAACAAAATGCATTACAATATAGAAAATGATGTGTCTATAAGGATTGAAAAATCGTTGCCAATAACTCAACATTCTGCACTGACCTGGCCAACTCATCTGGTGGATTTTAAATCTACAAATAGATTATGCTTTTTTTTCATATATCATGGTCTTTGACACAATCTTTATTGCTTTTGAAATAATCATCTTTCTGATATTTGCTTGACTGGCCCTTCTGTATCATTCATCACCTCAGAAATTTATTTTCTACCATTATAGAGAAGAAGCAATATTCTCTTATTCCACAATTCAGAGTACCCTGTTGTTTTCTTACCATGATGTATATATAGTGTTCTGTATACTATTTCATTTGTTTGTTGGGTGCTTATCCTTTCAGAATTTAAGCTTCAAGAAATCAAAGTGTTATGCTTGCTGTTTTCACCATTGTATCTCCAGCACCTACCATAAAACCTCACATATGGTGTTAAATGAATAAATATTCATTGAATTAATAAAATGAAAAACTATGTGATTGGGCTATTTTTTTTCACCAGAAATTATAGGTAAGAAAGAATAAAAATTGTCTCACTCTTCATGTACTAGAAATTATTTTCTTGTGATTAAATGAGAAAGGCAAGAATGTATATTTTTTTAAAGTTTGAAATATTGTTGTCATCTTGTTTTACTTTAATTTAAAAACTTATTTTTATTAGAAAAAAATTTTTAACTGGTCATGACAAAGAAACATGAAAGAAAAGAGACGAGTTAGTTAGAACATTATTTCTCTGGTCCAGATGAGATTATGACTATTGATGATGAAAACTAACCAAAACTATTTAGTAGCTAACTCATATAGAGCACTTACTATATGCTGGAATATTCCACATATCGCAACATCTTTCCTTATAATACCCCTATGAAGGTTATGTTAACATTTTTCTCCTTTTACTCATAAGAAAACTAAGGAACAGAGAACGTGAGAAAACTTGCCCAATATACAAAATTTCTAAATAGCAGAGCCACTGTGCTCCCTAAGACCATAGACCCTATGTCCTGACAATGTCCACTCTAGAAATTATCTCCCAAATAAAACAAACATCTTTCCATCTTCTAGCCTTTCTCATTTATCTGTGCCCATTATCTTCCCATTCCTCTCAATACTGTTATCCTCTTTCACAAGCCCATCTAGAGTCAGTGTAGAAAAAGTGCCTTTATAGAATTCCTTACAGCAGCTTGTAACAGCATAAGTGTTCCATACCCATTAAGAACAAAGACTCTGCAACCAGGTGCCTGGGTTATATCAGCTCTACAATTTAATGCCTGATATTTGGAAGAGCTGCTTAAGGTTTCTGAACTTTGGTTTGTCTATTTTAAACTGTAATAACAATACCTACCTTGTATGTATGCTTGGACCTGGTAAGCCCTCTTCAAATATTAGTCTATAATTTTATGACCTACTCCATGCTTGCACTCAACACATGCTATTCACAGTTATTTTTCTCTATATCTACACATATATACATGCAAATATATGTTTACAAGGATGCATAGGTGCTCTTCTTACTTGAAAGCAAACACCAAATCTTATTTGTTCAACACCCTCTATCCCTAGACAACTGACTAGGTGTCTTAATACATGCATTGTATTGCATCAACAATGCTGTAATAGTTTTTTATTGTATATTATCATTTTTGATTCCTGGACCAAGCCACTTCCCTTAATGTTTATTATATAATATCTCAAAAACTGTGTTCCACTGGGCAAAGTTGCACATGCATATAATCCCAGCTACTTGGGAGGTTGAGGCTGAAAGATCACATGTTCAGTGCTGGCCTGGGCAACTTAACAAGGACACTGCCTGAAAATAAAAAATAACAAGGGGTGGAGATGGATCTTAGTGGTAAACATCCCTGGTTTCAATCCCTAGTATTGCAAAAAATAACCACTATGTTCCCTGTTATTGTTTTGGTGGGTCCATTATTTGCTTCAGAGGAGAAAATAGTAGTAGGATAAGAATATAACTTAGCCTAGAGCTTCATTATTTCTATTTCAGGATTTGTGAAGCTCCTGACTATAGATATTTTGAGAGGGAAAATTGTTATGGGGCTGACTTGCATGATGCAGATGTTTAGCAGAACCCCTAGTCCCTATATACCAGATGCCAATAGTATCCCTTTCCCAGCTGTGAAAATCTGAAATGTGTCCTCCAGACATTACCAAATACCGCCCAAAGGGTAGAATTGCCCCTGGTTAAGGACCACTGATCTAACTACTGACCAATTTATATTTCGTTCTTGTCACTTTTCAGAAACATGTATATGGGGCAGGTCACCTCAGTACTCTAAGCCACAAATTCTTTATTTATAAAATATGTATAATAATAGCTACTCTACAGGAATATTGTGATGACTAAGTGAGATGTTGTATTGCAGTATCTGGCATGGAATATATCAATAGTAAAATTTGTTAATTTAAATTTCAGAAGTCTCTATTGCTTATCCAGTTAGAATAAGAAAAAAAATGTTAAAATGCATCCAACTGTTGGAAAAGGATTATGTTCTTACTTCTCTCTCACCCTAGCCTCAGTTCCCACTTGGTTTGATTCATGTTTGCTGTGAAGCTAAAACTGGCACTGTTTTAAGTAAACTTCATGCACCACCTGTCTCTTCTGGCAACCCAAAGTTCAAGAGAGACAAGTCAGAAGTGGAAGAGAAAACAACACGACAATCAAAACACACTAACATCCCAGTAAAGGCTGGGACTTTGTAGCTAAAAAGAAGTGACTTCTTTGTCTCCACAGAATTCAACACATTTCCTAGGTGACTTCACACAGTTTTAGTATTAACACCAAACTTAAGGGATATTATACTTGGTTTTTGAAAAAATAATATTCCTTAAATGGGTAAATTAATTTTTACAGAAAGAGAATGTTAAATGTTCTCATTATACTCAGTAGACTAATAAGTTATCCATGTAACTGAATTTATTCTTAAGAAATTATTTGATTCAGCACACCAATTCTCCTTATGTTACTGAAACTATAAATAAAACATTGCAATGCTGAAATAATAGGGAGGGCTTTAGAATGTCAAGCCAACATTAATATGTCAAAGGGTGCAAATAGGGTCCTTTCCCAAAGAACGTTTTGTATATATATGGAAGCAATGAAAATGTGATTAACTAACACTCTGTATATTTGAGCTATTCTGCTTTCCTGGAATGTTTTACTTGGCATCGAGTTTGTAAATAAACAAAAAAATAAAAAATAAAACTAATTGAGTAAAGAAATTTCCATGCATTTTACTCTCTTAAGAAGCAGAAGAGCTGGGCAAGGTGGCACATTTCTATAATCCCAGTGACTCACGAGCCTGAGGCAAGAGGATTGCAAGTTTGAGAGCAGCATCAGCAACTTGGTGAGGCTTTAAGCAACTTATCAATATCCTGTCTCAAAATAAAAAAGTAAAAGTCACAGGGAATGTAGCTCAGTGCTTAAGTGCTCCCTGGGTTCACTCTCCAGTACCAAAAAAATAAATAAATAATAAAAATTCCAAGGGAAGCAAAAAAAGTCAGGCCTGGTGGCACACATGTAAAATCCTAGCTACGCTGATGGCTGAGGTACAAGGACTGAGAGTTGGCCAGCCTGGACAACACAGTGAGATGCTGTCTAAAACAAATCAACAAATAAAAAAGAAGAAAAAGAACTGAGCACCTTCCTTCCTAACACAGAATCCTGAAATGTTTGTGGATTTTTCTTTCTCACAAAGAATAAGTAATGAGTTAGGAAATGTTACATTGAAAATTTCTTTTCTTCCTGCCTGCATTCTTCCCTTCTTTTCTTTCTACTTTTTTTTTATTGATTGCTCAAAACATTACAATGTTCTTGACATATCATATTTCATACATTTGATTCAAGTGGGTTATGAACTCCCATTTTTACCACGAGTACAGATTGCAGAATCACATCGGTTATACATCCATGTTTTTACATACTGCCATACTAGTGTCTGTTGTATTCTGCTGCCTTTCCTATCCCCTACCATCCCCTGTCCCCTCCCCTCCCCTCCCATCTTCTCTCTCTACCCTATCTACTGTAATTCATTTCTCTCTTGTTTTTTTTTCCCCTTTCCCTTCACATCCTCTTATATGTAATTTTGTATAACAATGAGGGTCTCCTTCCATTTCCATACAATTCCCCTTCTCTCTCCCATTCCCTCCCACCTCTTGTCCCTGTTTAATGGTAATCTTCTTCTCATGCTCTTCCTCCCTGCTCTGTTTTAAGTTGTCCTCTTTATATCAAAGAAGACATTCGGCATTTGTTTTTTAGGGATTGGCTAGCTTCACTTAGCATAATCTACTCTAATGCCATCCATTTCCCTGCAAATACCATGATTTTTTTATTTTATTCTATTTTCCCCGAAGCAACAAATATTTATTATATAAAGATACTGCAGGTGGTACTTTTGATCAACATAGAATACCATAGTTACTACAGGCCTAGTCACCTCTAGGAAATGATCTCACTATGATTAGGAGGCTGAGGCAGGAGGACTTTGAGTTCAAAGCCAATTTCATCAATGGTGAGGCTAAGCAACTCAGTGAGACCCTGTCTTTATTTTTTTATTTATTTTTTTTTATTTTAAATAATCCAGTTCTCCTCTCTACAATTTTTTTTTGGGAGAGCTGTAATTTATTTATTTTTTTTATTTTTTTTTAATTTTTTATTTTTTTTATTGGTTGTTCACAACATTACAAAGCTCTTGACATATCATATTTCATACATTAGATTGAAGTGGGTTATGAACTCCCAATTTTACCCCAAATGCAGATTGCAGAATCACGAGACCCTGTCTTTAAATAAAATATAAAACAGGGCTGGGGATGTAGCTCAGTGCTCAAGTGTCCATGAGTTCAATCCTCAGTACCCACCCCACCCCCCACAAAATAAAATAGTGGCTTTGATACTAAATGTGTTACAGGAACATTCCAATATTTAGGTTTAGCCCACTTAGATATCTAGCCCTTATTATCTAGCCCTTACTTTAGACCAGAAGTCAATCATAGACTGCCACACAAAATAATTTGAATCTATTTTATTTTGCTTTGTTTTTCCTTATACTTGCTGTTCTTGACTTGCAAAGAATTCAGAGCAAAGAGATTAATTTCCTCATTGCTCATAATTTGTCATCAACACCCACCCTTACGTATATGCACATATATTCACAAACATGCACAAATAATACAAATCACCCTCTAACCTCATCCATTTGCTGGTGTATTAGATAAAGATTTGTTAAAATAAGTTTTTAATTTTTTTTTTTTTACTATTTGTTAAAATAGGTTATTATTGCTCTGATAGACAACTTAGAAAAAAAAGTATAGGAGTTTTGTGTGTGACTCCAAGTATTTCCATACTACTTGATTATTTGCAATAACTGCTCTCTCTATATCCTAACTACTCAACATTTTTATTTAATAGTAACCTTTTAATTGCTTATCCAACATTGCTCTGGTATTTGAACTTCTGTGACTTTTTGTGGGGTACATAACTGATGAATTATTTTGCTTCACTTTCTTATTTTAGCTTTTTTTATAAAATACAAAAAGAATTTTTTAAAAAAATACATATTACACACTTAGTACAAAATATATGGAATTTGATCTTGGCCTTTTGTTTGTAACATAAAGGAAATATACTCACTCTAAAACATCTAGTTATTATTATTGTAAATATTTTAGGATCTTCACATACTTCACTTATGCACATAACACACAAATATAGAAAGACATCATGAAAATTCTAAATTACTTATTTGTACGCTATATATTTTGTATATCTATATATGCAATTAATGATTTGTTCTATATTGCATATACTTTTTTAATTATTTTCATATGGGTCACAAAATATTTTTTCCTTTCTTGATGAAGAAGAAAGCTAAACACTGTTTGGTTAAGTCACTGATCTAAGATCACATAATTTGAGCATGAATGTCCCAACCCTAAAAAATGGAATCTAAAACTTCTGATTCTAGTGTGGCAGCATTTCCAATATATGTGATACAACATGAATGTTCTAAACCTCCAGAGAGCAGAATTCATGACATTGGCTTATTGAAATCCCTTCTGTACTTTGGAAACAGTGATATATTATGGTATCACTCTGACATAGAACATTACTAACATAAATTCAATTTTGTGCAGGTAAGAGAATTTCCTTTTAGAGGAATTTTTTTCTTGGGGGGAGTGCCAAGAATTGAACTCAGGGACATTCAACCACTGAGCCACATCCCCAGCTTTATTTTGTATTTTATTTAGAGACAGGGTCTCACTGAGTGGCTTAGCCCTTTGCCATTGCTGAGGCTGGCTTTGGATTTGAGATGCTCCTGCCTCACCCTTCCAAGCCACTGGGTAGAGGATTGTTCATCTGCTTTACCTCTCCATTTACTTCATCATGTCGACCCCCTTCCTCTTATGGCCTTTGCTTGACTCTTTCTGGGAAGTTTCCCCAGTTTAGAGCATGTGTGTGTTTAGTGGGGTACTCACAGCTATATTTGTGCACATGTTCCTTTTTGTTTGTGATATTGTGCTCGTCCCAGATTCTGTTTTTGAGTGGAGTACTTTATAAATTGTTGTTGACAATGTTTTCATTAAATCTCTTTACAAACTGTAAAGGGATTCAAGGATAACTGCCACAGAACAGGTAGACTAGATGGAGTGGCTAATTATTCATCCTTGCATTTCTAATTGGCCTCAAGAAAAAATAGAAGATGTGTGAGTTTAGAAAACACAGACGAGGTGAATACAGAATGCCTGCTATTCTGGGACAGATGTCAGTGAATCGACTCAACTCAGGAATAGCTATGAAATATTCAAAAAGCTATTGTGCTGGGAAAGCAGAAATAACATGCCCATGCATAACAAATTGTAAAACGGTGCTTCATATACAAATCTGCTAATGTTTCTTTATACAAGACAAAGGTTGCATAATTTGAAATGGGAGCCAGGAAAAAAAAAAAAAAAGAAACAGACTTGATCTTGAAAGCTGAAAGAAAAAAAAAGCTAAAAATTAAGATTAAAAATTAGTCTCCTTTTATTTAATTGATGAGAACAAACTACAGAAATTTTATAACTTACTGCACAAAATCTAAACTCAATGGAAAATATCTCCTCATTTCCCTAACTTGTCATAGAGCACATACAAAAATAAAATAAAATCTGCAGTCAGATGCAGTGGTGTGTGCTTATGATCCTATCTACTGGGGAAGCTGAGGAAGGAAGATTGTGAGTTTGAGGTCAGCTGGGCAACATAGCAAGAACCTGTCTCAAATAACAACAACAAAAACTATACAGACTCTTTAAAAACAAAGCAGCACTATTTGTGTTCTTGAGCTCCTCCCAGTTTTACTTCAGTAGTCAAGAACACACCTTGAGGTTCTGAGAATGTGGTTGATGTCCAAATATCATTGAAGTGTATTATTCAGAATAGTGTGTTAATAGTGATAGTAATGTGCCAAGGACTTTAGTTTAAAAAACTAATCATGAGTTAGATTTAATGTTAGTAAGATGGGTAATACTATAAAAAATTCATATTCTATAAAATTCTTAGGGAACCTATTGACTATATGAAGGAAAATTTTTTTTAAAAAATTCTTGGTTATTAACATGGTTAGTATGATGTCTCTACACTTGTGATCTGCTAAATCTTGCCTAATTCCTCCCCAAACACACAAATGTTCACCTTATAAACAATGTTATTGAACACTCCCAAGTGGAAATATCTAGTATTCATACTATTTTTCCAGCAGCATTTTTTTTGCTGTTATCTGATTTCCTTTTAATTTCCTTTTGAACTCAATGAGGAAAATATAAAATTGGCCTCTGAAGCCATCACAGCCTACTTTGTAGAAATAAAACCAATACCTCATCTAGTTTCTACAAATACAAAGTAGTACCTCTATTAAGCTTGATAAATATGAATAGAGAAATGATCTTTAGTCTTGGCACAGACAGTGTAAAGCAAAAGAGAAATAATGACACTATATTTCAATAAATCCCTCATTCATTATTTTCAAGTTTGGTTAGAGAAGACATGACATCAAATCTTTCTATAATTATAGGAGTCCAGTAGGTCAAACTCATTCCAAAGCCAGCAATGGCCCCTGTGCATACCCTAAGCTCTGATGAGTTTAATCAACAAAATTTGAGAGGTGTCTAACTTGCAGGACCTGAATGGGAGCAATACAGCTGGTGCCTTGTTGATACTATAAGAAGTAAAGTACAAGGGAGGAAAGGAATTGCTATAAATGTAATAGGTATGATTCTTTCCCATATTTTTATTGATGCATTATAGTTGTATATAATAGTATAATTTGTGTTATGCATTTATACATGCACCTAATATAACAAAATAATTTGGCCATTTTCGAGTACTGAGATCTCCCTCAACCAGTCTGAATTGCAGAAGGCAATGATCTCTGAGTTCTGATCTGCCAGGATCCTCTTACTTCATAACTAGACCATAAACCTGGGGGGCCTCATTGTAAAGAACTAGGGAATTCCTAGTTCTCATCCTGGAGCTGCAAGTTCTTGGTCATTTGTATCTTTATCTTATACATCATCTACATTGTTTGTAGTCTGACAGTAACCAAATAGGAAACAATGTACTCAATGTATGGATCTTCATTATAACAGATAATCTGAAGGAAATAGATCTTTGTGGTCTACCTTAGCTCATACTTTCCTAGGTGCTCCTGAATATACAAAGAACATGGATTCTGTTTGAAAGACATAATATTTGCAATTCAATTAAAATCCAAAGATTTTCTTTTTATCAATTAAATAAAAAATCTGTTAAATAGTTTTTCCACTGATTTAACTGACTTCAATTGACCATGAAATTAATCACATATGACCGCTGCTATATATACAAGTACTGTATGTATAGAGACTCCTCACTTTCCCTTTCAATTCTATATGATTTTCTTTCTATATCTTTATATAGATATTTTGACACAAAGACCCAAAATATCATAGAAAATTAATTTCTTATACTTCATATTTTTTATATTTTACATGGAATATTCTGTTCAACAAATATAAACTTTATATCTTGGCCCTGATTTTAAAATTCCAGCTGCTGGATATTTTATCTTAACATACAAATTATTTGTGTGTGTGTGTGTGTGTGTGTGTGTGTGTGTGAGAGAGAGAGAGAGAGAGAGAGAGAGAGAGAGAGAGAAAGAAAGAGAGAGAGAGAGAAATGGAGAGAGAGGAAGAGGTATTATATTATTATATTACACAAATTACTACTGAAGGAGAAAATATTCCTGTGCTTCATTTGCTGTTGTCATCTGGTATAGCAGAGTTAAATTGTTTGCCTAAGATAAAAACAAGGCCATTAACCAAGTCTAGATTAAAGCCCCAAATTCCACAAAGTAGTCTTCTCTATTTGTTCCTTTTTTTTTTTTTTTTGCACATTAAAAATACTTGCAGTCATATTTGAAACCTTTTCCTTATCCCAAAATTAAAAAGTCAAACATGACAGGAGAATGTAACATCTGAAATGCAATCATGACCAAGTCTAATCATATCTTTTTCATCAAGAAAAATAAAAATTTACCTGAAAGATTTATTAATTGCAGGAGCTATATCTGCTTAGATTAGTTACTTCCAATGCATTTAAATTTGGGAAATACTAAGAAAGGTAGTAATATGGTTTCAGTATGAGGTGTCCCCGAAAAGCTCATGTGTGAGAAAATGCAAGATTTGGAGAAAAAAATGATTATAGTCTTGATCTGATCAGTGGATTAATTCCTGGTAGAAATACCTGAGTGATAACTAGAGGCAGGTGGGGTATGGCTAGAGGAAGTGGTTCATTGGGGATGTGGCTATGAGATATATATTTTGTATCTGGAGAGTGGAGTCTCTCTCTCTCTCTCTCTCTCTCTCTCTCTCTCTCTCTCTCTCTCTCTCTCTCCTTCCTAGTCTTCATATGAGTTGCCTCACTTTGCCATACTCTTCTGCCATATTGTTCTGTCTCACCTTGAGCCCCAAGGAATGGAGGGAGGCTGCTGTCTGTTGACTGAGACCTCTGAAACTGTATGCCCCAAATAAACTTTTTCTTCTTTACAATTGTGCTAGTCAGGTCCCTTTAGTCTTTTAATGCAGAATACAGATTTATTAAGAAAACTTAAAATTCAAAAGTTGAAATTCAGACATGTAAAGAGTATAATTATACTTTTAAATACTGGATATGGTAGTTACAGGTGACTTTCCAAAGTCCTGGAGACGTTTTGGGGACATTCTTTTATGAAAGCAGATATGTTGTTAATGTCTTCCTTCAATTTATCCCAAGCTACTACTAGACAATCTCGTCCCTTTGGGCAAAAACCAAAAGCACCATCTCAGGGCAGGTGAGGAGCAAAAGGTTCTCCCTTAAACTAAACACTATTTAAATTAGAGTGTCCACTCAGAACCCCAAATGGCACCTTTGTGCAGTTTCCACTTTGCATAATGGCCCTGAGGTACTTTCTGCTTTGTGATCATTGTCTATGTTCTCACTTTTCAAAAAAAAAAAAAAAAATCTTTCCTTCAGTTTAGTAATCCTGCCTTTCATAAGCAACACTTTGGCCAAAAGATTTCTGAGTTTTAGCATTTAAAAATTTTGCAGCCAAGATTCCAACTTCAAACTCTTATTTGTCAAGAAAACAATAGCAGCAAAAAAGATAACACTAAACTCCAGAATAGATGACCTCCATAAAAGATGACCTTCAAAATGTAGAGATTTAAAAAGAGAAGAAAAAGACAAAACTCACCAGTGAGACCAAACAACTGGGACTTTTAAATGTTTTAGTTCAAAGTTAATCCCATGAGGACACCTATGAAATATTTATACTTTAATGTTCCCAAAGTAGTTTAATCTGATCTGCCAAGTCACAGCCACAGCAGAATACTATGCCCCAGGGTCAAGTGATGTGCTGAACTCAGCAGGACAGCCCCATTTCCACAGCGAATATATGTCCTACAGGTTATGTTGGAAAAGTTGTGATGTAAGCGACTCAGTCAACTCTCAGCCACAGAACTCCCTGAGAAATGTTGAAGAATATTCTGTTTATATTTCCAGATATCATGCTTCTTAATTGGTATTATGTGTAAGAGAGCCAATATTTGCAGAATTGCTACACACACACACACACACACACACACACACACACACAAAGGTAAAATCAGTGTATCAAAAAATTGTCAACAATCTTGAAGGGTCCTTTGTAATTAAAGCTATGAATTTGCTTCAGAAATTGTGTATTATGTTAATGCCTAGTGATGAGAAGAGTTTGTTAAGATTAGAGGATGGTAGAGTTACTCAATCTTAATTGATTTATCTGTTACTCAGAATAACATTATGATAAATAATTATCACCTGAGCCCAACTGGTTGTACCATTTCAAGTGATATTTGTGACATATTGTCAGCATGCACAACTTAAAAGCTTACATATGTTTTTCCCATCCATGTAATCTAATCAAAGGTGCAAACCCTGGATCAATGCCAGGACAAACCTTCCTTGTTACACGGATGCAGGCTGCACCGTCCATCTGGAGTTGCTGGTCTGCTTGATGTCACATGACAGATCCTACTGGCACAGAAGATGAAAGGATGTTCAGGCCACGTGTCTGGGGATGACAGTTTTCATTGTGATGAACCACAGAGTCACAGCTTGCTAAATAAGCCTGTGACAATGATAAAAGACAAAGCCATCAGTCTACAGCAGAATATGGCCTATCTGCCCATGACAAACCAAGCTATCTCTTCTCACACATGCTGACATCTCATAAAGCATTCCCACAAGTGATGGCCAGAAATAGTCTCTGAAGACAGCCCCACAAGAGCATAATAGCTTGCTGCTTATCTTTGAACAAATGAATGGAAAAAACCTGGAGTGCACAATGTAGATCTCTTAGCCTCACAGATAAAAGTGACTTTTTACTTAGGATATTTTGTGTGGTGGGCTTATTTCACATAACATTAAAATCCTGAGCAGTGACATAACAATGACTATGAGGTCTCTATTTTAAAGGCATACCAATTTTAAGCTCTCCTCCTATTGTTTTGTAAGTCTGTAGGTCCAATTTACAAGGTCACTTCGGTTTATTCCAAGTCACAATGTCTATGAACAAAATAGTAACAAAAATAATCATAGTAGTTATTACTTAGTTGATGCCTACAATGTGCGAGGCATAGTGAGAATCACATAATATACATTTTCTCAGCTAATCCTCCTTACACATGTATTACTTGAACATAAGTGGATATATCATTTCCTTTCAGCAACAGCTTTATTAGGCTTGTTTTAAAGATGAGGAAACTGAGATCTAGAAAAATCATTTGTGTTTGCCACTTAATGGATGAATTGAAGGTTAGAATGTAAAAGGCCTGATTTACCATATCTACTCTACCAACAAATAGTACTGGAAAATACTATAGCAATGGATAGTTTTAAAAGTCTATAAACTTATATATCTATTTTTAGGTCACAACTAATTTATTCAGTGATTTAAAGTAGGGCTGATTGGAATTGTTAAGTTCTGTTATCTTACTACCTCAGAGTATGACATTCTTCCAGATATTCTGCATTGTGTGGTTATTCACAAAAAGGAAGCAGATTTTGATCTTGACCATCCCTTTGGCTTTGCTTCTTTGTTTCTTCCTCCCACTCTTCTGGTTTCTCTCTGACAATCTTACATTCTAAGATCCCACTTCTTTCCATCGGATTTACTCATCCTCTGACTGTCCATGGTCCCTTTCAACATTGTCTTTTCTTTCCCAATGAATCATATTATATACACAAGCACACTTTCTGGTATAAGGTTCTATTTAATCTTATGATGATATTGCATAGTTCTACAACTGTTGTCTGAATATAAATGTTGGTTTTTCTTCCTTCCTAACAAATTTCTTAAGAATGTAAATGGGCCAAATGCTTCTCTTGTATTTAAGTCAGACTTTCAGCATCCTGGACAACTAAAAAAAGCTCAGTGAATGCTTACCCAATTGAAGTGCTTTTCTCAGCTAATGATTTCAGAGTCCAAAAAAAAAAAAAACCCTAAAACCCTAATTTTAAAGAAAAATAATACCTGCCAAATCCAAATTCTGAATGTTTAATTCAGTGGTTCTTAATGTTTTGAGCAGACTATAGATAATATATGGCTATTTTGGTTTTGATACTTATCTGTCAATGACAGATTTTTAATAGAATGTGTTGATAGATGTGAAGATTACTAGTGATACAGTTTTAATTATAAAATTATAAAATATGAAAGTTTTAGACTGCAATTGAGCTCAATATCACTAATTAACTAGTACTCAACTTTAGTTTCACATTTGAATCCATTAAGACACATGCACATACACAAATACACTTGTGTACACTCATATACAATCTCCATAATTTATTGAATAAGGAACTGACAGTGCTGAAGCACTTTGGAAAATATTCTTGGGTGATTCTGGTATGCATTTAAGATAAGATTGTGATCTGATTTTACCCCCGATTGGTTCTAGATTCTCTTCTTTAACCTCTTTGCCAGAATCATGCAATTGTGGTTATTTAACACCTTCAAAACAAGAGCAGTGTCAGGGCACTAGTGACTCTTGTGACCTGAGAGTCTTGATGCCCCTTACAAAATGCATTGTTTACAATCAGAAATAGAAACATTACATCTGATTAAAACACAAAAGGTTGATAGATTTCAAAATTAATGAACTTTATAATTCAAAATGATAAAACATATCATATAATGTTTGAGGCAATGCCTTTTTCTCTAAAGACTTTGTATTCTTGATAAGAAAAGTAGGAAGAAAATGGTTAAGGAAAAGCAAGGCAAAGATTCTCAAAGAGAAAGCCTTAGGAAAAGTAGAACAAGGGATTTAACTGGAAAAAAAAAGAATTATCTAATACATTATTTGGAAACTTTGTCCACAACCTTTGCTTAATTTTAGGCTGCCATCTTCAAATCACAGAAAAGTAACAATGGATATCAGATTGAACATGTATGCATGAACATATTATATCATTCAAGTAGACTGGCAGCCTTGATAGAAGACATCAAAAATCACTATCAGGTAAAATCAACTAATATTTATGGAACATTTATCATATGAAATCTTAAGGAATTGCCTTCCCTCTAACAGATAAGGCTATAGCAAGAAATAAAGAAATAAAGTTCAAGTGTAATAATAGATGTCACAAGATGATAGATCAATTACACAAGGAGGAGTTATTCAGATAATGATGACTTAGAGAGTTCAGAGGAGGTTCAGATCCTTTCAATTTTGAAGAACTCTGAACGGGAACAAGTAGAAGATAACATTCCAGGGGAGAAGCATTCTGTAATTTAATACTTAGAAGCAAGATCTTAAGACGACTTTTGAGTAATAACTTGTTTGACAGGAGTAGAAATTTGGGGAAGGATAAACAGTGTTACATACTTGAACACATGCTGAGTAGTTAAGGGATTATTGGAGCGATAAAAACCCATGATATTTTTTTTTCACAAAGGGTAGTTATTTGTTATCTAAACAGTATTTGAGAAGAATTAGGTTACATTTCAAATGGAAGAGATTGGTAAGGAGAGAAATTGGAAACTGGTTATGAAGTCTTTACAGTACATCAGACACAGGCTGTGAGTGTGAACATAGGTCATGGCTATGGCAACAGAAAGAAAAGTGTGATACAGAACTTCTTCCAGAGAAAGAACAGAGGAGTGGCCACTGCTGCTTATTTACTTTAGTATTTATATCATTCAACTCTGATTAGAAAACTCCAGTGAGTTTGGTGAAACATTAGCTCAGTTGGAATGTGTGACAATTTCCTACTTAAAAGGTCACACAAGTCAAACCTGAAAGCTTCTTATTTGGATATAATTACTTGAACACCATTTGAAACAGCATTTCACTCATATGCTGCCTACCAAACTTTAGCTAGTTCCCTCAATTAGGCCTTTTCATCTGTGGAACTTATCCAAGCCAACAATGTTCCTTGGCCTCTGATGTCCTTTCCAAATCATATCTGACAACAGAGAACCCTCTGTCTGTACTGCAGACAGAAAATGACATTAAACTCTATAGCAATGCATTTTCATTATCATTTAAAAGGATTTTGAAAACACTGAGGTTATGAATTTGACCATATAAAAGCTGCACTTAGCTTGTTGGCACTTAAGGTGATGGTGTACAGAGAGATCAGTTTTGAAGGTGGCAAAAACAATTACTACAACAAAAAACTTCAGAAGTTTTTAAAAATTATAAAAAAAAAATAAAATCACTATTTCACATCTGAGTTTTTCTTTCTTTCTTTCTTTCTTTAAAACACACTCTGCCAAGTTTTATTAAAGAAAAATTTTACATGTTTTACTTTTCACCAGTCTGTTCTGGCATCCTTCTAAGGATATCAGAATCACCTGGATCAATGATAGACAGTGTGCACACTCTGTAGTATTTTCCACCTGCAGTGCTCAATTCAATATTATTGACATTGTAGTGATGGACACCAGTTTTGGCCAACATGGCATAGTACTCTATTTCAGATTTCCTCAAAGCTGGACAATTGTTGAGTTTTTCTTATAATTGAATCCATCTTCTAAGGAAATACTATTATAGGTAATATGTGAATAATCCAAACTTAAAGAATTAAAATTTATGAATTCTAGAGGAAACTATCCCCTAAAGACTTGGGGTAAAGATCTGTTGTCATATGATGTAGAAGAGTTTTTATTTTTGTCCTTTGTATTCTGCATTCTTTGAAAAGCTAGATATATAAATCAATGCCCTTACCTCTCTTATTCTTTGTGATGTACTCTGTAATTTTTTCTGTATAGAACATTCTGGGATAGTACAGGCATCTCCAGTACATCCTGAGATGATAATACTTCACAGAATCATGACACCTAGAAAAAGAAGACTCCAGAAATTACATAGGCAGCCTCCCACTCAGGATGGAAATACCTTCTGTGACAAGGACATCCCTGACAGAAATTATCACCCAGACAGTCCAAAGGCTCTGCAAGTGTTCCATTCTATAGCTCATAATACAAAAAAAAAAATCTTTCTTCTGCATACACTTTTAAAATTGGTGAATGAAGCAAAGCCAAATGTGATCTCTGCAGCTCCCAAGATCCATTAGGAACATTTTTAACTCTTGTTTTTTATAGTTGATCTTATTTCATCACCTGTCCACAATGATATGAGACAATAAGGATTAAATAATTACATACTTTTGAAGCAAAGCTATTTCCAAATAGAAAAGTCTAGATACTCCGTTGAGGACATTCTCATATACTAGAGGAGATCCAATTAATAGGGCACGACTTGTCCTTTGTGATCCAAGAGTGTCTCCTAGTCATTATCACTTTATTTTCAAAGTGCTTACAAATGAGCTATTCAATAATTTATTCTGGAATTCTCCCAGGACCCAATGTTTAATTTGCCAGAATGTGTATTTATGATATAATTTATTGATTCATACAGCTTGTCAAATATTCATTAAGTACCTAGTATATACCATATATGCGCCTGTGCTTTAGTGCTGGATTGGTACACATGATCTTTGCATTCCAGGAGCTTCCAATTAGGGAAAATAGAAAAAGAAACAGAATTCAGACATACTGTTTGGGGATAAGAAAGAGGACAAGGGTGACTTTGGGTAGCAGATAAGAAGGACATTTAGTGAGAATAAGTTCTCTGAAAGATCATTTGAGACACGATCTATATGTAAAAGATAAGTAAAATCAAATCATCAATGTGGAGGGAAGAGCATGTTTAGAGATCTCAATGGTAAAACTTTCAGTTTGATGGATAAGGTCAATGTTTATCAAGAAGAGAGCTCTGGGCGAGGTTGAGGGAAATGTGGAAGAGAGCATGTAATAAGAAGTGAGACCAAAGAAGATAGTAATCAGAGGAGCCCTAATGTACCAGGAATATGCATTTTTTATTCATGTGTCTGTATCCTCTGTGTGTGCATGTTTAAAGGAGAAATAGTGACAAGAAAGTTGAAGAAAAACTGGGAAAGTATATTATATGAAGGCCAAAGGAAGACCATTTTCTAAACAAAAGAATATATTAGCCATATGTATTTTATGAAATCAAGCAAGATATTACAGAAAGTGATTACTGTGTGTAACTGAAGTAGGTTGTTAGTTACACTGATGTGAACAACATTAGTGGAGTTGAAATGATAAATTCAAATTGTTGTGGAATGAGAAGTGATTGCAAAGGGAGAAACACGAGTACAGGTAACCCTTTGGAGCACTTCACTGAGAAAACGATAGATGAAGATAATGTTGTAACTAAGAATAAGGCTCAGGGGGGATTTTTAAAGCATGGAGATATTAGAAATTAGGTAATGTTTAAATCCAGAAAAAGAGACGATTAATTTATGGATGCAAAGTATCAGGAGAGAACAAGATCGAGACCAAATGGAGAAATTTGCCTTACACAAGAGGAAAGATGCCATTTTCATTTTAAAAGAAAGCAGAAAAAAAAAAATACAGACAAGGCTGTAATTCAGTGATAGCGATAGTGGTTGCACATATTGAGAAATATTAAATTATTGAGAAACTGTAGAAATATTATCTAATCACATTGAGCACTTGCTTAGAAATAACAGCCATAAACTTATAATTGGAAAAGTTTTATTAAACTTATCCAGCAACATTCTTCGGATAGTTTGTAGACAGGGGGAAAAATGCAAACATTTGATGAAAAGTTCCAGAAACACCAGGTAAAGTGGAATGAATGTGAGAGTTTGTAGTTAAAATTAAAATACTGAGAGGGTAGACCTTTGGATGAATTGTGTTTATGGAGGCAGATATTTCCCAGGATGACAGGGGGATTAGAGCAGAAAAGATAGGCAGACTCTAAAGTCTCTGGTAAGCTGGGAATATATATAGAATACGGCTGTGTGTGACAGCAGTGAGGACAGGAGGACAGCTGTCCCATGGAAATGGAGAAATAATGAAGATCCTAAGAGGAGGTGACCTCGAGACATGGGGGAAATGGGAGAAAGAGCAGTCTCCTTTAGAGGGGTGTGCAGAAAGATAAAGGTGCCTAATTACATTTTACCCATTTAAAAACTAGAACTGTTGCAACTCCAATCTACCTCTGTGGTTAAACAAAGATGAATGATAAGGAATTTGAAATGTGGCTAAAGTGTTCAAGATATATATAATTGTTATTGGAAAACCATTATAATGACTGCTTAACTGCTTCTAGGAGATTTTATGCCATCACAGGTTAAAGAGTAGACTGGAAAAACAATATACTACTGTGAAATGATTCTTTTTTCCCTATTACTAGTTCCCAAACAACAGCATGGCTCCTAAGCATGCACTTAGTCTCTTAAAAACAGTAACCACTTACCTTCACTATATGTTTACTGTGGTGCATCTACTTGATATGCTTTTACTACTCTATGAAGTACTACTTAATTCTATTAATAGTCAAATTGACCAGATTTGCAGAATTACGTTTGGTTGCAAAGCTCTTGCCTTTCTGTGACCATAAGCCATTTTTCACTTATGTGTGATTTCTTTCAAATTCCATGTTTTACTTCCCTAGTAAACTTGCTCTTTATTAGAAACTTAAACTTCTTATGAGCATTTAAACAATCTACACATGTTTACCTAAACCCCTTGGATCTTAAACTAATGATTTACATGTCCATCTTATTTAAAAAAAAAATAGATTTGTTCTTCATTTCATTTTTCAGGTGTCCTTCACACAAATATCCAGTGATGCTATGGCTCTTATAAGTCTCTATACATGGAGTCTGACCTTTTCTTTATTGTCCTGGTTATGATAACTGTGGAGTTCTGTAGACCTTGTTCAGTCACCATACTAAGTGCAATAATATGGAGCAGAAATATAAGGTAGCTCCTTTGCTCTGTAAAGAAACTATAAAACAGGTCTTATCAAAGGATTTCTGATCTGGAAATCTAGAAGAATATAACTGAACATTTTATAAATTGCATAGGATGAGAAAATGAGCCAACTTCCATTGACTGTCTTTAAAATTCGAAAATTTCATGATTCTATGCTCCAAACTTGGGACACACAGTCTTCTAAGATGCTCTAAACTATTATGAACTTCTTGCATTGTATTCCCTAGAATATGTTTGAGAATTCAGCCTTTTGTGTTTATAATCACTTGAGATTTTTCAAATCTAATTTGCATTTTTCAAATCTAAAGAGGAAAATTATTGCAGGTAGAAAGTAAAAGAAAATTTTCCTTGGAGAGGGAATTTATTTTATTTTTTAACCCTTGGGAAAAAAATTTCCATGACTGTAAGTGATAACTTATATAAACATTTTATTTAATTTATCTATTTTATAATGTTAAATGATTATTATTGGAAAGAAAATTGGGAGCATATCCCAAAAGACTCACACAAGAATGCAGCATATAAAGAAGATTTCCCGACATGTCCCCCTTACTCCCCAGGGTAAAAATAGGTATGAAAGTGAATAATTAAGACTTGTGAAAAATATTGAAGAAACCTTGTCAATTTCATAAGTTTAGCTACAATGTTTAATGATTACTATGGGGATATAATTGCTATGCTTAATTTTTCATATTTGGATGGATATGGGAAACTGGCTGCAATTATTCTGAGGTGATGGCCTGGTCACAAGAATATGTACCAGAATCTCTGGGGGTGTGCAGCATGTACAATTTTTAAAAGGCTATAAGCCTACAAAGGTTATACAGAGATACTTTTTTAAGGTTTAATGAGATTCTGAATGTTGAGGGGACCATTGTCAGGTTTAAGGGCCCAAAGAGATTTAGAGTTTACTAATTATTAATTCTTTCACAAGTTTTCAGACTACAAAATGAAGTTAATTAAAAATAATGTAGGTATTACTTCTACAATAAAACAAAATTATTATTTTTATAAAAGCAAGTGCAGGTTGGATTCTGGATAAAACAGGGAGAAACAAAGTCCAGAAAGATGCAGTCGTATAATTTGAATTTCATACTAAACATGTGCAACAAAGTAATAGAAACTAAAAAATGGTTATGAATAGAAAACAATTAAACCCATTTGGGTAACTATTTTGAACTTTATAAAGAATAGAAATGTTATCTCTATAGTATTGATTGCCATGGATTTAGTGAGCAGAAAGGTATATTTAAGGACACAAACAAAACTACATATAGTACCATAGAGTCTTATTAACATTCTTCAACCCAAGTAAAGAATAGCATGCCAATGAAATGCATGTCTTGAGTAAGGAGAAAGCTGAGATATACAGATCCATTGTGGCAGAAGCTGGAGGAGAATGTGGCAGTTGGAAAGATTTAGCCTTGGAGTTTTGATGATCAAATATTCAGCCCAAGAATCTTATGTTCTATGTTAAAAATGCAAACATAGAGGGTTAAATGACCAAAAGTGTCTACACTTGCTACAATTGTATGTAAACCTGAAGGAAATGTCCAGAGAGATTTGAGGAGTCAAATCAATGTTAGGACAAGACAAAGGAAATCCAAAATTTCCAAAGCAATTATCAACTATCAAAAATTACCCTGGCTGCTTATGGATTTTTTTTTCATTATCTTTTTCATTCTTTCACTCCTTTCCTTTGCTTTCTCTAATTCCTCCCTCAGTCCAAACTGTTGGGCCTATCTATCACCTCTAACAAGCATTATCAGTTTGTAACATATCACTTAGGACACAAAAATATAAAGAGAAACAAAGTCCAGAAAGATGCATTAGTATATATTCCTCCAGACTCTATTTCTCATCATGTTTTAGTGAGGAAATTGGTTGTACCAGATACTACTGATATAAACAAATGGTTACAATAACAAAATACATGATCTTTAACATAGTGACTTCTCATCTCCCTCTTTGACCTAACAATTCTGTTTTAAAAATTTGTCTGAAAATAATAATTGAATAAAAAAAAAGATCTATTCATAAACATTTTCTTCAGTACAATGTTTCACCAAGAACATGCCATCAATAAACATTTTAATTGACTACTAAATATTCATGAAAACTTAGTAACTATGGGTAACTCACTGCAATGTAACCTTAGAATGGAATATAGTCTAACTTCATTTTTTGGTATGGAGAGCCCCAATATGTTGATAAATGAAATAAGATAGAGAAGACCAAAGGAAGCAGCCATTCAGCATTTGCCTTTGAGGACTAGGAGTACTATGCACAGAGGATACTGATGAGGTGATATGGTATCAAGGAGGCAGATATGCTTGAGTTCAATGCCAGTTCTGCCACTGACAGACTTTTCCATATTGGCAAATTATTTAACTATTGCTTCATCCTTGAAGACAGATTAAATGCCTATCATCTTTGATGACGTGTGCAAAGTCCCTAGCTTCTGCATGTAGAAATTAGTGATCAATAAGGATAACTAAATGAAAAATAAAAACATAGTGTTTTAAGCATATGGAAATAGTAAACACTTCTATATTTATGTTTGTACATTGTTTCCACAGTGTAGCTTCTATTTTCTATTCAAATAAAGCTTTCAAAATTGCAATTTATTTTCTATAAACAGGACTACTAGAAAAGTAGCAGCATTATAGTGCATTTATCTTTTGCCATGTAGATGGAAATTTCTGAATGAATGATAGTCCAGAGGAAAATAAAATTTTCATAATTTTCTCTGCAGTATCCCCAACCACTCTGCCAACATGCATTCAAACATGATCGCACATGCTTGTGCACGCACACAAACACACACACACACACACACACACACACACACACACACATACACACGACCTCAAGAGACCCAATAATATTTATTCTTCTGCTACACAATTAAATGTTCACTATTTCATGAGTACTTGCTCCAAATTATCAACAGATTCTCACAATTGCGTTCATTTCTAACACTTCAAATTCATAAACTGCTTTGAAACTGAAAACTAGAGGATATAACTCAAGACTGATTGCCTCCAGACACCTGTATTGTTTTTGGCTCTTCTATTCCGTTTCTTTGTGTTCTTGGCAGAGCTGCTTGCCTAATATAGCAGCCTGGGACCATTTGGTTGTTTAGACACAAACCTCATTTTACTGTCTTAAAAACTACACTGATACTAAAGTCACACATAGCGGTGACACAAGTTAATTATACTGTTCTCAAGAGTGTCAAACAGAGGAGAGTGTGGGAGGAAGGCTACTTGAAGGAGAACTCTATTTAAACTCTAGAAGTCAGCCAAAAGTAGGTTGAATACTCTTGATACCACTACCAAAAGAAGGTATCAACATCTTTACTAACTCCACTATTTCGAGATACTCTGCATCTGGGTGCATTTTAATCTAGAAATGATGCAGTCCAGGTGTCAACACGATATCTCCTTTACATTGCTTCAAATAAGGAATTCACATTCTCTAAGCTCTTAAGACACAAATAAGAAAAACGAAGGAAAAAAAAAGGCAAAAGCGACTTTGTGGTGACACAAATGTCTCAAAGTTTCTTACTAACCAAGATTATTTCTTATGAAAATTAGTACATTGAAATCTCTAAAACTATGCCTCCAAACTGCATTGTCCAGGATGAATAAGTCTTTCCTATAATCAATCATATTTTCTCCAGACTGCAAAGTAGGCAATGCACTGCTTTATTTTCAGGGCCCAGGTGCAGTTCCTTTGGGTGTTGGTTCTCTTAGGAAGTCAGCCACATGGCCAGGAGTTCTTGCCCCTGGCTTTTGTGTTGCCCCTGCTCATTGAAAACTCTTCTGGCTCTTGGAACTCCAGAATATAAGATTAATGACATGTGGAATTGAATAAGGTTGGTGAGAAAAATCACAGCAGGATATGCCAGAACGTATAGTTCATTTTTGTAACCCTTGAGTCATGTGGAGTGGTGAGAAATAGAAGTCATTTTGCATTTTAATGGAACTTCTCTTGAAGAGAGTGCATGCTGTCCCAGTTTTAAAAGCACCAGAATTAGAAGTCTTGAGTGATCCCTAGGAGATCAAATTTTTCACGTAAAAGAAATAAAACATTAAGATGACATTATTTTAGCATTTAAGTTTTAGAAAATGACCTCACTATAATTTGAGGGTCTTCTCATTCAGTAAAGATTGATGAGTGGTAGATAAATGCCATGGTGTGAAGCACAAAAATAAGAAGCAACTTGTGTAAAGAGCAAATATTCACAGTTTAAAAAGAAAATGTGTTGTCCAGAGACTTGCAGTAGTTATGGACCTCCCTCAAAAGAACTGATGATCTAGAATTAATCTTTCAAACCCAAATCACTTACACTGGGATTTAAAATACCTAGCACATATTTTGGGCAGCAAGATATCTCAGTTCTTATTAAAGTGAATCTTCCTATCTTGAGTAGAAAGTGAAGCTTAAGAAATATCAAGGGTGGTAGAAAATAACTGGAGGTGATCTGAAATGTTGTACTCGTTTCCCCCCCACCCAGTGAATAATTCACAGATGATTGAAAAATTATACTTCAAACTTCTCTAATGAACAATAGATTCTAAGTGCTTTATATCATCATCATTGTTATTAATAGTAATAATAGTAAATAAGTTCTACTTATAGATAGTAATAATAGTAAATAAGTCCTATTTATAGATAGTGAATTTAAAATTGAACTCATCTAGTCTCCAAATATCATTTCCTCTCCACTACTTAATTTCAGTCTTTTTTCATTTTAATCTTCTTGTAGGTGGTTGTATTGCGTTGTGATTTTAATTGTACTTTTTAAAATTAAGACTTAGCTTGCTCTTTTTTAAGATGAATGGGTGTTGAATTTTAACAAACTTGTTTTTCTGTTTCAATTGAGATAATTACCCAATTTTTCTCATATGTTTTTATTAGTTGTGTTAGCTTTCATTTCTGTGACAAAATTACTCAGATAATCAACTTATTAGGAGGAGAGGTTTATTTCTACTCTAGATCGTGCAGGTTTTTCAGTCCATGGACACAGACTCATTGCCTGTGCTTCTTTGGCCAGGCTAGTACATCATGGTTGAGAGTGCATGGTAGAGAAAGTTCCTTTCTTTATGGCAGCTAGGAAGCAAAACAGAGAGACATACAGGAGCCAGAGTCCCAATACCCACCTGAAGGGCACAACCCTAGTAACCTGAATTCCTCCCCCAAGGTCCCACCTCTTAAAAGTGGCACTGCCTCCCAGTAATGCCACAGATTGGTGACCAGGCCATTAACACCTAGGAATCTGGGGGAGATTTATCAAAACCATAGCATTAATGTTATGTATTACTTTGAAGAACTCACAAATACAATAATATTCTTCATTATATGTAACAAACTCTACTTACTCATGAAGCATTCACTTTTAATATCATTGAATTACATTGTCTAGTATTTTATTTAGGATATTTAAGTGAGGTTAATGAGAAATATTGGTCAGTAAGTGCTTTCTTTTCATATCCTAGTAGGGATCTGGTATCAAGTTATGCGAGCTTGTAGTAAGAAGCAGGGAAGTGTCCCCTTTTTATTTATTCTCTAGTAGTTTTTGTGAAATATTTGAAGAATTCCAGTATGTGTTTGGAAAAAATACATAGGCTAATCTATTAAGGCCAGCAATTTTCTTTGTGAGAGTATTATAAAAATGAGATATATTTCCTTAGGAAATTTCAGACTGTTTTGATTTTTAATTTCTTCTTAAGTCCTTTTGGTAGGTAGGTTTTTTCAGGGAATTTTTCTATGTCATTCAAATTGTCAAAATGTATCAATTTAAATATTTTTATAATTATTAATTACACTTTTAATATTTCAATGACTTATACTGATGTCTTCTCTAATAATCCTTCTGTAGATAATTTCTGACTATTCTTTTTGTTTTAATCAGTCTTAAGAGGGATTTTCCCATTTTATGAAAATTTCAATAAAAACAATTTATTATTATTTTCTCTACTGTATGTTGAATTTTCATTTTATTGATTTATAGTCTATATAGTCACTTTGTTTTATTATAACAAAACACCTGAGATATTAACTTTAAAAAGTTTTATTTTGGTTCAAAGTCTTGGAGCTTCCAGTTTTTCAATAAGCAGAACCATTTGAGCTTCTGGTGGGGGTTCCAGATGGTAATGGTGGAAAGATATGGTGGAGCAAACTGCCCACCTCATAGAAAGAAACCAAAAGAATTGAAGAGACCAGGGTCCAACACCCTGCTTAAGGATTCTCACTAGGTCCTTTCTTCAGGCTCCACACCCTCTCAATATTTCTACCTCAGGGATTAAACATTCAAAATCCAGACCTTTGGGGACACAACCAAATTAAAACACAATCCTTTCCTATTATTTATTTCCTTACTTCTTGAGCTTAGATTGCTATTTTTATTTCTCAGTTTTAGCTTAATTTCACTGTGATGGGTGAATATGCTCTAAATAACTTCAGTCTTTTGATATTTTTGAGGTTTGATTTATAGTAAACTTATGACCAATTTCACCAATTTTTCTATGTATTTCAAAAAAAAAAATGTAATTGCTGTGTTCAAAGTTCTATACTTGTAAATACTGTCAAGTTCCTTATTTGTGTTACTTAGATCTCCTAAACTCTACTGATTTTTCAGCCAGTTATTGAGATGAGTCTATGAATGCATCTTCTAAAACTGTAAAATTATCTGTTGTTATGCTAAGATAAATTTTGCATATATAAACATATATATATATATATACAATCACGGATTTATATATACATATATAAGATTATATATACATATGTAAGATGATATGCATATGTAAAACATATGTGTATGTTCATACATAAAAATATATGAAATGCATACATAAAGTGAATGAATACATCTATAAAATACAGAATTATTTTATATATTTAAAATATCATAATTCTACATATATAGGATTATGATATTTTCCTAGTAAATAGTGCTCTTCATCATTATAAAATGTCCCTCTGTTATTAGTGCTTCTTACCTTAAAGCCTACAATATTTATTACCCTATACGAGTATTCTTCTCTGTTCCAGCTTTATTAAGCTGTAATTAAAAAAAATAAAATTCTGTACAGTCACATGCTGCTTAGTGACAGATAGGGATACCTTGTAAACTTGAATCACTAGGTAATTTTGTCATTGAGTGAATATTATGGAGTGTACTTACACAAACCTAGATAGTACAGGTTACTACACATCCAGGCAATATGGTATAGTCTCTTGCTTCTGGGCTGCAAACCTGTAATACATGTTACAATACTGAATACTGTAGGCAATCAGGTCATAATTGTAAATATTTTATATTTAAAAATCTAAAGATAGAAAAGGTAAAGTAGTAGACCATAAATTGGAATTTTTCAGCTACATTATAATTTTATGATGTCATTATCAAGTATGCAGTCTATCATTGATGGAAACCTCAGTATGCAGTATATGACTATACCTTCCAGATATACTACTTGATGATGTGATGATATATTGTGAAATAATTATCATATGCAAGTTAGCTAGCATAATCACATAGTTTACACTTTTTTGTTGTTGTTTGGTAAAAACAATTAAGATCCCCTCTTAGCAAATTCAAGTTATTGTCCTTTACAACTGTAAAATGCATTCATTTACTACAGTCACATTAGGTCTCCAGAAGTTACTCAAGTTGTCTCACTGAAACTCTGTACTCTTTAACCAATATTACCTGATTACCTTCACCCACAGTTTCTCATCACCAACCTTCTATTCTTTGTTCCTATGAGTTTTGCTTTTCTAGAAGATTCCACATTAACTGAGATCACACAGAATATCTTTTGGATAATGTCATATTTCACTTAGCATACTGCCCTCTAGGTTTATCCATGTTGTCACGAGTATCATGATTTTTTCATTAAAACTAACATTATATTCTGTATATACACCATTTTGTTGTTCATCCATTGGTGAACATTTCAGTTGTTACTAAATCTTGATTTTGGAGAACGATGCTGCAATAAAAATGGAGTACAGATTTCTCTTCAAGATAATAATTCAATTTCCTTTGAATTTATTCCCAGAGATGGGATTGCTGGATCAAATGGTGGTTCTATTTTTTAATATTTTAAGGAACCTCAATACTATTTTCTGTATGTAATATATGAAATGTGTATAATGACTATTCCAATTTATCTTCCCAACCACCGTGTGCAAGTGTTCATTTTTATTCATATCTTCACTGAAATTTGTTATTTATTAATTTTTTGATAATAAACTTACTAATAGGTATGAGGGATATCACATTGAAGTTTTGATTTGCATTTTTCTGATGACTAATGATAAACCTGTTGTCCATCTGTGTTTTCTTTGGGAAAAAAAATTGTCATTTCAGGTCTTTGACCATTTTTAGTAAGGTTATTTGTTGTTTTGCTATTGGGTTGTATGAGTTTCTTATATATTTCAGATATTACACCTTTTTGAACACTTGGTTTGCAAATATCTTTTCTCATTCTGTAGGTTGTCTTTTCATTTTTGTTGATTTTTTTTCCTTTGCTACACAGAAAGAAACCTTTTTACAGGGAGATAATTCCTATTTGTTGATTTCTATCTTTGTTGCCAGTGTTTTTGGTGTCAGATCCAAAGAATTATTTCCTAGACCAATGTCAGGGAGCTTTTCCTCTGTTTTCTTCTAAGAATTTTATAGCAGGTCTTATGTTTAAGTCATTAATCCATTTGGAGTCAAATTGTGTAAATGGTGTAAACTTGGTTCAATTTCATTGTCTTACATGTGGCTATTCAATTTTTCCAAGATGACTTGTGGAATAAATTCCATAAATTTACAGTATTAGAGAATTATTACATATTTATGTATTTAAACATATTAGTAAATTTTATACTTTCATATGCTTTTATATTACTAACCAGCATCTTTTTATTTCCTCTTGAAAACCCCTTTTAATATTTCTTTTAGGCAGTACTAGTGGTGGTTAATTCCTTCAGAATTTGTTTGAAAGTATTTATTTGTCCTTATTAAGGACAGCTTTGCCACTGAAAACATTCTTGGTTGGCAATTTTTTTTTCAGCATTTTGAATATCACCCCTCTTGCCTGGTTTCCAAGGACTTTAGAGAAATCCAATGACAGTGTAATTGACATTCCCTTGTATGTGATACAACTTTTTTTCATTCTCTTTAAAATTCTCTTTTTCTGATTTATGACAATTTACTTATAATTTGCATGAGCGAAGACATCTTTGGGTGAAAACTGGTAAATGTTGAGCTATATGCTCCTGCTTGTCTATGTTTCTCTCAAGACTTGGAATGTTTTCAGTTATTACATCTTTTAATAAAGGTTCTGGTCTTACTTATTTTTCCAATACACAAGTAATTCCTCTAATATTTCTCTCTATTATGCCTCATAAATCTCATAAATTCTCTCTATTACTTTTTTATTCTTTTTTTCTCCATTCACAAGGTAGTTTTAAGTCATCAAGTTGACAGATTCTTTCTTCTGCTTAATCATGTCATCTGTTAAAGCTCTCTTTTTCAGTTTTAATTTCATTTATTGTATTCTTTGGATCCAGAATTTCTGTTTGGTTCATTTGTATGATTTTTATATCTTTGTTAAATTTACTTTGCTCATGATTGTTTTCCTGACTTAATTTGTCTATAATTCATTCTATTGCAACATATTGAACTTTCCTAAAACTATTGTTCTGAATTATTTATCTGTTAATTCATAAATCAGTATTCATTCATAATTATTTGCTGGAAACTCTTGTGTTGCTTTGATGGTCTTGTATTTTTGGCTTTTGGTATTCCTTGAAGTCTTGTGTTGTGCTCTTTGAATCTGAAGGAGGTTTTACTCACTGGGTTTAGAGAGAAATATCTTCCCCAGTCAGGCTGACTAATAATTCTGAGGTTCTTAATTCTGTGGATTTGCATGCTCTATTTCTCTTGTTACTTTTTTTTTTTTTTTTTGGAGCCGAATTCTTAAGATTGTATGGCTTTCCTTTATTTCTCAAAGCCAGGCTGAATGGTATTGTTACTGCTGTTGGCTGGTGACGAGTCCTTGCTTCCCCGATGTTGAAGAATAACACCAAAGAAGCACACCAAGGCAAGGTCAGAGTAGAAATTAGAAGTTTATTAAAGGACAGCAGAAAAAATTTCTCCTGGAGGAAGAAGGGGACCCAAGAGGTGGAATCCGTGGAAGTTCGGTTGTTTCCCCTTTTTATAGTTTTAGTGATGGAATGTAGGTTGGAAGGCCAGAGGGGTGGGACACTTCTTTGTGATGGGCTATCTTTAAGTTTGCTGGGGGCTGTTCATTAACACTTCTTTGAGGTGGACTTTGGCCTAGGGCCTTTTCAGGACTTCATTAACATTCCATGAGTTGTCCTGTTTTCCCTGAGCCATTCTCAGCATGGCCTCCATTTTAGATTTCACTCGGTATTAGACCCGATTTACCTAACTACACTGACTACCTAACTTGAAATCTGGCTTCATTGTGAGCCACATATTATTTTTCTCTGTGGTGATACCCAGTATGCTCAAGTTTGTGCACCTTCTCCAGATTCCATAGGATAGTAAAGAATGTGCTCATAAGCTATCTATAAAGACTTAAAGTTGCTGTGTGTGAGGCATGCTTGGGCACAAAGCCTTGGGGAAAGTAGGGGAGTAAGGCACATAAAGTACAGGGGACATGTGTAGACTAGTTGGCATCATGCATAGGTAGTGCTTCCCAGTCAGTGTGTGGGTGGCTTCTTAATGAGTCCATAAAGCTAACAGTTAAATCTGTGGTCCCTGTTAATTTCTCAGCCCTAGTTGCTGTGAGTCACTTCCTCTCATCTTTGCTCCCAGTGTTCTAGATGGGGAGAGAAAGAAGTGGATTTCTTACGTAGTGTCCAACACAGCTAGGGATGTCAGGTTTGCGTTCACTAAGCTCTCACTTTCTAAGTGGAAACAACTGTGGGTCAATTGGGTCTGACTTACAACAGTTCTGCTACCTTGGGGAGAGGTGAATTGAGAAACATGATACTGCCTTCTTAACCTCTTCAGTGCATTAATTCTAGAAAATTTTGTTCCAACATTGTGATATACCTTTTTCACTGGATACCTGGACTCCACTAAGGTACTCTCATCTGTGGGTGGTTGTCAAATTTAGTGCATTTTTAAGAGGTGATGGTAGAAAACCCCTATTCCACTGTGTTACTGACATCCCCAATGTTATTACTACTTTATGTTTCTTCAGCTCTTTTTATTTTCAGTATTTCTGTTTACTTATATTCAAAAACAATTTAGCAGGATATTTTTTCCTTCAATCTAACAGGCATATTAATTTAATTAAAATATTTAACCCATTTACCTTTAATGTAATTACTTACATAGTTTGATTTAAATCTTCAATTTCACTATTCATGTTCTCTGTTTTTTGCCACCGTCTGGCTGGGCACAAAATAACTGAGCCACCATGAGGCACTTGTAGGTTCAAAACAGGAACTCCTTTATTGCCCAAACTCCCACAAACACCACCCACACGGCCCTTCCAGGAACACCCCCAACCAGAAATCCCTCCTCCTGAACTTCCCCAAGGAGAACTCCCCAGGCATCCCACAAGAACTCCAAAGTAGAGGGCGCCCCCCCCCCCCAAGACAGAGAGCAGGAGTCTAATATACAATTGAATACACAGCTTAACATAACCATCATCATCTCAATGGCTCCCTGGCATCACCTCTCAACCACTCCCTTCTGGCAAAAATGCCATAATGCCATGCGAACTGGGCTGTGGCTCTCAGCAGTTTTTCAGTGGCTTCTTTATTTTTTTGTTTCTCCTCCTTAGTCTTCTTTTGAATTCACACTATTACTATTTTCCTTCTTTATTACTTTGTGAATTATGCATTCTTTTAGTGCTTACTGATTAAAAATTTATTCATGACTTTTTATAGTATAACTTATTAATAATTTCATTTTGCTTTAATGTTAGCATCTTAGAATAATTTTAAGAAGCCATCTTCCATGTTTGTATTATAATTGTAAGCATTTTAACAGTATACTTACAAATTTAATAAACATTATGGTTATAGTTTTATACAATCATTATTTATGTATGTTTATCAAATTTTTTTACCATTTTCAATGTTTCTTAATCCCTTGTGCATTTCTTCTAATATTGTAGAATTTTTTTAACTTAAGAACTGTCTTTTATATAATTTCTAATGCCTGTTAATAAAGTATTCAAGGTATTTTTGCTGAAAATATTCATTTCATGTATGTCTTGAAAAATATTTTTTTATTAATCACAGAATTCTAGATTAACAACAATTTTACTTCAAGACTTTAACAATATCAGTATCAGCTTCCATCTTCCTTTGTTTCTGGGGAAATGTCATCTGTTAGTTTTAGTTTTGTTCTTTTGAAAATATTGTCTTTTTTATTTTCTGCTACCTTTGAGACTTTCTTCTTTTTTTTAGTATTCAGCACCTTGACTTTAATGTACCTAGTTAATTATTTCTTGCTTGCTGAGCTTCTTTTATCTGCATATTGGTGCTACCCTTCTTTAAAAATTTCTCAGATAAAATTTCTCAGATTAAATTCTATTTCTTTTCTTTCTATGGATATGTATGTTTGACTTATTGACAGAGTCACTCATGCCTTTTATGCCTTATTTCCTACTAGTATTTTTCTGTAACTCAGCTTGGATATTTCCTACCAGCCTGTCATCTACTTTGTTTAAATGTTTATGAAAAACACCCATTGATTTATTAATTTCAAATATTAAATATTGGCTCCAAAATATTAATCTTATTTTATAGTATACTAAATATTTCCATATACTAATAACTTATATTTTTTTCTCTAATTTTTTGAATATGTTAAGCTTACTTACTTTAAAATCATTGATTTTGTTTCCAATGTTAGAATCACCCGGAAGTCTGATCCTATGGCCTATTTAATCTCTTTCTATTTTGTCTCTATCGCTAGAATGTAACAACACAAGATCTTTTAATTGGAGATCTGGAAAGCATTTATCACTCATTGGGAGAATGTAGGAGTTTCCTTGTTACTTCTGGAGATTTTAGTCTTTATCTCATTCTGTGCATCTTTTGAATGGCAAACATCTTGAGAGGGAGTCTGTGTGTTTTTCTGCCTACTTGGTTCCTTAATTTCCCAAGAAATCTTTATCAGGGGAAAACCCTTTATTTTACCTCCAACTGTATTCAAATTAGGAAAATGTTCCCGGAAAGAAAATCCAATGCTAGATTGTCAATATCAATTCACAATTCTTTTGATAACTCTTCAAAAATTATGTTTTATTATCTTTTTCATCCAGAGTAAGACAATTTTTTTTAAAGAGGAATTTTGTTTTTCATCTACCCAGGCTCATTCTCTATAACTTAAGTTATATTCTCAGGAGAGAAACTGGTCACATGTTTGAGGACACTCAACTCTCCAGCCCTGGATGACTGGTGTTGGCTCTGTAGGCTTACATGTCCTGCGGCATTCCTTCTCCCTCTGAAGGAAACCCAACCTCAGGTTCTAAAACATATCCCAAATTATCACTTACTCCTAGGAAAAGAACAATTACAAATCCTGAGGTCACTTCTTAATAATCTTCTGAAATATTCTCTTAAAATTAAGTCTCACTAGCCCTCCTTGAAACTGCAGCTCTTTGAAACTTTTAAAAATATGACTTTTATAATTTATCTATTTTTCCTGTGTGTTCACATTGGCAGTGTTAACTTTCTGCAAATTATTTTATTCTTCCTCAAAGAATTCTCCAAACATAGTTCTTCATTTGAGTGCCATCGTGCCATCAGGAACAAAGTATTCTTCCATTATCCATAACTAATCTCTAGTGTATGACATAGACAGCTTGAAACACTGCAGTGTTAAGTTTCTGATACTGTGCTTAAAGGAACTATAATTTTTCATCTCTTATGCTCATCCAATTCTAACTGGTGTTATAAGTTTCAATTCCAGAGCAATGCACCTGAGACACTGTGCCTGACTTGCAAGAGATATCTGCTTTCTATAAATTCCTTAATACTATTATTCTTTTGTTCCATCTTCCTGAACAATAAATACTTATAAGGAGCTCATGTGTTCCAAAATAAAAGAATACGTCCATCACCCAAGATAGTTTAGATATGTGTAGAGGGCCAGGAGAAAAAGTGATTTTAACTCTTGCTAGATTCATCTCACTCTTATAATTGAAAAATGATGTTAAAATCTAGAGATAGCTAGCTTTGATAGCTAAAGATTGCATGTAACCAATGTGATCTTGCAATCTGTACACGTGGAAAAATAAGAATTCATACCCCATTTGAATCAAATATATGATATGTTAAGATAAAAAAAAGATTGCATGGGCAAAAATTATAGTGTTTGAAAGAAGTAGCTCTTTAACTATTTTGAAAAATACATTTTGTATATTTCCCAGTGCTTTCCTATCTCTTCAAGTGAGGATATAATGAATGAAAAAGGAGGAAGAGAAAAGGACTACTTAGAAGTCAGTGGCTACTGATAGCAGCAACAAATTTATCTCATTGAATTTGACTGCTAAATTGTTCAGCAGAATGAACTGATTCTGGCTATAATTTAAATCCCTCAAACTTCAGCATTGGGTAAAAAAGCCCCACTATTCTACTAATTGATTTTATTTTCCCATTGTAGGTAAGAGAATGGATCTAGGCCCTAAAGGTAATCAGCAAGTCACATGAAGCACACAATTTAAGTTTGCTGCTGCTAATGTTAATAAAATGGAAATTCTTATATTAAAAAATAGCTTGTAGCAGTGTTGATGATATTCTGACAATGGTATTTGAAATTCCAGACACAATACCTTGATATTAAATTCTCATATTCAGTAAATTGCATTTATCAATATACCAACATGTGACTTATTCATACCACTCCGTATACCTCCAGCATAGATCTCAATGTTGTCTTACACCTCTGTAATGAAACCTTTAGAATTTAAAATCCTGATCTAACGTCATTACTACACCAAATGAAAAATATGATTTCTGAAGGTTAAGAGCCACTTTGGGGTATTTTATCATAAAGTCTTGCCCAGAGATAATGTTAAGACAAGAAGCAAATAATTCAGCAAGCCAGGAGACCTACTATCACCCTTCACTTCTCAGCACAGACTAATCTTATCCTTCTGAATCATGTGCTCCAAATATGAAGAAACAAACAAAAGAGAAAAAAAAGACTTTTATCTAATGAGTAAGAGATGCTCTTAACCAGGATGTGACTTTCAGAAATATACTTATGATGGAGATTGTAAATAAATCTTATTTTAAATGAAGATAATTTAATATCATAAACAGCCTTGGGACAATAGAAGTGAAAAATTCACTAGAATGATCTATTATTTATTTTTAGGTACTTATGAAAGAATCTGTTCTGCCTTGAATAGTACCATTATCATTTCTAACATTATAGACTCTGAGGAAAGATTATAATGTTTTGTTGAACAAAAATTAAAACAAGAATCTTCAAAGGAAACTCCTGAAGTATTTTTGGTAACACTCTTCCTGGAAGGTATTTTATGAGAAAAACTCAGCACCTTCTCAGGTTTTTGATATGTAGTGGGACTGGCAGAGGATGGGGCATTCCATACTTTGCTTTAAAAAAATTAAACATATGCCACTTTTCTATTTTATTGACTTAAACAAAAAGCTCCATCATGTAGTATAAGAGATAAGAGTTGTCAATTCCTGATTCTCTCTTTAATGTTAGTTTAGATATGCGAAGTTATAATGTGCACCCTTTTATATAAATACCTAAAGTATCAATGATGAAAACAAGAAAGTGCACAGGCTGAAATAAAATTATTTAAAAACAGATGACATAATGAATATTCACAAAACTGAAAAGATACTTTCTAGCAGTGAAACATAATCTGAGTTTAATTAATTCTTAAAATGTTATAGAATTTTCATTGAGAGTCAGATGAATAAGTTAATAATCTTGAACTCTATTTCATTGGTTCATATTACATTTGGAATTATAATGTAGGTAATTGTATCAGTGAAAGTTAAACCATCAAAACAGAATAAGTAGAAGATATAAATTAAAGAATTGCTGCAAAGAAACCGTTTACAGCATTTTGAGGACCAGCTAGGCATGCCTCATATTTGCAGGACAGGGCAGTAAGAGGCAAAGAAAGAAGAGCACTCAGCACTGGGTGAAGCTGCAGTGCAGTTTCTTCATTAGTGAAACTTCAGTTCTGCTTTAATCTCTTCACTTGATTGAATCAGGCTCAGTGAGGTTATCTAATATACTCTCCATTATTTCGATCTACTGATTATGGATTTTAATTGCATCTATAGACTGTCTCCTCACCAACATCACAATTAGTATTTGCTTAAATATTGTGGATCATAACCTCGTTAAACTGACAACATCAAGAAGACAATAAGATTTATAGATAGCAGTTGTGAATTTAAGTACTGGTTGATTTCCCTAAATTCTAAAGAGTACTATAGGCTGTTCTTTTGAAATTCAAATACTGCTCTCTTGAATCAAAAGGCAAATAAATTAATTTAAAGTAAGTTTAAAACCTTCTTATGATAAATTTTTTTCTCAACTTTTCTAAGTCCTTGTAGTAGTATAACAGAACTATTTCTACATTAAAAGATTTTCTATAAAACAACTCCATAGAACATATATTTCTGCAAAAAGTTAAAATTTAAAAAGGTGATTTTGTAGATGCACTAAATTTACTTGTCAATGATAAGTAGCATTAATATTGATATATTCCTACCTTAATAGAGAATTAGAGAAGTTATTTTTATAATTCTTAGTATTGTGAAAATCTTTAAGAGAGAGAGAGAGAGAGAGAGAGAGGAGAGAGATAATTTTTAATATTTATTTTTGAGTTTTCAGTGGACACAACATCTTTATTTTTTATTTTTATGTGGTGCTGAGGATCAAACCCAGCACCACGTGCATACCAGGCGAGCGCGTTACCACTTGATCCACATCCCCAGCCCAATATTGTGAAAATCTTGAGCTATAGGAAAATGAAAAATATTCTAGTTGTAGAAGATGAACTATGAGATATCTACAACATTTTAGAGTAAGTGGTAAAACTTAATTCTCTTCTTTTGACTTTGGATTGGCATGGTTTAAAATTGTATTGTTTATTCTAGCTTATAGAATAACATAAAAGATTACTAAAGAGTATAATAAAAGGTTTCATTATTTTTTAATTTATATAAATAAAACTGATCTTATTTTTTCTAACTTTTCATGAGATTTAAAACATGTATAAATTCATTTAATCACTACTACAATCAGTATATGTAACAATTCCATCAACAAAAAAATAAAATAAAACAAAAAGAAAAAAAATTGAACTTGTAATCAAACCATTTTCCTATGTTTCTTGCAGAAAAAAAAAACATGAATTTATTCCCCACACCTATAGTTTTACTTTTCAAAATATTTGACATTGACTGAACTCTTTGAGACTGTATTCTTTATTCAGCATGATACTTCTGACATCTACATATATTGTGTCAACAATGTCAATAGTTTGTTCCTTTTTATTGCTGACAGTATTTAATTACATGAATATACCAGAGTTTGTTTATCCATTCACAAAGGACAGATGGCTAGCTTAGATGTTTGGGCAATTATAAACAGAGATACTAAGAACATTTGTGAACATATATTTTTATTGACATATGTTTAATTTATATATGGTGAATAGCTAGAATGGGGATTTCTAGGTCATGTTGTAAACCTAGGTTTAAATGTACAAGATACCACCAAACTATTTTCCAGTGATGACACCATTTTGCATTCCCACCAGCAACGCAAGAGAATTCTAATTGCCCCACATCTTTGCCAGTCCTTAGTATTATTAGGTTTTCTTTTTTCTTGCTGTTTTTACTGTTTGTTTTACCTATTCTCAGAACTTTTTAGTGACATCACATGGTGGCTTTGACATATTATACATACATGAAGTGCAACCCGTTCCATCTGTATTTTGAAATACCTTATGGTATCAAATATATTTTCATATGCTTACTTGCCATCTGCATATTTTGGTAAAATATCTGTTCAGATATTTTGCCAATTGCTTTGAGTTAGCTGTTTCATTATTACTAAATTGTGAGAGTTCTCATAACTTACAATAATTTCTATTAGTCTATGATTTGTCATTATTTTATCAACAGTTCCTTCACATGACAAACCTATGCTTGTAAAGATTTATTCTGTGTCTTCTTCTAGAAGATTTATAGTTTTTACATTTTACATTTGGTTATCTGGTCCATTTTGAGTTCATTTTTCTTTAATATATGAGAGTAAAGTTCCTTTTTGATATATAAAAAAGTGGCTCAATTGTTTCAACACCATTTGTTTAAAAAGTTATTCTTGCTGCATTGAATTGCCTGTATACTTTTGTCAAAATTAACTTATTGTATTTCTTTAGGACTTTTTCTGGAAATTGTATTCAGTTTCTCTGATGTATACTCATTAGCTTGCCCAAACCATATTGTCCTATTAAACCTTCATAATAAATCTTAAAGTAGTGTAAGTCCTACACATATATTATTTTTGTTTTATTTGTTGTTTTTAGACATACATGATAGTATGGTGTATTTTGACATATTATACATACATGAAGTGCAACCCGTTTCATTTAAGATCCCATTATTGTAGTTGTACATAATATGGAGTTATACATTCTTTTTCCCCAAGACTGTTTTGGTTCTTCTATCTACTTTGAGATTTTACACAAATTTTAGAATCTTCTTTTCTCTGAAAAAGAACCAGTGAAAATCCTGTTTGGGCTTGTATATTTATAGAGAATGATTTAGGGTAAAGTGAACCTCTCAGATATAATGAGTCTTCTAATCTATGTACATTATATGTTGTATTTGAATTCTTTGGTGTTTTGTAATTTTCAGTATACAGATCCTCCATCCAAAGATGTGTATCTATGTACTTTATAGAACCATTGTAAAAGACACTTCTAAAAAATCAGTTTCAAATTGTTCACTACTAGAAAATAGAAATACAAATTTTTGCTTACCTTCTATTGTTGGACTAAGTTCACTTATTCATTCTAGCTATGTTTTTCTTCTTTTTTTTCTTTTATTTATTTACTTAATTATTTTTTGTAAATTCCTATGGATGGCCTACATAGAAAATTGTCATCTGCAAATAGAAACAATTTGATTCTATCTTTCCAATGAGTTGCTCCTATTAATTGTGTACTTGCCCTTATTAGGATGTCTAGGATATCCAGAACAATATTGGATACACATGGTTATAGCATACATCCTTTCACTTTTCTGATCATATGGGAAAAGCTTTTAATATTTCACTGATTTTTATCTCTGGGATGTTTTGTGAAGATTATGGTCACTAGTTAAAAGGTGTCCATTGCTATTCCTCGTTGACTGGGAGTTTTGATCCTGAGTGGAAGTTAAATTTTGTCAGTTTTGCAACAATTGACAACACCATCTGCTTATCATTCTTTGACATCTAATTAATTTATGAATATTGAACTAGTCTTCTGTGCATAGGATAACCCACTTGATGTGGTTGGTGTGATATTCTTCTTGTCTTTCACCTCTGTGACGTGTTTCAACTCATGGCTCACTGCTTTCCAGTTCTCTGCCTAGAAAGCTAGGCTTTTATTTTCAATACTCTGTGACACACTTGTAATGACAGCAATGATCCTTGAGGTGATAATAGGACAGAGGGAGAAGACAAAAAAATGACTATTCTTTCCTTACTTTGGAGACCAAAGTTTCAAAGAGAAATGTTCACTTCCCTTGGAACTTTAGGTACTATTCTTAACATCTTTGCTACCTTGCTCCCTGGGGAATGCATAAGGCCCAGAAGGGGAGAGAATGCCTAAAACAAAAATGCAGATGTTTCCTTAGCTCTCTGTGACTCTGTAGGACTTCCATGCTCAGTCCTCATATGAGAAACAGAGGTCTTCCTTTGCCTCTCTGTTTGCACACAGTGAGCAGTTTTTTGTTTGCTTTTTTGTTTTTGTTTGCTTTTTTGATTTTGTTTTTTTGTACCAAGGATTGAACCAGGGGCACTTAACCACTGGGCCACATCCACAGTTCTTTTTTGCATTTTACTTAGAGAGAGGGTCTTGATGAGTTCTTAGGGTCTTACTAAATTGCTGAGGCTGGCCTTGAACTTGTGATTCTCATGCGTCAGCCTCCAAAGCCGCTGGAATTACAGGCATGTGCCACCATGCCCAGCCACGGTGAGCAGTTATGTCTGAAGCTTCCTTTGAGTCCAGCCTGGGAACTTCCAGAAAAAAAAAAATGAAATAGGAATCTCTCCTCTAATTTGGTGATAGCAAATTCTGGTTCTCTTCTCCAAACCACTTACCCCCACTTATTTTCCAGAATCTTCAGAGGTATCTCCCCACGTTCTATCTGGAGAGTGCAGGTTCATTCCGTGAAAATGGGCTTGCTTCATTTTATGCAGGAATGGGACTAATACAGATTTTTAGATCAAAGTAGGAAATAAAATATCCTTCTTGTTTTAGAAGGATTATACATACTGCTAATATTTTACTTTCAAATTAATTTTGATCATCCATCATTAAGATAGACATTCCTCTATATTGGAACTACATCTTTACATTTTTTCTCAGAAATAACAGTAGAAAAATGCACATTATGAATTTTTCAATAATGAAACAAAGCCATTTAGTAGTTTACATATGTAACAAAATGTTGACTACTTTGTCAAAACAGAGCATTTTCCTGAATTCCCATTAGTAAGAAGCATGTGGTGTTGGGAGCAGCTTTGATCTGTCACTTGATGCAGCTCCTATGTGGCCTTGTCTTACTTCTCTCCCCACCTGCTCAGCATAAGCTATTCTTCACAGGGTTGGAACATTAGCATTGTCGTCATCTAAGTTCTTTTTGTGGCGGAGCAGGGTGATGATAAAGAAAAGTATTATGTTTGGTGTGTAAGCAAACACACAGACTTGAGTTTTCCTTTTGAAAGGAGTTATTTCTCATCTGTCACCTTTTAGCTAAAAATATTAGAGGTTTGTTTTGACTATTACCTCTGTTGTTGAACCTTGAGTAAGAAAAAAGAAAAGTTTGTTTTTTGTAATTTGAGAATTGCTAGGTTCATGGAGACTAAAGATTACCTGAAGAATTACTTATTATTCCTTTACCTAAGTTTTCCAGGATCTACAAAATGCCATCAGACAGTATTTCTTGGATACCAGACAGCACAAAGTGAAGAGATATTGCCTGAGCACCTAGTGTTCTAGACCTAGTTTTCTCTAAAGCAATGTCTCGTGTTTATATGTTGTGGACTAGAGCTTTTAAACACTTGAACTCCATTTTCTCATTTGATCTGCCCAGTGCTGCTGTACTATTTCTCTAGTTTTAGGGAAGAGAAACAAAGGCTCAGAATAGCTAAAATCTTGTGATTTTTTTATATTCTCAAAGTATTCCACATGAATTCCTCTGGTCTGATATGTTAATAAGAGGCCCAGTTTCTTGATTTGTAAAATTACAAATTTTGACAAAATTTTTTCCAAGGTCTTTTCAAGTCTGATCAACTTATATTTTGAATTTCAGTCACATGCCTGTCGACCAAATCATAATGATTTCTTAGAAAAAAAGATATTGCTTTTCACAATTCTTACATCTACAAATCTCTTAAATCTGTCACTGAAATATGAAGCATTCCTTCTGATCACACTCCAGTACATCAGTACTGGCTGTAGATAATAACAGCATATGTTGGTATAGTTGAATAGCATGTGATTTGTCATTATGTTTACTGAATTATTTAATTTGAAAATTGTGATCTATTTTGCCTATTAAGTTTTGTGGATTTCAGCCACTTGCCCAAATCCTCCCAATGTAATTTATCACATTAATATAAACATCCAATAGAAAAGAAAATTGTATGAATAAACAATTAATCGAAGAAGAAATATAATTAGACTCAGTCTTACTAAATTTGCCAACTAAATGCAAATTTAAATGAGGAGATACATTTTGTACAAATCAAAATGAAAAATTTATTAAAGAGTAATAACATGTAGTGATGGTAGGGATCTATGGAAAGAAGAATTCTCATATATTGAATCACATGAGTTAATATTTATTAAATCCTTTATATAATATCTGTATGTAGTAAGCACTTAAAATTATTTGGTAAAACATTCAAACAATAAAATACATAATATATGGCTAATACAAGTGTGAGTTGACTCAAATCTTTTAGAAAGTTATCTGGAAATATGTGTGTGTGTGTGTGTGTGTGTGTGTGTGAATGTATGTGTGTATTAAAATGCACTTAACATTTGAATTGTTACTTTGGGATAATATTTTATGGAAATAAAAGTGCCAGCATTTAAGATTCTGTGTAGAATGATATTTATTTCAGCAAAAGTACTTAAAATAAACTGAATGCTCATGAGCAAAGAAACACTAAGTAATTTATCAGTCAGAATCCCAAGAAAATAGAATTCCTGATAATTTGAAAAGGGTTTACCTATGAAGGCAGGGTTTTAAAAGGATAATCAGTATGTAGTGAAACCACAAGAGCAATTTTAGTAACTTTCAGAAGCAGTGTAGCTGTTTTCCTTCCTCATGGATTCTTCTGTGACCAAGGTTCAAAAGGAGTCCTCCTTGAAAGGAGAAGTGCCTTTTGTTGAGGGACAAGGCCAGGCTGGGGCAAATGTGCTGAAGGGAGCCAAGGCACAATGCCCTGCCCTCCTCCTTTTCATTCTCAATAATCTCTGTCAGGGAGTCTCTATTTGTCAACCTGCAGAAACCAAAGGGCAAGGGAAGCTGTGGCAGCCTGCCTCCCAGAATGCAGGGGAGAAAATGAGTGGAGATCACACAGAAGATTTCTAACATAACACTCACATTACTCAGAGAGCATGGAACAATACACAGCCACTAAAGAGACCAATGGAACACTATGAAAGGCCACACATGACATATACTAGGGACCAGTGAGTGTAAAACTTTGAATATAATCCAGTCTGTTTAAAAATTGTCTGTAGGTGTGTATGTGTGTGAATACATATGTACGTGCAAAAATATGTTTTGCATTCTTTCATGATGTGGCCAACCAGTTATGATCATTAGACAAGACAAAGGAGATACCCAAGAGAAAAATTGTTTCTCATTGTCTTTTGCTAAAGGTGAGAGTCAAAGGACCCCACACAAGATCACATGCAAAGTCATCAAGGTGTTCAGCAAGTAGAAAACAGGAACAACAGGAAGGCTTAGACCATTACTGGGTTTTCCTTGGGAAAGCAAGCAGGATAGAGTGATTTCTTTAGGACTGCAAGATAAGGATAATTTCAGAGAGTTTAGAATATAGAGTGGTTTCTAGTTGCCTGGTATCTGACTCTGGGAAGATTAAGACAGAAGAATAGTGTATGCTCTGGTTTAGGGGCCAGATACAGAAGGTATGCATATGCATTGGTTGGTTTGCATATCAAAGATTCGTTACTGGATGGGCCCTGTATGCATGCATATAGAGAGAGTGTTTAGAAAGAGTGATTTTTGCACTGTTGAAAATAATGGATATTTAGGGTAGGTGTAGAAGATGTGGAAGAGATTGTTACATTCTTTCTTGTATACCTGCATTGTTATCCTTGATACAGAGTACATTCATTTGCTACTATTCAGGAATCCAACAGAGTTTAAATGTCATGAGGAAAACAGAAAATGAAAAGAAACTTGAGATGCTGATTGAGTTTATGGGCTAAAATATAATAAAAGTATAGTCCAGGCCTCTCCAACATTTCCTTTTCCTGACTAAAATAGAGAAAGAAACCCAGTTTCCTTACTGAAAAAAAATGGATGGGTCTTGGTGACTAGAAGATTATTTTCTAGGGTTCCTTTCCTAAAGTACTTCATAGATGCCTCTACATGTTGGGAGAAGGGATGTAAGGTGTTCAGGAGACACTTTGAACATTGCTTCTTAAATGACATTGATTTCAGAGAACATAACTGGATTAAAACACACACGGACATATATATCCTCAAACACTGAATTTGCTCCTGAGAGACTTACTCTTCGAATTCAAACTGTTTTAGAAATGTTGCCTATTATGAGACACATATTATACTTTTGGGAAAGAACATAATTGTTAAAATATAAGTCCATTTAAAACCGTATCTTCAAACTATTCCAATAATTTTTAATCACCTTAAACTAGCTAGTTTAGATTAATGTTAATATTTATTGAGTATTATCATATGTTCTCAGAAGACTTTAACTCTTATCTTTTAAACATGAACTTTCCATATGTATGGGAAAAAAAATTCCTGAGAAGTGCAATATTTGGAGACATTCTTCTCTTTATGGCACCAACGCAGAATATGGAGTCAATAGCTTTTCAAAATTCATGTCAAACTATTGGAGTACATAGACACACTATGAATTTATTTGTGTTGCTTCGATTATAAATGAGAAGTATTGAGAAAGTGTCTCTCATTAATATCACTGGAGAAGTAATGGATTGAAAACAAAACTGCTTCTTAAAGATTTCAAAACCAAACTATGAAGTCAAAAGTGGGGGAAGCATGCCTTTTGTTTAATTGTTCTTGAAAAACAGCTTCCCCAAATCAACCACAAGTGTTTATTAGTTTTTCACTATTTGGTCTGCGCTGCTTTTGGATAAGAACTAGTAGTGGTATCTAGATTCCCCTTCGTATGCAATGCCCAAGTTTCTGCCTAGATAGCATTAATATTCATCGTCTAAGTGATTCTTGTTAGTGAAGCATGGAGAAGATACAATTTTATTTCTTTTCTTATACAAATGATATTTTTAATTTGAAGAACAAACATAAGCTGTATTTATTTTCACTAGGACGTCTGTCTAATTTTTAAATGCCATGTGTATAACATACATTAACTTTTAAAGTGTGTCTTCAATCCTCTGTAGTACTTTGAGATTATAGGATGCCATAAAGATTTTAGGGGGGAGATGGATACTGGGGATTGAACTCAGGGGCACTTGGCCACTGAGCCATATCCCCAGCCCTACTTTGCATTTTGTTTAGAGACAGGGTCGCACTGAGTTGCTTAGCACCTCACTTTTGATAAAGCTGGCTTTGAACTCACAATCCTCCTACCTTGGCCTCCGAAGCCACTGAGATTAATGGTGTTAAATGTGTTTGCTCATGGCTGGTGATAGATAATATAGATCAACTGGCTGAGATAGTTACAATATAGGAGTTTATTCATAATATTTGTAAACTAAATTTTGCTTTGTCATATGAGGAGAGAAATAGAGTATGCAAATGGACAAATCTTCAGAAGGAGAAGACATCAATTCTGTTTTTCTCATATCAGCCTCATGACAGGAATTTAAATGGAGCAAAGCATACTGGGATCTGACCTACTTTTGAGACAGGGAAGCATAACAATCATTTGTAGGCAACTCCAATGTTAGGGAATTCAATGAGACCCTTAGCTCAGCAGCAACTTATCTCAAAGTCAGGTCTCAAACATTTATTGAATGTTAATCTGGTAGCAACTCTGACTCTTTTCTTCAATTGGAAGTCCCTATATATTTGAGATTCATACTGTTTACTAAAATATTTTATAAAGCCCCTTCCCTATTTTAATAAGTCTGACTATAGTGTTTTACATTTTTAACGTATTTTCAAACGTCACTGACTTTCAAACATTATCTTTCACAAAGCAACTTGCAGATCTTGTTTTAAAAACACATGCCAGACTTGGACTTGCTACAGATAACACACAAGGCTTACACAGCTGTTTTATCAGACTTACCTAGGATCATTTTCAAAATTTCAGGGCAAAACAGGAGTCCCACAACCAAATGCTTGGAACACAGCCAGTCTCACAGCACTGAGTCAGTATAACACACAGATAGTGAGTCAAAGCTACATTTGGTTCTTAGGTCTGTAAGACACCAAACAACTAGTGTTCACTATGTCTGTAACTTGCTCTCTGAAAGAAATAGGAATGCTCTGTCATTATGGGTACAGGGTCTTCTGGGTAGAGTACTAAGAGAACTGAGCTTTAAGCATGAGCTGTGTGGGTAGAAATGTAAGTCACACATGGGTCTTTTCAGGGATGGCTGCAAATGCAGAAAGCATCAACCATCATTAGTGTCAACTTCAGATGTGAAAGGCAGCAATTATATAGCCACTTTTTAAAAGGGAAAAGTCAGGTGTGGTAAAGAATTTGCTAAAGCAGTATTAAAATATGACTCTTAATATTTAACCCTAGGAAGAGCGCCTGGGGTTTAATATGTTTTATTAATAGTTAAACAATGGACTTACATGTTAGCCCAAAGAGCAATTGTATTAGATTTGTTATGATTATCTAAAATAAATGACTTACCAGAAGAAAACTATATCCTTGACATTGTAGGATTACAATTTTAACTAACTAGTTCAATAGTTTCATTTATTAGTGAAATCCAAATGTTGTTTTAGTCATGAATTGGATATATGAAGCTAGAATTAAATAATATTTAAATACCTAATGTAATAATTGTGTTAGGAGGTCATCTTTGAAAATCTGGGTACTTGAATCAATCAGTAGAGGAGGAGGTTCATATGAATATTCTCACGACAAAGAAGAAATAGATGATTTTTACTGAAAATTTTGTGTAAAACAGGTCAAAGTCTGAGCACACCATCCTGTCATCCCACACTTCCAGCCACCAACATTTGAGCATGGGGGAGGCTTCCATTCTGGTAGGAAATGGGGTGGAAAGTGAAACAGAGCAATAGTTAAATGCATAAGTAACGAGTAGAAAAAAGCAGAGACTACCACTGCACAGTGATGTTCTGAGAAGTAGAACAAACGGGCACTAAATTGTATGAGAAACTTATGAACTAGGACCCCCCCTCAAAAAAAAAAAAAAAAGACTTGACAGGTTAATATGAATTTCTCAACCTGTTTCCAAGTTCTTCTTTATTCCTGCACCATTTCTGGTAGAATCTGTAACAATTTTAACAGTGTCAAGTCACAGCATGTCTGCAGATTGGAGCCTCCTGAAACACTAACTGATGAATGCTGAATTTTTACTGAGGTCAATAACTTAATAATGACTTACATATAAAACTGATCATTATTCTTCCTGGTGACTCTGGATATCATTGAATATCGCCTACTCTCACTTGCCATCCCCCATCCCCTCTCATGCTATGGTAACACTTGAGAAAAAAAATGAAAATTTGCTACCCATAGGGAGCCTGTGTATTCAAAAGCAAAGAAAAACATGAAAAATGAAAGAAAATATAAAAGTATAAATACAAGCACACACACATATTCCACGTCCCCTATATTCCACTTGCCCTAAAATAAATACACATACACACACACACACACCACCCCTCTCACACACAGGTGTGGAATTTGGTAGAGTACCTCTACAGCTGCTTCTACCCTTCTTCATTGTCTTCTGCATGACCAGGACTTCATATTTTAATGGATTTAGCTCAATTTGGAAAGTCATTTACTTACCCAGGATTCAACAAATATTTATTCAGCACTGTTGAGATACTGTGTTACTTCAAAAAGCCTTGCTGAGATCAGGTGCATTGAGGGATTTGAGTTTGATATGGAGACACATCAAACGGTAGCATGTTTGTTGTTTGTTTGTTTGTTTAATTTAGCGGGAGCATAGATGGGTAATACCTGAGGAGGGCCCTTGGGGACTTCATGAGCTAAAATAGAGAGGGAGGAAAAAAAAACTAGATTACAGAGAGTAAGCAGATATATGCCTTTTTGTAATTCTTCCATTATTTTCATGGATCTTTTGATCTTTTTAACACGAACATTTATACTATTGCTCATTTTTTAAATTTTTCTTCAAGATTTTTTCCTCCATTGATCCTCTTCTCCAGATATTGTAACTTTTCCTGTATATAGTGCTTTCTTCCACTTTATTTTTTAAATAAGTAGTCCAGGAAACTTCTTTTACTCTAGATTGCCTAATTGATTTTCAGCTGTCTATCAATCAGAAATCCATAGGTTTGTTTTCAAAAAATTATATTTTAATGTTCAAGAATATTTTATTGCTCTTTGATTTCTTTATCATGACAGCCTGATTTATTTTTAAGATGCATATCATTTTAAAATCTCCAAAGAAATTGATTATATAGTTATATTAATTATAATATATTATATGATATATTAATATATAATCATATAGACTATTGATTACATTATATTCATTATCTCTTTTCTAATGATTTGTTTCTTATGCAATTTTATTACTGCTATCAGTCATACTATTGATTGTCCTTAACTCTGGTTGATTTTGATTTCCCATTCATATTTAATTGAATGACTAAATTGATTAATAATATAGCCAAGGAGCCTGGAGACTCACACTGTTGCCAAAATAATGATTTGACTTTGGAAGTAAGGTTTCCTCAGGGAGATATTGTGACTTTCTAATTTTCCTATCTCAGCCACAGAGTCAGTCAGGACTTATCCCATGTGCCTAGGGCTTCTCTCTTAGGAACTCACATCCTCCCCAGGAAGAGTAGACTTCTTTCAATTCATCCCAGGGTAATACCCCAAGGGCAAAATCTTCTCTTGTCAGACACTTTGTTTGGCTGTGGGAGAAAGGAAGGGTTTACTCTAAACTATTTCAGATTCAATTACTTAATGATTTTTACTGATAGCCCCAAGGCCCACTTCTGCTCTTTGAATTTGTTAGCTTTATTTGGTACTCCTTTAGGAATCATTTGGCAAAACTACTCACAAGTATATCTTAGGCTGCTGTCTCCAGGTCCTCACTGGAAACTTGTGCAGCTTAAATACTGTATAAGTGTACGTGAGTAGAATATGACTCTGGAATTTAATCTGCTCTGATTCTGCAAATTAACCTTAGGGCTCCATGCATGCTGGGTAAGCATTCTACCATTGAGCTAGAGACCCAGACCCTAATCTGTTCTATTTTCTCTGCCAGTCTCTAGATACGCAAATATCTACATTCTTATCTTTGTTGTTTTTCAAATATGGGATCTTATTATTATATTCTCCTAAAAATATTAGATGAAGTATATTTCAGTATGATCTCAGAAAGAAGAGAAAAACAAATATTATTAGGTCAGTGACTTAGACCAGAAGCCATGAATCATATTTGCCTATGTTATTTCCCCTAGATACTATGTATAATCAGGTTATACTCCCTCAATATTTTCACTCCAAAACTCTTGGAGGGAAAAATTAATCAAGTTAGTCACGACAGAAATATATAAATTTTTAAATGTTTATAAAAATATATGGCCTACCCAGAGTGACACAAAATCACTTAGGAATTTCTTGGAAACTATGTCTTGATCAACCTCAGATATTTTATACATAAAATTCATATTATGTAAAGGAATATATCCAATATCTAATCAGTGAATATATACATATGAATATATTTATATCTATATGAGAGTCATAAAGATAGAAATTATTTAAATATAGACATCGATATATGTTTATTAAAGTTCCTCTATTTAAATTTTCAGGTAAGATAAGCAATTCGATTCAGGGAAAAAAGTAATTGATAGTCTTGAAACTTATAAATTAAGAAGAAGAAAGCAGAGAGAAAATAGGAATAAGGGACTTACTGTCTCTTGCTTTTCTATTTCAACCAATGGGAAAGTCATTTATGTTATTAGCTCAATATGTGTCAACCAAGCAAGGATAAGCAACTTTTTCAGGGGTAGTTTCTTAGGAAGCAGACTGCGAGATAAAGATCAGCATGCAGGATGTTTATTAGGGAGTACTCTTGATTAAACTTAACACCTAGGGAAGGGAGGGAGAGGAGACAAAACAGCGTAAGTGAATTACTACGCATCCCCAGCCAAGACCTCAGTCCTACACAAGATAACTTAGGTTGTCATCTTGTGTTTAAGAGATTTTTTTCAGATTAGAATGAGGAAGCAGGACTTGTGTGTTATCAAAGTGATTAAATACTGGATGCAGGCAGACCCTGAAAAGAGGTATGACTTGGCTCTGCAGCTTCTACTGAGGAGATCCCCCCAAAAGCTAAGAGTTGAGAGCTAATTAATGATATTAGTTCCAATGGTCATGGGAATAAGAGCTTCATTCCTAAAAAGAGATCTGGGCAAGTCCTCACATCAATATCATAGCAATCACAATCGGCCCTTTCTGTTACTCAGATTTCTTGTAGGTTGTAGGAGCATCTTTCTTCTCTTGGTGCAAGGGGAGCTAAGATGAAGGAATTTAATGGGTCAAACCAGGCCCAGATACCAGGTCGCATCAGCACAGATGTTTCTCAATGGCTATAAATCTCCACTGCAGTGGTGATGGCCTTGCTTCAGAACCCCTGGGGTCTGCATGAGATTGTCTCACTGGAACATGTCGTGCAGTCCATATGGCATCCTTTCCAGCCACTGATATCTCTAATACCACAGGGTCTTCTGCCTCATAGGATAACAACTCAAGCAGTAATGTTGCTTGCACTTGGATTATTGCAGATCTATTTCCTGCTCTGGAACCTATGCAAAACCACCAGCCTTTCAGATCATTAAGTACATTCCGATGTGAAATATGCTGCCTCCAGGCCTATCAGCCATTCATTCTTCATGGTGAGGTGTAAAAAATACAATGGTGTACCCTTTATTTTTGAAACAATGCCTTAGCATGTTGGACCTTTAAAATTTTTATTAACATGACAGGTCCCTGAATCTTCATAGGATTTGTTTTTCATACCATGAAGTACATGTGGTTTACCAGGATTTACATCATGCTAGTCACTTCATGCTCACCCAGTCCAATTAGAATAATGCCATTTGTATAATAGTGGTTCAATATGACATTCTGGGAGCTGTCAGGACTGCCTGGATTTCTTCAAAATATATTATAATGAAAGACAGAACAATTACCATAGCCCTTGAGAAAAACTATAAATGTATTCTGTCTTCTTTTCCTTTTGTTCTGACAAAGATACAAAAGACAACATTCTCCAGATCAAAATTGATGGCTACTTACCAAGTTCTTAAAACCATGTTAATCTATTCTAGCAAATAAACCACATTTGGCACAATAGCAATAAATGAGGCTACAAATATTTCTGAATTTACAGTAATCTACAATTTCTTCCAATATCTATTCTGTTTTGCTTTGTTTTATAAGGAAAAAGCTTTTTTGTTAAACAAAGATATAATGATGACCACCACCATTATACCTTTTAGGTGTTAAAGGGTGTTTCTAAGTTCTTCTTTCCTTAGGAATGACATATTATACTTATTATTTTGGCTAGGTATATGGGAAAAGCAGTTTCAGAGATTTCCACTTGAATTTGATAGTTCCTATGCCAGGAACCCAATATATGAGATAATGCCAGATAGCAGATAAAAACCATTATACATTCAGTGACTGTAGATACAATGACTGAGGGAGTCATTAAGTTGTTTAGACCATTGTTAACTAAGCCTGGCCCAGGAATCCATTAATTGTCTATCCTCATATGATACCACCATGAGAAGAGGAGCCATGATTTTCTTCAAGTCTCTGAGTATCAAATTATCTCAGATTTGTGTCCAAAATTTCTTGAAATGTTTGACTATCCTCTTTCCCTACTGTACTTCCCTGAGTATATACCCTTGTAAAAGCCCTGGACATCATAGGTATGTCCATTTGCTATAGCTCTATAGGCTTTTCTCCTGACTCTACTTCACTCAAAAGATTTGAGGTCTAAAACCTGTCTCTGCGAAAGAAACTGAGTAAGTCATTGTGACTTTTAATTAAAATATCAGCTCTATCTCACAACAAATTCATATAACCTATAATGAATACTTGATATATCTTATGAAATGTGTGTGTGTGTGTGAGAGAGAGAGAGAGAGAGTGTGTGTGTGTGTGTGTGTGTGTGTGTATGTGTATACACAGTGTGTTCACATCATTTTCCAGGGTCCTTGCCAGAGTAAGTAATCCTGTATTTTTGTAAAATAGTATTCACAGTGTCCATACTATCCAACTTTATGCTATATCCTCCCCCTTGAGCCAGCACCTTCAAAACCCAGCCCCAGCATACTCTACCATTTCCTGCTGTTAAATGTTGTTAAAGTCCTAGTGTTCCTTTAAGGTATAACCCCTATTTTCCCTTAGTAGGCATTTTAGTTAGCTTTTAGTCATTATGATCAAAATACCTGACAAAAACAACTTAGAGAAGGAAATTTTATTTGGGGCTCACAGTTTTAGAGGTCTCAGTCCATAGATGGCCAACTCCATTGCTCCAGGCCCAATATCTAACAACACATTATGGGGGAAAATAACCAGTGGGAGAAAACTGTTGAGCTCATGGTGTGGTCCAGAAAGGGAAGGGGACAGTGGAGGAGGGGAGGTGCATGCAGGGAAGATGCTCCTTTCCAGGGCACTAACCTAGTGACTCAGCTTCTCCAGTCATATCCCATCCCACCTGCCTACAGTTATCACCAAGTCATTCAAACTAGGTTGGGCTGATTGAGTTATAGCCCCAGTCACTTTACTATTGTCTTTTAATGAAGAGGTCTCTGCATTTTGCTTCAATGGGAAATTAATAACCTTTAAGAAACTTATTGGGGGATGGGGATGTGGCTCAGTGGTAGAGTGTTTGCCTAGCATGCAGGAACCCCTGGGTTTAATCGCCAACAGAGCAAAAAAAAAAAAAAAAAATGCTAATAGGCCACTTCCTCAAGCTGAGTGGTTCAGTGGGATTTGAAGATTCAAGATTTTTAGATGTATCATCCCAAGAATTATCCTCATTCCAGATATATATGTCATATTCTTTCCCAGAAAGATTCTACTTTTGTACAGAATGCACTTTGGTTGGGAATTTCATCTTATTTTAGAGCTCTGCTATGCTTATAATTTAATTCTAGGCCTGGTCCTGAGCTCTCTGTGCCCTCTTTCTGTGTAAGATTAGAGAAACTTTATATATTATCAAGGAGGCCCTCTACTTTCACATTTAGCTTTTATTACCAATTAATCTTCACAATCTCTTAGCTTGCTCTTTCCCCCAAAGGTTTATAGAACTTAGTGGAAACAGTCAAGTTCCAATGTCCTTGGAGAGTCACTATATTCCTTATAATTCTCAAACACCTAATGTATTGCACTAGCTACTACATTGCCTTTCACAGCACGCTACCCAATTTGCCAGGGATGAAAGTCTTAATGACTATGTTGTTACCTTATGCTCAGGGTCTGTCTGTGCTTCCCTAACCAATTATGGGATCTTTAATTTCATTACCTGCCAGGGGCAGGTTATCCAGCTTCAAAATCCCATTCAGTGTGTGGTTTCTCTGACCTTATCAGCATAATAAGTAATTTTGCCCAGAAAACTAACTTTGAGATAGAAAATAGTATACAGAAAGAAAGAAAAGCTGAAAAGAAAATGTGATCAGAAACAGGGAGAAATTGACTGGGAATAAAGTCCTAACAAATGCCTAAATGTGTACAACAGAATGTTCTAGAAATGTAGTGGTCCATTCAAGTTGTATTGAGGTGGGACAAGGAGATCTTTTTACTCCTTTGTCAACAAGACAGTGTATGCAATCCTCTGTGAGGAAATATGAAGTTGAGTGAAGCAATTTTCTTTGAGAACCAAGGCAGCTCTCAAAGAGTAGTGACATCTGACAGCATATTTTAGCATCTGGGGAAAAAATCCTTCATTCTGAAGAATGATCTGAATGACACATCATAGCTTCATGATGTGATCCATTTTAAGTGAAAGGACATCTTTCAAAATATGGAAGGAAGCAAAAAAATAACTGGGACAAAATAATATAGATAGTTCTTATTGCTATCATTTTCAAAATGTGACTAAAAAGTATAATAATTAAAACAATAAAGATATTCATTCACTTATGTCGTTAAATACAACATATTTAGCTAAAATCTTATATTTTAGGTATTGTTGGATTCAGATAAGAACAATATATAGTCCTACTGTTTTGAAGCTTACATTCTATGGGATGGTGCATATTTTAAATACATAAATAAATATATAAAGTAATGTAAGATAATTTACATAAACATTATTTAGATAATTTAGTCCATTCTATCAGACACTATGTCTAAGTATATACAAGTACAGTGTAGGATAATAATAAAAAAAGAGTACATGTCCTATTTTCAATGAATTGATAATCTTGTTGGGTCAATGAGAGAAGGAAATAAGAAATTTCCAAACTGCAAATGAGTGTGATTGAGACTCAAATAGGTAAACCAGATATTAACTGCTACATGGTGTTTCTAAAAGCATAGTCACAGGTACACCTGACTATGAATCACCTGTAGTTTTTGTTAAAATGTAGACTTCTGATTTACTGAATCAGAATTTCTATAATTGAACCTGGACTTATGCATTTTATAAACATTACATGCAATAAATACTGTTGTAGTTTGTTTGAGAGGCACCTGGGAAAATAGAAGCTCAGAAGGGCTTATCCATTGGCAGGACCTGAGGAAGAGCCAGGGAGACATGAGCTTCAAAAAGAATATGAAAGTATATGACCTTGTATCAGCGAAGGGGAGATGAATTTCAGATAAGGAAAACTGAGTCCTAGGAATGAATAAATGAGCAAGAGGTGATGGAGAGATAGAGAATAAATTAGAGAGTCTAGTCTAATACATGGGTGAACAGTAGTAGGACATGAAGTAACAAATAGAGGTCATACCAGGTGGTAGAGAGCTTTCTACTGGAGACAGGAATTTTTTTTTTTAATTTTATTTAGAAAACAATGGGAAGGCTTTATTTATGGCAAGAGAGAGTATTCTTGCAAGAATTTTTCATGAACTTTAACCTGGTTGTGGTGTGTGGGATAGGTTAAAATAAATAGACTAGGTAAGCAGGATCTCAGTAACACCATTGAGATAATCCAGTTTTGACAATAGTCTAGATTTAGAAAGTGGAAATGAAAGAGGTAAACTGATCTAAAGAGACTTAGAAAGATATTATTTTGTATGTTTTCATAAGCTTTTTAAATGAAAACTGAAATTTATTATTCTGAAAGATGCACAGATACTTAAATGAGATAAATTTCTCATTTAATAAATAACAAGTGAAAAGGCATGCCAAATGCCTGTTTGGTTCACTGAGGTGAGACTGATGCTCAGTGGATGCCCATCACAGTAGCTACTACTGTGATCTAGGGCACAAATCTGTGCTGCAGTGCAAGTAGGAGAGAATGGAGCAAACCTTTCTCTTTGCTGGGCTTTTGCTATTTCACTTAGGGTATGCAGAAAATTGTACAAGATGATTCTAAGGTTCTTTCTATGATCTGAAATTCAGTGATTATAAGCAATGAAGTTAATTGATGTTATAACAGATGTTCTATATATGAGTATACACTGTACACCATAAAAGTGGCAACAATTTCTTCAGTCTCTTTTGCTAAGAGATAACTCTCTCTTTCTCACAAGAATGTTATTTTAAACCCCTTTATTTGCATTATTCCCAATGTGGCATTTTAGTTTAAAGGAAAGATTCTTATTTAAACTTTCAGTAAAACTATGATTTTGTGTTCTATGAAAGAAAATAAGCCACAAAGTATAATAAAGATTTAGTCCTAGGAATCTTTCATTTGCCTGCACTTATAGAAATACTGGTGGAAATCATTTTTTAAACCTCATTTCTAAGAAGAAAAGACAGACCACAAGGATGAACTTCCAAGGCAGAGGACCTGTAGAACATCCATCTCTGTAGGCTGACTTTAAAGACCAAAAAATAAAATATGGTTGTGAAATGTCTTTTCTGTCATTTATAAAGAGAAGTACAAAATGATGCCGGTCAGGCTTGACTTGGGTCAGATTTAAAATTTGTATCCTTCAAAGTCAGGTATAGTATTTTTAAACTTGGGGGGAGGGGAATGGGTTTCCCTATTCATTTGCTGATTTTACTTTAAGCAACCATTTCTAGTCAAACACATTTTTTTTAACCAATACTTGTGGGAAATCTGTAATACAAATGTAATGTTGTAATGTTGAAACAAATTGGTTTTAATTTAGCAAAACCCATAATTAACTATGAAAAGTTTTGATGTCAACAAGAATTTGTTTCAAAACAAATGTTTTATACTAATAGGTATACTGATGATGTGTAATTAATAGATTAAAATTGTTACTCATATGTTAGAAAATGATTACTATTTAATAGAAATATCAATTGTAGGAATAATTTGAGTAGAAAATTTCTCAACTACATAAAAATACATTTTCCAAAAATGTATTTTATATATGTATTAGAGATATTTCTATATTATTTATATGTACCTATGTACTAAGTTCTCTGTATTGAATATTGGATATTTTATTTGATTTCTTGAAATCCATCAAAGTTGGTTAATCTTGGATCTTATGCACTAGCTTATAAGCCCTATCAGACTTAAAAATATACCTAAGCCTCTATTTATACACAATTTTCACAATATATCACTATTTATCTTGTCTCAGATCAGTTTTAGATTTTAAAAATGTTCATAATTTTCACATTTTTTTCAACATTATTAGGTATCTTTTCAAGTGCTTAAATGGCATTATCACTTTAAAGTGTAATTGATAGGAAATAAGAAAACATATGAGATGCAATTTTGTAGTCAGATTTGTAACTCCAACTCATTCTAATAGGACTGTTTGGTGGAGACAGAGATGAGTTTAGGGCCAGTCTGTCAAACTGTCTGAAGTGGGCATTACTGGACTGCATCTTTCTGGGTAGAAAACTGCAAAGGGACCACATAGCCATTCTAGGGGAATCAAAAGAAGCATCTGAGAATGGGAGCCAGAATTTATGCCAAGAGTCTGTCAGTTCCCACTGGGCTATATTAAAGGTACCATAAGACCCTGTCACTGGCAAACAGTTTGAGACTTTGAAATTGATAGGTTTCCAACACTTTTCTCTCCAGATCCACTTAGAAAGATTTACTCTCCTTCAACATCCTCTTGAAATGAGAAAGAGGAAAAAATGATTCAAGAGAGATTTTTAACAGTCAAGTAGGTTTTGAATTTAGAAAACATGTATCAAAACTAAATCTTATCATTAATTTCCTAAGTATTAAAAGCAATCCCTAAAAGAATTATGCAAGACCTCAGAGGATTTGTGGAATGATTTCAAATTTTCAGATCATGCTTGATTACTTTTTCTGCAATGCTTATTTCCAAATGAATGTTTGACAGGGCGGGGAAGAGAAGCAAAAAGCTGTCTTCATTCTGTATTTATGTTTATCAATTCAAACCAAAGAACCATGGAAAAGTGCTGGTAAATGATGTGAAATCTGGGTCAGACATAAATGCACGATGACAAATAATACCTGACTATTTTGAATTATGGTGTTCTGGTTGCATATTAGGGAGTGGTTGCTGAATTATCAACTTGCTTTTATAGAGGCTTTCATTTCTCTCCATTTGAGAAGCTAGTTTTATAAATACTGTGCTGCAAATTCAAAAGTGCTGTTTTGCCGCATTGACTTAATTAGAAAATAAGCCCATTGATAAGTAAGATGAATGGAAAAATGTTCACAGGTGGTTGCTAACATAACTTTGGTTACTTCTGTTTTTTGTTCCTTACTTTCCGCCCAGGGTTGTTCACTATAAATTGAATTACAGTTTTCTTAATTTCATTCTGTTGAATTTTATCTATGTTTAATTCAAAAGTTCTCCCAACTTAGTGAGAAAGTGCTATCAAGTATGCACAGCCTCTGTTTAACATAGACCCTGAGGCATGACCAGTAAATTGGCTTGAGACCTACAGATTGAAACTGGAGTTCAGACAGGTAGCATAAAGTATGACATCTGTGGAATATATTCTTCCTCATTTGTTTCATCCCTTTGTTTCTAAAGAACAAGAAGATTTGGATGTATATAAGATTCATAGTCAATAAACTGCCACTCCTTAAGTAGATTAAGTAGAAGGTTAAGTAGAATGGCCACACTCTGTTAGTGACTTACTCCTCTGACCACAATTCATATCCCAAAATTTTGAAGATGGGAAGGGGTGCACCTGTGCAAAACACCATCACTATAAAGCTGGAAAAGAGTCACAAAACAGGAACGCTGGTGACCTGGCCGTGATAACATTTCTTGGGCAAATTGCATATTTATTATTACTCTGATTTCTATGAACTTGGCAGCCTATATTTGTTATTTTATTTATTTATCTATTTATATGTATTTTTCAGTACTGAGGATAGAACCAAGGGGCACTCTACCTCTAAACTACATCCCCAGTACTTGGTTAAAATTTTTGCAACAGGATCTCATGAAATTGCTGAGTGTTGCCTCAAACTTGTGATCCTCCTGCTCCAATCTTCTGAGTGGTTGGGATTGCAGCGGTACACCCCCATGCCTAGCTGAAGTCTATATTTGAATATTAAACTGAGTCCAAGTACACAACAATGAAAGAAAGGGCAGTAGGTCAACTAACCAAAATTTGTAACTCTTCACATCTAGCTTTTGAGGGAAAAAAAAACTGTTAACTATTTTGAGGTTTTTTTTTTTTAAATAAAATTCTCCAGATAGGAATAGTCTCTTATATCTAATATATGATTTATATTAATCTCATAATGACCCTTCTAGAAGAAGGAAAGTATAAATCAGATCCTGGGTATAATTTTTAAAGGAGTCAGATTTACCTCCAGGACTTTGCTATTTCCCATTGGCATCCTCCTACATCATCTGGAGGAGATTCTCTGGATTCTAGTCACAGAATCCCTAAAGAGTGACATGAGTCCTCCAATCAAAATTTACACATGCGTAACATGCTCTATTCCTTGGCCCATCCACCCCTTCCTAACAGACCTTTGCTTTATTTGGATCACCATCCGAATATAGTTTCCAATCCTCTACTAGTGGATAGTTTTTACATACTAGTATGGCAGTATGTAAACACGTGGATGTGTAACCGATGTGATTCTGCAATCTGTATATGGGGTAAAAATGGGAGTTCATAACCCACTTGAATCAAATGTATGAAATACGATATTTCCAGAGCTTTGTAATATTTTGAACAACTAATAAAAAAAGAATATAGTTTCCAGAATATGTAGGGACATCTTATGTCTAGCTTATAATCTTATTTTCTGCTTAGCATCTGTGGGTGGCAATATGTATTTTTTAGTAACTAGATGATCCATTCATTGCCTCTGGTTTGAGTTAATCATTAGAATAGACACTTCTAATTCAGATTATGTTAATCAGTGTTTCAAGTTTTATCATAAAAGCAAATATAGTTCCTTAAGGATATTATCTGAACCCTGCAGTAGCATTTCCAGATTAGTTTGGTATTTACCAAACAATTTTATATTTTGATAGCATTTGCTACCAACAGATTAAAACTGAAGTTTAGGTTTTCCTTAGTGCCTTTCATCCACAACTATCTACTTATACACCTCAGTGGGAAGACATTAAAGCTTATAAATTAGCTACACTTCCCTTAATGCTTAAGATCTTATATTCACAACTAAAAACAATTTTATATGTGAAAGGGCTTTTAAGAGTTTAGCATTGTGGCCTCCCCCCTGTGAGTTATTTAATGCCTAATCCAACCAGCATGAATAATTTGAAATATGATTTCCAAATATTACCTTGGTACAATTACTCCCTTATCTGTACATTAGCCCTGGGGAAAACAGGGGGAGGGATGTTTATAAACAACAAAGAATTTTACTAATTGTGAAATCACTCCAATTTCTCTCTTTCCATTTGGATTATAAAAAAAAAAAAAAAACTTTTGCTATTGTGTGATAGATAGTAAATCTAATGGCTTTAAATTAGTTTAAAATTAATAAGTGCTTCAAAAAATTCTTACCTGATGTTTATCACAGTGAGTTAAATGTATATTTCATGAGATTTGGTGATCAATTGAATGTAAGAAGGAGAAACTGTGAGAAGGGAGACTGCATGAGTTTTCTTAGTCTGCTATAGCAAAGGACCACAAACTGTGGCTTAAAACAAGAAAGATTTATTTTCTTCTGTTTCTGGAGTCTACAAGTCTGAAATCAAGGCATCAGTAGGGCTGTGCTCTCTCTGTGACTTGGAGCTCTTCCTGGCTCCCAGTGACCATCAGTCCCTGGCATCTTCCTCCTTCAGCTGAGCACTCTTCTCTCAGCCTCTGACATCAGATGGCTTACTTCCTGAGCATCTCTGCCCAACATTCCCCTTCCAGAAAACACCAGTTATAGGATTGGAGCCTACCCTAATGATTTGATGTTAGCTTGATTACTTCTGAAAAATACTCTGTTTCAATAGTTACATTAAGAGGTACTAGGAGTTAGGATTTTAACATGTCTTTTGAGTGAGGCTTAATTCAACCCATAGCAGAGAGTTCAAGACAGCTTCACGGTGTTCATCTTGGGCTATTGGCCTGCTGTTTCACCCATTCCTGAAAACTGACACTATAGGTAGAAGATGGGTTTGAAGTGAGGGAAAGTTTCAAGAATAAACAGATTATGAGTGCTGTTATCAGGGTTATCAGTTCTACTTATCCAAGCAAACTCCATAGAACAAGAAGATGTCAGTAACCTCTGGCTCAATAGCATTTCGATATGCCAGCAAAGACATGACCCCCCCCCCAAAAAAAAAATCCAAGCAAAAATGATGAGAATCGTGGGAGAGGTATAGTTATATATAGAAATAAATTTAAAAAGGATAATAGAATTTCAGAAAGAACAATGATCAATGGTGTTCTTTGTTCAATTTGAAAGAAAATTTTACATTTTTGTTTCTTAAGCTTAATAGATCAGAAATAAATATGCATTCCAATTAACAGAAAAAATAACAATGAAAAGACACTTCAAATAAGGTGAAATCATATGCAGATGTTAGCTCGATTTTGAAGGAATAAATTTCTAACATTACCACCACCATATTGGTTTCCTGGATGGTTCAATGTAAGGTGGTGAGAATGCAGATCATAAAGACAGCTGTGTTTGTCTATGTTTGTAAACATGTTGGCTGCTGTGTGATCCCTCAGAAACAACTGGCTTCCTGCCTCAGCTGTCTTCATGACCCTCACCGACAGGGATGAGTGCTTGCAGGTCAGATCAGAACACAGATCAGATAATTAGATCATGAGATGAGTTGGTCCTATAATTATTGTTGAAATGGCTAAAAAGCCCTAAGGTCACAATTACAACTTAATAATTTGTGAATTTTGATCCTTTAAGGAGTTCCATTTAAAAGCCCAGAGTCATTACATTTACAAAAGCCAATTGCTAAACCTTCCACCACCCAGGCAACTTCACAAGTTAAATCTGGATTTTTTTTTTTTTTTTTTTTTTGCCTTTCGTCTTAAATTACTAATAGGGAAACTTCCCATTTGTATCACCACACCAAGTGTGGTGGAGAGAACACTGAACTGGGAGTGATGGTGTAGAGCTCTAGCTCTGCCTCTTCTAGTAACTTACCTCAAAATATGAGTTGGACACTGACTTTCATAAGCCCTAGTTTTCCTCACTTGCAGAAAAAAGGGACATGAAGCATAGTTTCAGATAAATTTTCACTAACTGGTTTTGTCTGTTGAGGCTACCATAACAAAATCCATAGACTAGGTGTTAAGATAAAAGAGAAATTTATCTTAGAGTTTGGATCTGAGGCGTCCCCCCAAAATTCACATGGGAGACAATGCAAGGAGTTTCAGAGGAGAAATGATTGGGTTACAAAAGCCTTAACCCAATCAGTGATTTAATCCCCCTAATGGGATTAATTAAGTGGCAACTGAAGGCAGGAAGACGTAGGTCATTGGAGGTGTACCTTTGGGATATATATTTGTATCTGGGGAGTGGAGTCTCTCTCTGCTTCCTGATCATTCTTTGATCTGTTTCCCTCTGACATACTCTTCTGTCATGATGTTCAGCCCTGAAGTTTGGAGCCTGCTGTCTATGGATTGAGACTTCTGAAACCATGAGCCCCCAAATAAACTTTTCCTCTTCTACTATTGTTCTGTGTGGGGGACCAACCTCGCATATGACTGAGTTAACTGCCCTGCGGGGCGATGTGGCATCAGGCACTCATGCTGCTAGACTCTCCCGCTCTTCTAGGGTTCCGGTGACTATCTTCATGCCTGGGAGTATCTTGCTACAGCCCCAAAGGGGGAGCTATGCTCACTTGTTCCTTTGTAATATTGCCCCTTGCCTTGTTTAGGATACAATGTTCCATGGAATTGCCTTGTGTGTGTCCCCTTCTCTTACTGTGCCCTTGGGTGTGGCCAACCTAGATGTCACTCAAGCTGCTGACAGTGGACATCATGAATATAGACTCAGCCCCCTGAAACCTGACCCCTTGCCTCATTTGAATGGCTTTTCCTCAATAAAAGGGGTCAGCGTGTGCTCTCTCTCTCTTCCTGCAGACCCTTAAGGTCAGGGGAGCCGTCACAGTGACCCCAAAGGAAAAGGTATTTGTGTCTCTTGTGTGGTTAGTTTGTGCAGCCCAGTCAGCCCAGTTTTCCTGGAGTGACCCCTGAGCCTTTTAGTCTCGAGAACAGTAACCTGGCAGTTCTGGTCAAATGTTTTAGTCTCAGTGGTGAAGAAGCTGATTAAAACACAGCTTAAAGCCAAACTTTGGAGAAAGTGCCAACAGGACCTGTGTCTGGAGGGGTCCTCTTGACTTGCAGATGACTACCTTCTCACCATGTCCATATGGTGGATAGAATAAATAAAGAAGCTCGGGTATTTCTCCTTTTCTTTTTTTCTTTTACGTTTTTTTGTAGTTGTAAATTAACAGAATGCCTTTATTTTATTTGTTTGTTTGTTTTTATGTGCTACTAAGGATCAAACCTAGTGCCTCACACATGTGGCAAGTGCTCTTCCACTGAGCTACAGCCCCAGCCCCAGGTATCTCTTCTTATGAAGGCACTAGTCTCATCAGGAGGATCTTGCTCTCAAGAGTTCATGTAAACCTAATTGTCTCCCAATGGTCCTGTTACCAAATGCCTTCACATTAAGAGGTAGGGTTTCAATATGTGAATTAGAGGGACACCACTTATTCCACAGCAAGAATACAAACTTGAAAGAAGCAGAATTATTATTATGCTGAGGTAGAATACAGTTTCAAATTGTTAGAGGAAATAATGTCAGTCTTTAAGCCTAACAGGACTGATAATTCCTACTGAGAGTTGCCCTTATGTTTACATGAGCTGTTATAGCAATTTTGGGACTACTTTAAGACAAAGAAGTGAAAGATAATATTCTGTAGTGACTTAGTTACTTTTAAATCTAAGAACCTAAAATCATTTTAGAAAGGTAATGGGAAGTTATAACCAGGAGAGCAGGGTTTTTTTGTTTGTTTTTTTTTTGTTGTTTTGTTTTGCTTTTTTAAGAAAGGCATTATCTCACTGTCACAGTGAGCAAAAAGAAAATATAAAACTTCTCAGTTCTGTCTTGCTAATAGGAAAAACAAAACAGAAAAATGCAAAAGAAATCTTATAAAATAATAAAGAGACTCAACTGTACCAGCTGCAAGAAACAAAAATATGTGTTTGAATAGAAGAGGAAATAGGTAGGAAGTAAATTTAATAGTATGTCTTATCAAGAGTTCTTATCAAGAGGTTGTTTCCACCAAAGCAATCAGAGCTAGGGAAAATTATAAATAAATAAAATTATTTTTCCATTCTTATGTAAAATGGTTCATGGATACCTTTTATATGTAAAACTCTATAGTGGGGCTAAGGATAAGAAAATAAACAAGCAAAAAATACATATGTTGTCACAAGTATTATATTCCAGTGGGATGAAATTACAAGATATTGTAGAGAATGACATATGCTTTGAAGAAATATAACACATTGATATAATAAAGAATGATTTGTGATGTGGGTGAGATGGTTTCATTACAGAGTTAACATTTTTTTCCCCAAAATCCAAATAATAAGAATGAATCAGTGTGGTAGGAAAAGTAATAGTTCCCCCAAAATACTTTCCCCAAAAGTAATAGTTCCCGATAGTCTGTGGCCAAATCCCTAAGACTTGGTATATTTTACCAGACAGAACAAAGGGACTTTGCATATATGATTAAATCTGAAATGTCTTCTATTATTTATTTACTCATTTATTATGATCTTACCTCACCAGGATGTAATTCTTATGAGAGTTAAGATTATTCTTGGGCTGGAGATGTGGCTCAAGTGGTAGCGCGCTTGCCTGGCATGCATGCGGCCCGGGTTCGATCCTCAGCACCACAAACAAAGATGTTATGTCCACCGAAAACTAAAAAAATAAATATTAAAAAATTCTCTCTCTCTCTCTCTCTCTCTCTCTCTCTCTCTCTCTCTCTCTCTCTCTCAAAAAAAAATAGATTATTCTGAATATTTACATGGGCCCAATCTAATCATCTAAAAGTGGAAGAAGGCAGAAGAGTGGGTCATAGAGTTCAGATATCATATGAAATCAACCTGTATTGCTGATGTTGATGATAGAGGCAGAGGGTCAGGTGCCACGCAGTGCAGCAGCCCCCTAGAAGTTGAGAATAGCTTTTATGTCACATGTATCACAAATACAGGGGCCTCAGTTATATGACTTAATTTCCTCAATAACCCAAGGGAAGGGCTTTTCACCTAGTACTTTCAGAAAGAAACACAGGTTACTTATATTTGACTTTAGTCAGGAGAGACTTGGGCCAGACTTCTAACCTACAGAACTATAAAATAATAAAATTGTGGCAATTTGTTATGGCAGCAATAGACAGCCAACCTAGTCAGCTTTGAAAAAGTAAGGTTAAATTTGAATGGAGTATTCCAGTCAGAAGGAAAGCAAATGTATAGATCCCAGAGTAGCACTGAGTTTACTGTATTTGGCAATTCGAGAAACATACAGTTAAGTCTAACTGAAGGATAAAATGGTAAAGGGGAAAATAATGAGAGAAAATCAAGGAAGTGGGTGGGATAGGACTTAAGGCTTTATTTGCTCTGACAGAGATCTTAGATTTGTTCCAAATCTTGGGTGTGGTTTGGATCTTTAATGTCCTGGGGACAGCTCATGTGTTGGGTAATACAGGAATGTTCAGAGATGAAATGATTAAATTATGAAAGCCTTAACCTCATTAGTGGATTAATCCACTTGATTAATGATTTGGATTTCTGGATGATAGATGTAGGTATGTGGGGTTTGGCTGGAAGAAGAAAGTCACTGGGAGTTACTATATCCCTACCTCTCCATCACCCTGTTCTGCATCCCAAATGCCACGAACTGAGCAGCTTTACTCTGCCACACCCTTCTACCATGATATTTTGCCTCACCTTAGCAGGGCCAGCCTATCCTGGACTGAACTTCTGAGCCTGTGAGCCCCAAATAAACTTTTCTCCCTCTTAAGTTCTTCTTGTCAGCTATATTTGTCACAGTGATGAAAAGTTAACTAACACAAATGAAATTCAAAGATAGTAGAAGGCTTTAAATCAGAGTATGACATAAATATTAAAACTATTATTCTGATTGCTGAGTGGCAAATGAATTGTTATAGGCAAAAGAGGTAGTAGCAAAGACCCTATAAAGTATTGTTTTGATCTATGTAAGAAAATGCTGCCATTTTGAAAAATAACAATAGATATAGAGAACACAGATGGATTTAGGATATATTGGGAGGTAGAGTCACAGCATAAGCTGGTGATTTACAGACAGGAAGTAAAGAAAAAAATAAAATTGACTCATAATTTTTTCTTTAATCAGTTAGCTGATAGAATTATTTAATTTTAAGGAAAATATTGGAGAGAAAATTATAGTCCCCATTAACAAATGATGATAATCAATCAGGAATGTGGAATTTCAAACAAATTTCCTAAGGGTAATCTAGGAATATTTGGATTTTATATTTATTTATCAGAGAATATAGGAATCTCTTCTATCACTTTCTCCAGCACTTCTTAACTATCTAAATTATTTTAAGACAAATCAACCATTTAAAACCTCTAGAAATTTTCCTAGAGGCACATGGAAAATGAAGACAATTGTATGCAAGAAAGTCTCCTTGGTCTCAGGGAGAACAGTGATTCTCAGGGAGAACAGTAATAATCTTAGAATCAATCTGCAACTTCCCTAGTCCACCTCAATGTGGCAGAAATTTTATTTGTTTTTTTAAGTGTGGCCAAGAAGATAGGACTCTCCCTTTTCTCTCAGTTCCTAAGAGATATACCATGTCTCTAAATGAGGAGTCTACTTGGGCCTTTCCATTTTCCATCTGCATTTTTTGAATTGCAAAGTCTAAATTCCTGGGAAATGTTACCAGTTGACAACACCCTTCCAACCATCCCCCATTCATAGGGTGGTGTGGCAGGCAGAGGGTACAGGCTCCCCAGTAAGTCTCACCCTCCCTTGTTTATAGAGTGGAGATTATACGTGAGGAATGGTAAACAGAGAAAGCTGGAGGCTTTCCCTTATCATTTATCCTGCTTATTAACTGGGGGTGTCCAGCTAGGGAAAGAAGCTACTATGCTCACACCTCCTACAGAGATTTTGCATGAAGGGACAGGGAGGCTATAGGGTCATAGTATTTAAAGATCTTCCCAAAGAAGCTGAATGTATTTGGAAGAGCTTGTGGAAAAGTTCATGCCTAAGGGCACTCTTTAAAACAAAGGAATTTGGGTATTAAGCAATTAAAAAAGAGGTTGGTAGCTCCCTAGTGGTTAATCTGTAGGCTAGGTAATTTACCAGACAGAAACAGGGAAAAGAAAACAGTTAAGAAGACCCATACTGAGGTAAGGAAAAAAAAAAAAAAAAAAACCTCAATGACTGGCCTCAAGAACTACCCCTGCACATGGATTTGAATTTAATTGGATCAGATCTTGAAGCAGTTTGTGCCTAAGGGCAGTACTGAGAACAGTATAACAACCACTTGGGAATTAGTAGAGCCTACCGGCAGGTACGTTGCCAAGAAAAGCAGACAGTTTAACAGAAAAATTAAGAAGAGAAATAGTTGAGAACCTTCTAAAACCACAATCCTGAAATCCTTTACTACACAGTAAAGGATTTTTTTCTCCTTGTTTTCTTAATTTTTTGAAAGTTGCAGAGCATAATATGCATATAATTGCATTCTTGTGCCCATAAAACCTTAAAATGTAATATATATTTCACAATTAATACAGAAAGGAGCAAAGGAAATGACATTGGATGATAACTTGAATCTATAGAACCAAAGGAGAATCAGAAGTGTTAAATAGGAGGAGAGACTATAACAAATTCCAACATATGTACTAGGTTTCCTCTTCTATCTCAACTTTTAAAAAAGTAGAAAATTGTATAAAGTAATAATAATGATAAATCATGGTCACTGCATATGGAGTAGATGCAGTATGAATGACAATAATAGCACAAGATAAAGAGGAAGCAACAGCACTACACAGGAATGCCATTTCTGTATCTCACTGAAAATAAGTTACTATAAATCTGAAAAAGATTCTAAATTAAGATGCATGTGGTAAGCCCTAAGGAAAGAACTTTTAAGTATAGTGAAAATATAATTGAAGCAATTAAAATGTTATACCAGAAAATACTCACACATCACATATTGCAAAAGATATTCATAAAAGAAGAACTGAGGAGCAGACATGAGACCCATGATAAACAACAATAAAATGGTAAGCATATATTCAAATATGTGAATAACAATTTTATATGTGAAAAATCAAGCAATACAATCAATAAGCAGACACTGAGAAACTGGATTATTATTTTTAATTTATTTTTAATTGCTTTTATTTTTAAATACATGACAATGGAATGCATCACAATTCATATTACACATATAGAACACAATTTTTCATATCTCTGTTTGTATATAAAGTATGTTCACACAAATTCATGTCTTCATACATTTACTTTGGATAGTGATGTCCATCACATTCCACCATCATTGCTAACTCCCAGCGTCCTCCGTTCCCTCCCACCCCTCTGTCCTATCTAGAGTTCCTCTATTCCACCCATGCTCCCTCTCCCTACCTGACTATGAGTCAGTCACCTTATATCAGAGAAAACATTAAGCATTTGTTTTGGGGAATTGGACAACTTCACTTAGCATCATCTTTTTCCAACTGCATCCATTTACCTGCAAATGCCATGATTTTGTTTGCTTTTTAATTGCGGAGTAATATTCCATTGTGTATATATGCCACATTTTTTAATCCATTCATCTACTGAAGGGCATCTAGGTTGGTTCCACAGTTTAGCTAATGTGAATTGTGCTGCTATCAACATTGATGTGTTTGTGTCCCTGTAGTATGCTATTTTTAAGTTCTTTGTGTATAGACCAAGGGGAGGAATAGCTAGGTCAAATAATGGTTCCATTCCCAGATTTCCAAGGAATCTCCGTACTGCTTTCCATATTGGCTGTACCAATTTGTAGTCCCACCAGCAAAGTATGAGTGTGCCTTTTTCCCTACATCCTTGCCAACACTTATTGTTGTTTGTCTTCATATAGCTGCCATTCTGACTAGATTGAGATGGTATCTTAAAGTAGTTTTGATTTGCATTTCTCTAACTGCTAGAGATGATGAACATTTTTTTATATATTTGTTGATTGATTGACTATCCTCTTCTGAGAAGTGTCTTTTCATGTCCTTAGCCCATTTATTGATTGGGTTATTTGGTTTTTTGATGTTTAGCTTTTTGAGTTTTTTATATACCCTAGATATTAGTGCTCTATCTGATATGTGAGGGGTAAAAATTTGCTCCAAAGATGTAGATTCTCTATTCACCTCATAAATTGGAGAAACTAGATTTTTAAAAAAGCATTCCACTGTGCACTATCAATTAAAGACACATTTTTGTATTTAAAGATACAGATACATGGAAGGAAAGAAAATATGAAGTTACATCATGCAAAGGGCAATCATAAGATAGTTTCAGAGGCTGTACTTACATCAAAGACATAAAGATAAAACAAAGTTATAGGAGATAAAATAAAGTGTTAATTTATTTAGAATATATAACAATCATAAACATATATGTACCTTGCAATTAAGCCCCAAGATACATAAAGCAAAAATTGAAAGGTTGAATGGAGTAATTGACAATTTGATAATAATTGGTAGAAATCTCAATATCCTCCTTTAAATTATTAATATATAGAAAAACTAAGGAGAAGATAAATAGAAAAATAGAAGACTTTAGTAATATAAATCATGCTTGTTAATGCATATAAAATTGAATACAATATGTTTTTAAACAATGCATATAAAATCGAATATAATCTATGTTTTTAATCAAATTATTAAATGTTCAAAATTAATTAGGTCTGAATAAATATGGATCTTTTCATTTGGTTCTAAAATTAAGGTAATGGGTTTTTGTGCCTTTCTTTCTATCATCTTTATGTTTGATGATTTTTGCATGTGTTTTCTTTGACCTTTTATTGAATAAGTACTCTTTAAAATATTAATATTGTAAAATATTCATAGCAACAAAATGAGCTGCACAAGTATCATAACCACAGTAACAATGAGTAATGTTTTATGGTTGGTTAATTAAACAAGGCACTTTCTTCTCTATAATTCTACTACATCCTTCTATGGTATAGTTAAATATTTAAGGAAATTTTTAAACTCTTTCACTGAAAAAAATACACAATACTTATACATACAAACAGAATCCTCACATAATTTCAGAGTGACCTACAAAGCATTGAAGGCCAGCCTTAGACTCCATGTTAAGAATCCAAAAGTTATAACCATATGGAAATTAAAGTGCTGCTATGCATGGTGTGAATTTATCTGCATGCAGAGCCAGCTTTATAAAGGAAGCCAAATGCTTTCTTGTATAAATTATAGAGACTAGTTCACCTCAAAAGTCAGATTTGATTTTTCTTTCCAAATAATGTTTATTTTTGCAAAATAAATAAATAAATACATATTTGAAGTGGAGATTGAAATGTAATTTTTCACCTTGAACTATTAAAGCAAGTTAGTATGAATTAAACATTTGTTGTAAAATTAACGTTGTCATTTGTATATCAGTATCTGAAACATTCATTCATCAAATGTATGTGAATGCATGTATAGAACCAGGCTAGATTAGATGCACTGGGAAATAAATGCTAATCAAAATAGAAATATTTCTGACCCATGTAATCTAAAGTACAGTGGCAGAGATAGATATTCTTCAAGAGCATATTCAAATAATAACTGTTTTGAAGACTCATGGCGGTATAAGAAGAGCCTATAATGGGAGATTTGATCTAATCTGAGAAGGTAGGAATATCTTCTTTTTAAAAAGAGAAGTAGTGATTGAGCTGAGATGAGAGAAAAAGAAGTTAGGTGAATGGAAAGAGGAATCATATACCATAAGAAGTAGGTTCTCATACAAGTGTACCAAGGCTGAAAGATTATGGAATTGAAATCTTTGCTATATTATACTTTCTCCTTTTTCTCTTAGAATTCATGTAGATACATAACTATAGATTGTGTGTGTGTGTGTGTGTGTGTGTGTGTATACATACAATATCTAGCTACTTTCGTATTATTTGAACTTTGGAAATGGTTTATTAATTTGCACCCTGTACATGTGATCATTACAAATATGTTCATTAAAAATGTTTTTAGTACCTAAATAGGAATTATCCTGCTATGCTTTTGCATGTGTTCATGCATGCATTTCTGTATGTCATCATATATAGAGTATCAATTGACACTTCCTATATTATCTGATCATCCTCATATCAACAACCTGGACCTTGATGATTACTTCAGTAAGGTCTTCAGATTTTTTTTTTTCCCATTTCATACTAAAATGTGAGAAATTATATGGTAACCTTATGTGTTGTCTCACTGCCACCTGGTGGTAGAAGTATAGAAAAGGCAGCAAAGCAAATAGATGACCAGGTGAAAGTCATTTCCCACAGCTTAAACACCACTCGATCCTTTTCAGAGCCTTCTAGTTGAAGCATTTTCCACTTCTAATGCTTGGCTCTTTCAATAAACTGGGTGGAATGTCCTAAGAAACAAGAAATGAAACTGTCAATGACTAAGCAATATGCATTTTTTGAAGAGAAGGTGAAAATAGTAAGATGCTAAAAAGATGTATTTGAGATTCTCTAAGCAGTTTTGAAAGTTCAAGGATAAATTTTCTCAAAAGCTTCTGTTTTGTGTGGCTTTATTCTTGTTAGCTGAGGAAATTAAGCATCCCAACCTTTGAAAATGTACCATAATAAATAAAGTTTTTAAATCCTATAGACATAGCTATGGCCTCTCCCTTTAGTTTTCATCATTTTTAAACCTAAATTCCCAACACAGAATTTCTCTTTTCTGAAGGTTCTGGTCTTTGTGTCTTGTTGTTCTATATACACTATTCCTTACACTGTGATAGAGTTGGACATTGACTGGTATTATTTCAAGTCTAGAAAATTCATTATAACTTCTGAAAGAATATTTTTTAAGAAAATAATAACTCTGAACATCTTTTTATCTCTTAATGTTCAAATTTTTCTAATCCATTGTGTTTTAAGTGAGTGAACTTCATGGAAAACCAGTGTCAACCTCTGTTCTACATTTTCTGTTTGTAGAATTTCTGATCACAGACTTCTGGATTTTGTCACAATTTTGTGTTTGTCTAGATAACAGAGGTATCCTATTTGAATTATTTACAGGTACTACAATGTATTTCTATACTGGAGCTAATTGAGTTTGTGGGTGTGGATTTAGTATTAAATCAGTGCTTTACATTTTTACTGTTCCTTCCTATGTTATACTTCATCTAGTTCTGAAAAAAAAAATTCTTGAGGGAAACAGAAAGGAAAATAGTTCTTCTTATTATCCCTACTTCATTAGTGAAGAAGTAGAAATAAAAATGAGAAATGAGGAGAACATAGAAATCTGGTTTTAACACCAGAGATTTTCTTTCTTTCTTTCTTTCTTTTTTTTTTTTTCTACATCACCACAGACATAGGGGCAATTCTTCCTTGATTTTTGTACACCCACTAAAACCTAGCACCTTTAAGGGGATTTTGTATGTTTCTAAAGCAAGGGTGTCAGGGCACTGTCATGAGTGGAGGAGCACTACCTTGGGTATTACTAGGTATATGGTATGGCCTCGGCTGAAAAAAAAATAGAATTATAATACACCCCTCCCTAGTTTCATAAGAGGATTAGAGTTAATTTATGCAAAGCTCCTAGCACAATTCCTGGTTTATAGTAGGTGTTAAAAATAGCCATTATCATTAAGAGAAGAACATGAAGCTAACAAGATTCCTGTGGATCATCAGACCTCTACTGAAGACAGGTTCTCTATGATATGCTGAACTGACGCTGGATTACCTGAAATGATTCCACCAGCTGTTACTCCTGAATTCCAGGGCTATCCTGTCGTCCTGTTTGATGCCTAGCAACCACTATTCCACTTACATGTTAACCCTGATTGGAAAGAATATATAAATGTTATTTATGTGTGCAGATCTGGTTCCCTTATGGAGAGTCAGTTTGTCCCATCCGGCTAGTCCATGAGGGCTTATTTTATCCCTAGCACTGTGCAGGAGAGATTTAATAAAGCAAGCAAGCAAGCAAATAAACCCGCAATTGTACCAGGCAGAGTATCTCCTGCAAATAAAGGAGAGAAGAAATTACACAGTCCAACAAATAAAAACTCATTTCATATTTCCAGATATGGCGTGTGTGTATGTGTGCATGTGTGTGTGTGTTGCTTTAAAATGCCAATCATAAATGTCCTATCACAGGAAGAACATCAAGCTACGTAATGCATCTCTACAGGCAAGTAAAACTTGTGGGTTTTGGCCAAGATTCAGAAGAGAGAAGACACTGACACCTGCCAAGAGCTTCCAACAGTTCGGTATCTAAGAAAAGAATGTTAGTGAGGGCAACAAATGGCCTGCAGAGAAAAACAAAAAATACTGTGCTGAGGCCAAACTGTCCTGGAGAGAGCAGTATCTTATGCAAAAACATGGGAACAAAGCTTTTGAAAGAACAGACAGCTATGCTGGGGGCTAATGTTTTCGAAGGGTTTCAGATACACATAGATGTAAGATAATCTGAAAAAATGAGTAAATTTATTTTGTAAGTCCAGGGAAGAGCTAATGCAATGAAAACAAATTTTCTTTGGAAATCCTGAAGTGGTTCATATTTTATTCAGTATATTTATAACTCCCACAAAGAAATATTACTGTCTTTAAGCAAATATATTATATAATACAGAATTTATGAAAAGTAAATTTGGGTATAATTGTCTTCTTTGAAAAGTAAACCATTGAGTATTTCCTCTAGGAGGTAATTTCACATGTACATTTAACTTATAATTTCATTTTCAAAAGATGGTGATTAGCACACAACTGAGTTTGTGGCACACATTGAAAAGTCTACCAAAATTTTCAGCCATGAAAGGAATCAAAGAAATAGAACTGCACACTCAGATCATGGGTTGAAGTCTCCCAGAAATTCAAGCATTATAATGGAGAGTCTACAAGTTAGACAAGGAAATTGCCTTACTACAAAGAGAATATAATATATCACCAGGCTGATAGAAAAAAAAAAAAAACTGAAAAAAAAAATCTAGTCTTTAGGAACCTGAGTCATCAAATGTTGAATTGTTGGTCTAAGATTCTTCCCCGATTCCATAATAAAGGAAAAGAAAAATCAGTTTTCAGTCAAAATTGATCTTTTGAGAAAAATAAACCACCAGAAGATTAAATAGCAATCTCTATACTCTATAATTAGAGTGAACAGCACACTCAGACAGGAAGTGAACATGTCTATGAGAGAGAAAGGGTGCCTAACTATAACACCCCAGAAGTACACAGAGAATGACAAAATGTACAACTGAAAAGTAATTTATAAGCTGGGCGCGATGGCGTATGCCTATAATCCCAGCATTTGAGGAGGCTGAGACAGGAGGATTGTGAGTTCAAATCTAGCCTCAGCAACAGTAAGGCAACTCATTGAGACCCTGTCTCTGAATAAAATACAAAATAGGCCTGGGGATGTAGCTCAGTGTTCGAGTGCCCCTCAATCCAATACCTGGTACCAAACAAAACAAAACAAAATAAACAAATAAACAAAAACTGACTTATAAAGTTGTCTGGCTTTAATGAATGGTGGACATTTTTAAGGTAAAAATATGTGTGTGTATTTGCTCTGTGGGAGTCTTTCTTCGATAAATGTGATTTTCTGGCTTCAAATTATAGTCAACTGGATAACCTGAGAGGCTTTCTAAAAAGGAGAGATGCTTATGCATTTAGATCCTCTAAAACAATTTTAATCTTTGGAAGTAGTGGTTGGGCACTAAAAATGTTTTCCAGAATACAATATGGTACACCTACAAATGACAGACAATGACCAATAGCCACAATAATCAATGTTAATTCAGCCTACATAAACCAAACACTGTTTATGCCATTTTCTCAGATCCTCTCACTTGGTATGGCTTATTCCCATTTACAAATAAGCAAACGGATGTTTTAGAGGATTTCAGTGACCTGCTAACTTTATACGGATTAGAAAGCCGGAAAAAAAAATAAGGATTATCTGATTTTAGCAGCTTAGTCTAATTCCATGACCACATTCACAAATTCATTCACTTATTTATTTAAATCATTTATTTATTCAATAATCACATATTGTTTATTATGTAGGAGAATTCAGAAATGTAGATGAATAGGACATATGCCATGCCCTTGGAGTGTTTGTTTCTAGAACATTCCTAGCTTTTAGGCCTAGAATGTAACTGTGACTAGTGGTGGTGACCCCTGTGCCTCCGTTGCATATGTTTCCATCTGTGTTTCGTAGCTGTTAAGATGGGAATCTTAAAACAGCTGTAAAAAGGAATTGTAAACTGCCACACATGCATCATTCTCTACTCAGACTTTGTAATTCCAGAACTCTGGTAGGTTACTGACTGGCTAGTAGTGAGTGCAAAGTTGCATTTATAAATGGCCCTTCCCAAGAGGTGTATTTGTCACCTGTTGAACATATTTGCTAAATTTATATCTACAGTACAAGGTACACTTTCTACCTAGCATAAAACAAATAATGAGTAACTATTTAATTGAAGTAAACCAAATTGAATTTGAATTATACCTCCAGGTAACGATCTGAGTTACTAAAGGAACACAGTTTAAGATTTCTTTTCCTTTCACAGGCTTACACATTCCCTTCTTAGGCTTCTGCTAATGGTGCCAGACTACTAAATGAGGACATTCTAATGGGAGAAGGGCTTATTTATATAAATGGCATATTTCTTTTGCTGCTTCTACTGGGATCCATTTATCCTTCCAATTTGATCCAAATTTGTATATACACTGGGATAGAAGGCTTGTAAGAGTGCCATGTACCCTACTGAGTCCCTCATTAAATATTAAGCAGATATTAATGGAATTAAACATTAAACTGATTCCAGAAAATTAAAATAAGCAAAGTCATCATTTGGTGGTCGAAATTTTCTACTTTAAAGTTTATATATACAATTACAGGAAAGGCACTGGATTATGAAAGCTTTTAACTTTGGGAGAGAAAAAGTCACAGTGAATTCTCTGATGGAAGAAACAAATGTTTCCCCACAGAAATGTGCACTAACTCTGGGGAATCGAATGCCAGCATTTGAGTTCTGTGGAGACGTGTTAGTGAAGGATTCTGTCCAACTGGAAAAATACACAGGAGAATCTCCCTTCCATGTATTAATACTTTTCATGTCTTCACCTTCAGAATCCAGGTGGGAAAAGGGCCTGAAAATGAAGCTTAACTTTTTATGTTTGCATTAAAATGGATGCTTCATCTTTTACAAAGCAAGTTGTGAGTGAAGGGTAAAAAAAAATAATAATCTAATCCATTCTTATTTGCACAGACCTTATTTGAGCAGCTAGCATCATTGCTGAAAAGCTGTCACAACTCTCAGATCTGATAGCAAGGGCTGGCCACAAGCCTTAATAGGCAATGAACCGGCCAGCACATTCAATTTTAATTAAATCTCCATGCCAGGAAAGAAGGCTTTGGAGGAAAGCAGGCTTTAGAGGTGCCATGTGTTCATGAAGTTGGTCTATATTCACAGAGCCATTTGCAACTGGTGTGGATACTTAACTGACCAATTAAAAGAATTTTATCATTTGACTTCCATCAAACATTTGACGTAACTACAAAATGATCTTTGAATTATGCACACCTTTATGGCTACTCATTCTCCAGGGAAGTGAGACCTTCTTCCAGAACTGTTGTCTCTCACAAATTTAGGCCACATCTTCCTCTTTCATTATCCTGTCACAAGTAATAAATGAAAAATAAACCATTCCATTTGTCTTGCAAAAACATCAAGGACTCAGAGGTAATGTTTTTACCCCAACTCCAAAGAAGCTGGAAAAGGCCAATTACAGCTGTCGAAAGCAAGCTGCACTCTGTCGCTGCAGGTAATAAGATCTGCCCGAAACTCACCATCTGCACCTCCCTAGCATCAGTTGCTATCAAATTACATTTCCCATAAGGAAATTAAAGAAAAATCGAATCACACGCCATATGTAGATTCATCTCCCTGGTGTTACTTACATTTGCCTTTGCCATTGTGACAATGAGGAGGAAGGATACTTGTGACCTGCTCCACTACTAACTTATGGAGGAGGAGCCTTATGGCACTGGTGCCACCTTCACATACTATGCTAATACTGTCTTACTAGTTACCACAGCAACAGGGCCCAGAGGCTTGTTGAGCCATTTCTCCTCATTCTGGAGTGCAGAAGATTACATATTTCAGAGGGAGGCAGGAAGGACAAAAAAGAAGGAAGAGAGGGAGAAAGGAAAGAAGGAAGGAGAAAGACTTTCATGTTAATTTGGAGTCCTGTTCCAAATATTTCCCTTCTGATGCAAAAATGGGTACTCACAAGGAGCAGAACTGGGAAGTAAAAACTTTTATAACATGTCCCTAAAAAGCTCAGAAAATGTCTTTCTTCACTACAAAGCTGTCGTTTATAGCCCAATAAGGAAAGGAGAGATGGGAAAGTGTATAAATTGAAAGGATGCTTAAAATCTAATTCCTGCATGTGGCTCTATATATGGCTTGTTGATCTTTAGTCTTTCTCAGTGTACTGAGTTTCCCCCCCCCCCTTGGTGTATTTACATGTTATAGTTTCTTTCTTCTTCCATGATATACATATGGTCACCCCAGGCCTCAGCTCAGTTGCTGAGCTCTCTCTCTTTTCCTTCATCACTATGACTTTGAAAATCCCCACTGCCTCATTTCCAGCAGCTCCTCATTTCACTGTAATTTTCTCTTTTGTCCTCAATAACCCATGAAGCCAGAACTCCCCACCACAACACACGCAGACATGCTCTAACTCTCAGCTTCACTCACATTGGGCTAGTGCTTTCTTTGTAAAACTCTAGCCATACTCACTGTCTTTAATATTCTTTCCTAGTTCTCTTTCGACCTCTCTGTTCTTCTCGACTCACTGCCTCTTTTCTCATTCCTGCTTTTGTGATTTCAGTGTTAGCATCCTTCTACTGGATTGCTCCCCCCCCAAACCTCCAGTTCTGAGGATGGAACCTTGGCCCTCAGGTACTACTATTGGCCTACACCCGCAACCTACCTTGCTAAACTTGCAACCAGTCTTTTTTCATATTCTGTCTCCTATAGTTTTGTGATAACACTCATTTCTCCTCTTTGGTCCTATTAAAAGCTTGCAATTGTCATTAAAATTAAACCAGGGCTGGGAATATGGCTCAGGCGGTAGCGCACTCGTCAGGCATGCGTGCGGCCCAGGTTCGATCCTCAGCACCACATACCAACAAAGATGTTGTGTCCGCCGAGAACTAAAAAATAAATATTAAAAAAAAAAGTTAAAAAAAATTAAAAAAAATAAAATTAAACCAAACTTCCTAGCAGATGCTGCATATGCCCCCATAATGACATTCCAGCTTCCCTTCACAGTAACCCCAAAATAAGGAACCATACCACCTTGATTGCTAATTACCTGATGCCTCCTTCTAATCATTCCTTAAGCATTCTAGTACATCTTTTGGTAAAATCCTTATTCCATTTCTTCACATGGATAATACCTATACATATTACATGAAATGTTTCCAAACTTTTCCTAGGAAAATCATCAGTCACCATATGCTCTTAGCTTCATCTCCCTTTCATTGCTCTCCTTGTACCTGGTACATGCTTTTATAGTCTACTATTAAATTATTTTGCCATGGTCTCTGTTTTGCCACTGAACTAATCTCCTTCAATGGATTGTGTTTTAATTGATGTGTTAATATATTCTCCAGTATTGAGAAAAGGACCAGATATTAGTAACTCAGCCCAGCATCCATCCACCCTCTTCTACTCAATCCATGTGATGGAGGTAGAGTTAATTTTGCACTTGTCTTCAAGATGGGGCATATGAATTTTGAAAATGTAAGTGTTAATTTTGTCTGCCAATTCTGAATGCCGAAGCTTTGAAAGTCAAATATTTCAGAGATCAAAAATAGTTTATGTTTGTTTTCTAAAAATTTGTCAGAATTGATGTACACCATTAGCATACATATCAACACTGTTCAAATGTCTACTAAACATCCAGCAGGTGTAATAGACCCAAAGTCCAAACCATAAATGAGTGCATTGATTTCAATGATGCATGAACTCATGTTTCCATGCAAATGAGTCCTTCGATACAAGTTCACACATTGTTTGTGACAACTTTCTTGAACTTTTGCCTGGAATATCTTTTGCACATCCTGTATGCTGATGTTCTTCTGTTACTTATGGCACAGTAGCCACACTGAACTCACTTTTCCTTTCCACCAGTCATAGAGTCCTTTCTTTGATGTTTCCCAGAATTCCATTTTTCTTCTTCATCTCTACAGTTCTTATTTCCACCATCACGTTTTTCCTTTCTATATGGTGCTATCTTTAGAGAAAATCAGAGATATGGCAAGTTTGCAAAGTCACAAACTAGATGCCGCACACAGGTGATTTTTTTGTAAAAGCCGCATTATAATGATTCGAGGATTTAACATAAGCTGAACTTCCTAGTCTGGAAGTATATCTCAGAGATAGAGCATTTGCCAAGCATTTGCAAGGCTCTGGGTTTAGTTACCAGCAGTTGAGCAAAATAAAGTTTAATTTTCAGCTTCCCTTGAAAAAATAACTTCTAACAAACCTAGAGCCCAAATTCTTGCATTGTAACTTATGGATTGCATTGTGTTTTCTAAAAAGATATTTCAAAGTCCTAAGATCCAGACCGTATAAATATGACCTCATTTGGAAACTGGAATTTTGCAGGAGTAATCAATTTAATATGAGGATATATATATATATATATATATATATATATATATATATATATATATATATATATATATTTGGGATGGGCTTTAGTCCAATGAGGTCTGCTTGTAAGGAGAGGGAAATTTTGGCACAGACAGAGACTTACCCATAGGAGACATAAATAGATTCAGGAAGGACACCATTGTGGCAGAGATGGCAATGTGCAAGACCAGCAATATCAAGGATTGCTGGTGAAAACTAGAAGCTAAGAAGAGGTGAGGAAAACTCCATCCCTCTCCTTCATGGTCTTGCCAACATATTGATTTAGGACTTTTAGCCTCCAGAACTGCAAGAGAACAAGTGGACTTATGTTAAGATACCCAGTTTATGGTGCTTTGTTATGTCAGCCCTAGGATAAAACACAGTAACAATGGCTGGAAGTGAATAATGGCTAACCCTGCAGAAGGGGCTTGGGATCTTCAGTACAGAGAGCACAAGAGTCTCTGTTACCCGCTTCAGATCCTTGGTCACTAAGGGCAAATGTCAGTTGCCATTTGTCATCTTACCCATAGCCAGCCTCACCAATTTACATTACATGATAGGTCTTTGTAAGAATTTGATCCTTGAGTTTGTGATAACCTACTATTTGAATGTTACTACACCTTTATTTAACTTCAGAACTGTGGATTTTCCTTAGGAAAACGATTGACAACGGCATTTTGTTTTTGCTATTGCTGCTGTTTTTCTTGGTGTCTTCAATGACATTTTGGATATTGACTTTGTCTTGACAAAAGAGAAAGAGAGGGATCTAAGTTTTCAACTAGATATTGATATTTTGTGCTGGATGATTATTTTTGTTGGGAGCTGTCTCGTCCCTTGTGGGAGATTTAGCAGCACTTCAGGCCTCTTTTCACAAGATACATGAAGTACCTCCTATAGTTGTGACAACTAGAAATGATTCCAGGTAATGTCAAACGTTCTGACAGGGGAGAGTGGGGAACAAAAAAATTTCTCGCCCTGAGTTTCACTGTCCTAGGCTATTGTTTCCTATCTGTTCTCATAAAAGTAAACAAACACTGTAACAGGTTATTATAAATATCTCAAAATAACAAACGTCTCTTGGAAAGTAATTCAAAAGGCTCCAGGGTGCCAGTACTTTTTTCACATACTTCTGTCCATCTGCTAAATGAATTCTCTTCCTTCAGTCCATGACAAAGAGTATTAAGTGCATCACAGTTTTTTTTTTTTATTAATCCGACTTACTAAGAACACTCATAATAATAATTAGGTCACATTGCCATGTAAACTAAAAGTTTTGTTTGCCAGCTAATTGTAGGAATGAAAATATTTGACTAGAGGCTGGCCAGTGAAGGGTGAGTGGGAGATCCATGTGAAAATTAAAAAAAAGAAAATGAGGAAGTGCCATTAAAGAGAGGACTTGGCTCAGTTTTGTTGTCATTGTTTTGTTTTCATTGTTGTTATTGTTTACTAATATCTGGAATTTGAGTACAACAGTTAGAGCTCTGGCTTGGTCTTGTCAACATCTTGATTTAGGCATTTTAGCCTCTAGAACAAGTGGACTTATGTTAAGATACTCAGTTTATGGTGCTTTGTTTTGTCAGCCCTAGGATAAAACACAGTAACAATGGCTAGAAGTGAATAATGGCTAACCCTGCAGAAGGGACTTGTGACCTTTAGTACAGAGAGCACAAGAATCTCTGTTACCCTTTACAGATCCTGAGGCAATACACTAAGAGAAGAGAAACACATTCTGAAGTTTGGTTCCCTGAAAGAGGGGAATAGCCATACAATTTCAGGACTGCCAGATAGGATATACCTCAGTGGTAGAGCTAAGTCTAGTATGCATAAGGCCCTGGGTTTAACCTCAGTAACAAGAAACACAGAATGAACTTCACGATGGCATCCCTTAAGACTTTAATACATGGAGTAAAATAAAATTTTATCTAGTTGACATTACTCTTATTTCAGATTTCCTAATACATAGAACATAGTCTACTTCCAGTTAATATAGAGCTCATTCTAATTCTATAAAGCTCTTTTAAAGTTTATTTAATGATAACTTGCACTATTCCAATATTGGTTCATACATAGCTCTCTTAAACTTCTGTTAAAGTGGTTTTGTAATATAATAACAGACCTTATGAAAATACAGTTGAACCAGGGATAATGTATAGGAGACACCCAACACTCTCCTTTTGTGATAGGTGTGGGTATAATCCTGAGGATAATTATAATAACTAGAATTATTATTAGATATGAACATGTATTCATTTCTCATTCAACTCAACCAAAAGTCTTCTTCAGGAGTTTAGGATACTTGTCTGAGGAAATATAAATTTAACTTAACCATTTTCTTTGGTGTCATATTAATTATGATATTAAACAAAATTAATATTTAAAAGTGTTCTCATTGTCAAAAAATGTTTAGTATTTAATCTTTTAAATTCCAGTATGATACTTAAACCGCAAGGTCTGATATATGACTGTCTTTTCGCAACATCAGTGGTACTATAAATCTTGCAAGTACCTTGCTAACACTCTCAGAGATTCTGTTTAATTATGACTGGATACAACATGGACACTGGGAATTTCTTACAGATTCCTGTTTGATTAAAATCCATAGAAAGTTTGAAAACTAGCAGTAGTAAGGACATGTTCTTACCCTATTCTTTGCTGCAGAACCGGAGTCCAGGGGGTGCAATCGGGAAGCAATAAGCAAGTAATAATTTTCCAGGTTACCTGGGTGCTAATCAAAACAATTTGAAGATTTCCTTCTTTTTTAATCATATTCTCTTCTGATATACTTTTCTCTCGGTTATTCATTAGCCATTCTAAAATAGGAGAAAGTTTTATTGTTTAATTAAAAATCACTAGATATAAATACTCAGACTAACAGTTGAAATGAGATTATCCCAATGACTTGGCATCAGAATGGATTACTCAGAGGTGTTTAACCACAATTGACTTGACTCCCAACCCATTGCTTTTCTTGTCTTTGGCATTATTGGTCTTTGCCATCATTACAGCTTTTTTTTTTCTCCCACACTAAACTGAGGACAAATTGAGAAATACAAATGAAATGATCATTTTTATATACTTTAGAAACTGCCTTTTAAGAAGTAAGAAGATGAAACAAAACTAAAAATAATAAGAGGACAATACTCTGTTTTTTAGAACACCAGATATTTCTATGAGAAAATTGGTTATCAAACTCCTGTTCTCATTTGAAACTTAACTTGCACAAAAAGTGCATTTTGTAACAGGTAAAAATCCAATTCTGCCTGGAGAATGGTTTTAAACCACACAGGAAGCATATATCACCTGCCTTAAGTGACTATTATTATCTGGGATTTAAAAGAAAGCATCACATATACACAATTGATGATGTAGGACAGGGTTTGAAGAGGTTCCACCACAATACAGAAAATGGTACTTGAAAATTGAACATAAAGTTTTTTTATTTGAAAAGGTCAAAGTGTGAAATTCCTTTAACTTGGTTGTAAATACATTTTTGCTTATTTGGGGAAACTCTGACAGAAAGTGCATTAAACAAGTTTGTAGAGTTCCATGATTTATAATAGGGAATATTATTATACATGTTAACCCCTTACTAGCTCAAGACAATAGAATATTGTCAGTACCCAGAGACCACCTGTCATTTCTTAATCCCTACCAATCCTTCCTACTAAAGGAAATTAACTACTGAAAGCAATCATAAATATTTCTTTACTTCTGTTTATAAATTAACTAATTAACCATGCAACCATGAGCACTAAAATTAATTTATCTAATTTATAAAAATTATATAAATTTATGTACATTTTACACGAAAAAGACTAAAAATACTACAAAATTAGTAGTATTTTTTTATAAATTTTTTTAAAGAGAGAGAGAGAATTTTTTAATATTTATTTTTTAGTTTTTGGTGGACACAACATCTTTGTTTGTATGTGGTGCTGAGGATCGAACCCGGGCTGCACGCATGTCAGGTGAGCGCGCTACCACTTGAGCCACATCCCCTGCCCACTACAAAATAATTCTTTGGTGTCTAGTTTCTTTCAATCCACATGATATTTGTGAAATCCATTCATCTGATTTCCTACATTTGTGTTCATTTAATATCAATGATACACATTATTCCATTTTGTTGACATACCAGAATACATTTATCAATTTGTCTTTTATTTATATCTGGATTGGTTTTAATTTAAGAAAATCATAAATTAGACTTCTCTGAACACTCTTGTACAAGTGTTTTGGAGCATCCATCTGAGAGTGGTGGGACAGTTGAAGGAGCTGACATAGAGAGCCATGAAGACGGTTAATAGACGGACAGAGAACAAGAATGCTTCTTAATTTAAATATTAATTAATGCCCAGGAGACTTAGAAGAGCCCTACGTCCCACAGATAAAACGTCACAATTCCTTACTCATAACTCCACCACAGCTGGTTCTCAGGCCCAAAACCCATTATGGGAGGAAAAGCTGAGTTCTCAGAAGAAGCAAAATTGTTTCTCAATTTGAACCAGTAATACATATCAAGTATATGTAGTAATAACTTTATGAGTTCTTCCTCAAAGGGTCTTGCATAAATTTATTCAAGTTACTATCCACTGGGGAAGAAATGAATCATTCTCAAACATCTTGAAAATTTTTGGACAAGACTCGAAGTTAACATTGATATACCCCAATGCCTGAATCAGTAATAAGGATGATCCTCTGATTAGAGATTTATTTAGAGGGAGGTAATAAATAGTACATTGACACAGACCCAGCTCACAGTGGTTCACATGGGGTCCATAGACTGAACCAATGGTCATTTCCAGGATTTTTGAGTATATAATTGTAAATCACATCACATGGTAGCTGTCTGAGCTACAATAATAGTTCCTTAGGCTGTGAGGACATAAAGCTATTATAAGTGGTAGATTCAAAGCAGAAGCTGCAAAAACTGCTAAAAATGCTCCTTCGACAAAATAATGACTAAAAACACTATCTACCACAGGAAGAATGACAAAGATTATTGTTACCTTTAAAGATTAATATATGCAAGAACAATGATCCCCATCAGAAGCCTACTGAACTGCAATCTGACCCCTACAAAAACCAGACAGATCCAGGATGACACAGTAGACTACTTTGAGTTTGACCAGTTAATAGCATATTTGCAATTGTAGTGCTATATATAGTTTTAAATCTAAAATAGATGAACGTAATTTCAGTTATACAGCCAATGACCTGACAAATGCTTGCCTTTTCAGGTCTTCAGGGAAGGAAAGAGAAAAAGTTCACATTCACATGGGACGGATAATGTACATACTTATTATTTTGCACAAGGGTTATATAAATTCTCTTAATCACTGTCATAATATGGTCCAAAGGGATCTGAACCACATGACATTTGGTTCACCATATTAATACTATCAATTAATCATACCAAATGAATAAGAAGTGAAAATACAATGGAGGCTGAGATATAATACTTAGGCTTCTACCACTCTGAAGATATGACACAGTAGATCTTCTGATATTTGAAGTGTCTGTGATGAGAAAAGACACACTAAAGGATTTTTGCCAAACCCCAACAGGAGAATTACAATGTGGATACTTCATATTTGGTAAAAAGTCCCAAATGCCCGTTGCAGAAAACTACGTATCAATTGAAAAGCAGCCTCTGATGTAATACTGGGCCTTGGTAGAGATGGAGTATCTGACACGGGGGCAGTAAGCAACCATGCAGCTCACCTTAAGCAGATTTATGTTCAGATATATCAAGTCATAAAATCATGTGGACCCAATAGCATTCCATAAGATGAAGTGATGCATTATGAACCAGAGAGAAGCAGGTCAGGATGTAAACATACACTTTCTGATCAGGTAATCCAGACACTAATGTGATATACCACTTTTGTTCTCTTTGGCTTATGTCTATGTCAATTAACAGTAGGGAGGTAATGATTATGCTAAGCAGAATAATGGACCTCCAAATGTCTATATCCTTATCCTCAAGAGCTGTGAATATGTTAGATTTTAATGCTGTAGTTGGTTGCATATTATTGCCACTACCAAACACACACACACACACACACACACACACACACACACACACACACAAAGCATGTCCTCCTAGAACCTCAAAGTGTGACCTTAGCTAAAAATAGAATCTTTGTATATGTAATTAAGGTAAGGATCATGATAGAAATACTGGATTAGGGTGCATCCTCCCTCAATCCATTGAGAGAATTATTTTAGAACAAAAAAGGGCATACAGTAACACAGAGAGAGGTCACCTGAAGATGAAATTTGATATTAGGGTTATACATATATAATCTAAAAAAAAACACAAAGGAAGCCAGCAACCATCAGTGCTAGAGGAGAGAGATCTGTGGTTATTTTTCTCTGAACATGAAGAATAAATTAACCTGGCTGCCACCTTGATTTCACAATTTGTCCTCCCAAATAATGAGAAAATAAATTTCTGTTGCTTTAGCCCACCCAATTTGTGATTATTATGATAGCCCTAGAAGAGACCTAGGAGATTAACACATTTGGTGAAATTTAGACTGAAAAAAGGAATTAAGATTGTGACTTAAAAGGATCTTGTTATGTAGAGGTTATCCTGGATTGTTAAGAAAAGCTTAATGTCATCAGAGGGATGCTGTAAAGTGAAAGAGAGTGAACCTCCAAAAAAAGAAAATCCCGGGACCAGATGGCTTCCCTGGACAACTCTACCATACATTTACAGAAGAATGAACATCATGCTCTTGCAAAAAAATGAAGAAGCCAAACTCATTTTATGAGGCCAGCATTACTCTGATACCAAAGCCAAAAGAAGAAAATTGAGACCAATATCTCTGATGAATATTGATGCAAAATTCCTTGAAAGAATACTTAGCAAATCAGTCCTCCAGTACAACAAAAGGATTGTGCACATAATCAAGTGGTATTTATTCTCAGATTGCAAGGATGGTTCAGCATACTAAAATCCACTAATGTAATACACTGCATTAACAGAATGAAGGACAACGAAACATATTATCATCTCAACTGATCCATAAAAAATATCTGACAAAATGCAACACCTGTTCTTGATAAAAACACTTAGCAAACTAGGAATAGAAGGAAATTACACACACACACACACACACACACACACACACACACACACATACACACTCAAAAAAAAACTGCATGTGAAAGACCTACAACTTTTATCATGCATAAGGGTTAAAACTGACAGCTTGCCGTATGAGATCAGGAGCAACACAACCATTTGCATTCTCTTTGCTTCTATTATACATAGTACCAGAAGTCCTAGAAAAAGCCAATTGGTTAAAAAAAATTTTAAAAGCATCCCAACCAGAAAAGAAGTGATAGTATGACATAGGAATGGAGTTGTGGCTCAGTGGTAGAGTGCTTGCATAGCATGTATGAGGCACTGGGTTCAATCCTCAATACCACATAAAAATAAATAAGTAAAATAAAGGTACTGTGCCCATCTACAACCAAAAAAATTTTAAAAAAAGCATGACTGTTCACCTGACATGATTTTCTAAGTAGAAAACCCTAAAGTTTACATACACACACATGCACACAACCACACACACTGTTAGAACTAATAAATTTACAATTGCAGGATACAAAATGAACACATAAAAATGAGTTACATTTATGATGACTAATTCTAAAAAGAAATTTATAGAGGCATGAAGAAAAGTAAAATATTTAAGAATAAACTTAACTAAGAAGATTAAATACTTGTACATTGAAAGCTATTAAAACATTGTTGAAATAAATTAAAGACAAAAACAAATGAGGATAAATCCCATATTCATAGATTAGAAGACTTGAGTTCATTAAAATGTCAATACTAACTAAAATGATCTACAGATTCAATGTAATTTCTATCAAAACCCAATGATTTTTTCAAAATAGAATAAGAAATCTCAAAATTTATATGAAATTTTAAAGAATCTGAAATAGGCAAACCACGTTGAGATAAAAATAAAGATGGAGGCTTTACATGTTTTAATTTCAAAACATATTACAAAAGTCCAATCAAAATCTCAGTGGCATTCCTCATAGAAATAGAAAAAGCAATAATTAAATTCATCTGAAAAATTAAGAGACCCAGAATAGCTATAGCAATTCTAAGCAGGAAGAGTGAAACAGGTGGTATCACTATACCAGACCTTAAACTATACTACAGAGTAATAGTAATAAAAACAGCATGGTACTGGCACTAAAACAGGCTAGTAGACCAATGGTACAGAATAGAGGACACAGAGACTAACTCACAAATATACAATTATCTTATATTAAATAAAGGTGCCAAAAGCATGCACTGGAGAAAGGATAGTATATTCAACAAATAGTGCTGGGAAAACAGGAAATCCATATGCAACAAAATGAAATTTAATCCCTATCTCTCACCATGCACAAAAGTTAACTCAAAATGGATCAAGGATCTAGGGATTAAACCAGAGACTCTTCATCTAATAGAAGAAAAATAGGCCTTAATCTTCATCATGTGGGGCTAGGCCCAAATTCCTAAATAAGACACCTATAGCACAAGAATTAAATCTAAGAATAAACAAATGGGATGGATTCAAACTAAAAAGTTTTTTTTTTTTCTCAGCAAAAGAAATAATATGCGAAGTGAGTAGGGAGCCTACATCCTGGGAAGAAATTTTTACCCTTCACACATCAGATAGAGCTCTAATCTCTAGGGTATATAAAGAGCTCAAGGAGATAAGCACCCCCAAAACAAATAATCCAATCAATAAATGGGTCAAAGACCTGAACAGACATTTCTCAGAAGAGGATGTACAATAAATCAACAAATATATGAAAAAATGCTCATCATCTCTAGCAATCAGAGAAATGCAAATTAAAACTACTCTAAGATACTATCTCACTCCAGTAAGTGTGGCAGCCATTATGAAGACAAACAACAACAAGTGCTGGCAAGGATGCGGGGGGAAAAAGGTACACTTGTACATTGCTGGTGGGACTGCAAATTGGTGTAGCCAATTTAGAAAGCAGTATGGAGATTCCTTGGAAAACTGGGAATGGAACCACCATTTGACCCAGCTATTCCTCTTCTCAGACTATACCCAAAGGACCTAAAAACAGCATATTACAGGGACAGAGCCACATCAATGTTTATAGCAGCATAATTCACAATAGCTAAACTGTGGAGCCAACCTAGATGTCCTTCAGTGGATGAATGGGTAAAAAAACATGTGGCATTTATACACAATGAAATATTACTCAGCAATAAAAATGAATAAGATCATGGCATTTGCAGGGAAATGGATGGCATTAGAGAAGATTATGCTAAGTGAAGATAGCCAATCCCCCAAAAACAAATGTCAAATGTCTTCTCTGATATAAGGGGGGTGACTCAAAATGGGGTTGGGAGGGAGAGCAAGGGAGGAAGATTACCTCTAGATAGGGAGAAGGGGAGTAGCATGGATTGTAAAAAGAGACCCTCATCACACAAAATACATGTATGAAGATGTGAAATGTGGTGTCAACATACCTTACATATAAATTATGATATAATGATGTATTAATAATTGTAATGTAAAAATAAATAAATAAATATAAAAATATAAATATAAAAAACAAAGGTCCAGTAATCAAAGCCATGTAGTATTGGCATCAAGGTACACATATTAACCAATGGAATATATTAGAACTTCTATCCATTCCAACTACATTTTAGAACCTGTTTTGTCAACTTCCCTGTATACTAGTGGAATGACTATAGTTCATTATAATCTCTAGTATATTCTATGAATAACAAGAAAAAGAGGAGCCAATAGGCTCTAAACTTAAAGACATAATAAAGATATGAAAATGCTAATTACCGTTATTTGATTAGTATAGATTGTTTACATGAACTATCAGATTTTACCCCATAAACATGTCCTATTATTGTACACTCTGTACTTGTATCAAATTATCACAATATATCTGTTAAATGTGCACAATTAAAATTATAATAAAAATACATCAATAGAAACAGTGGAAAAAGATAAAAACTTCCATGCAATAAAGCAACAATAAAGAAAGTGATAAGACAATTGCAGAATAGGAGAAAAAATATTGAAAAAATACATTTAAAAAGAATTTAATATATAGAATACATAACAAACTCCTGTAATTCAACAACAAATTAACCTGATTTTTTAAAAGGCAAAGAAATTGAAAAAAAAAACATTTCTCTAAATAAGATTAACAAATAGGCAAATGTATATAAAAAGATGTGCAATATCACTAATCATCAGGAAATGCATATCAAAACCAAAACTGAAATGTAACCTTACATATGTTAAAACAGCCACTATAAAAAAGAGCTAAAATAATATATTTTGTGAGGTATGTTTTTACCAATATAGATGGGATGGATGGTTGGATAGATGTTCAGGATAGATAGACAGAAAAAGGGTGGCAGTAGAGTAAATCAAGAATATAAAATCACAAATGTCAGAGAGGATGTGGAGAAATTGGAATCCTTATTCATCATTTATGGGGGTAAAAATAGTATAAAAGCTGTTATGCATAACACTGTGGCATTTCCTCAAAAATATGAAAAGCAGAATTGCTATATGATCTGGCAATTCTATTTCTTGGTATATATCCAAAATGATTAAAAACAGAATCTCAAAGAAATATTTGGACTCTTATTCATTGCAGCCTTATTACCAATTGCCAAGAGGTGTTCAGCAATCAAATGTCCATTAGTAACTAATACATTAAAGACATACATACAATGGAATATTATTCAGCATTTAAAAATATGGGGATCCTGTAATCCTCAACATGAATGAATCTTGAGGATATTATGGTAGATAAAATAAGCTAGTCACAAAAGTGGCAAATATTACATAATTCCATATACATGAAAAAAATTAGCTTAAGTCTTAAAACCTAAATGTAGAATGGTGTTTGCCAGAGGCTAAGGGTATGGTGAAAAATTCTTGCTCAATGGGTATAAAGTTTGTTATGTAAGATGAATATCTTCTAGAGAACTAATGCAAACAATGTGCACTTAATTAACTATACACTTAAAAAGAGCTAAAATAATATATTTTGTGATGTATGTTTTTACCAAGATAGATGGGATGGATGGTTGGATAGAAGTAAGGATAGACAGATAGAAAAAGGGTGGGTAGAGTAAACCAGAGAAATAGAAGCATGAGAATAAGCCTGATTGTGCTGTCACTGGAGATGGAGGAATGGGACCATGAACCACAGCATAGAGATTGCTTCTAGAAACTGAAAAAGGCAAATAAATGAATTCTCTAGAGTGTGAAGAAGAAATCCAGTCATCTTAACAGCTGTATTTTATCCCAGTGATTTTTTTATTGTCCCATGTATAATAGTTTTATATTTCATTCCCCTTCTATGCCTTTGTTCCTATTGGTCACTTTGCCTGAAGGTTGGGCCAGTTCTTTTGTCTAAGATTTTCCCATTTTTCAAATACAATTTAATCTAACCTATTCTGAAAAGCTATTTCTGGGAAGTACAAATGTTCTTGTCTTAATATTTATATATCAATATAAAACATATTAGTATATTCTATATTAATAGAATATTCACAAAATTTAACACATTTATCTATTTTTTTTCATTATATGCTGTTGATTAATATGCACTAAGCTTTTCCTCATGTAGGTTTCAGACTCAATCAGAGTCCCAACCAGAACAGATGGCACACACAAAGCAAGGATTATTTGAATAATATTTATTTTTAAAGGTACTGTATACAAATATGTGAATACATATGAGGTCTAAAGAATTGCAGAATGACTTCTGTATACTATAACCAAGCTTATGTTAACCCTATGAAAGAAAGAATAAGACTTGGAGAAAGTATACATTTCAAGAGGAAAGAGAATAATTTTCAATTACCTTGTAAAGAACAGTAACCATTGACAGAGGAACAAATTAATTTTTAAATTACCTAAAGAGAAAAAGGACATTGATCTTCCTCTCTGACTGGCGTTTCCATCGATGAACTCAATCAGAATCTGCTTCCTGAGATGAAAATTAGGGTAGAAATCTTTGGAAAAGGGACTCATAGATATAAACAGAATAAGGACTTTTATATCATTCAGAGCATTCCTTGGTAGTATAGAGTTATATGAACACTGTATAAGTATAGGTATTATGACTGTTTATTAATTAAGTTTATCACAAGAAAAATAAGTTTTGTAGTTACATGAGTCAATTAAATATTATTAACACCTACCATGAGATAAGCATTCTTCTTCAAGTCCTGAGAATACACTGGTTAAAAAAAAAAAAGAGAGAGAGAGAGAGAGAGAAAACATCACTGCATTTTAGATAGAATATTAAAGTACAGGCAAGAAAAGAAAAAATAAACAAATGGGTAAAATAGACATCAAACTAAAAAGTAAAGAAAACTATCAATATAGTGAAAAGACATACAAAAAATAATAAATTATTCATACAATGAGAAATTAATATCCAGAAGATATTACTAATAAAAATAATATTAATGGCAAAAAGTGCATAACCAAAATAATACATGGGCAAAAGATCTAAATATATATTTCTTAAAAGAAGATTTACAAAGTGCCATGAAAATGAAAAAGTACACATATCTAATCATTGGAGAAATGAAAATCAAAACCACAATGAGATACCATCTCACCATAGTTAGAATAGAAATAATAAAACAGCTATTAGTTCAGCTGTTTATGTATATCCTCTGGGAAATTATTGAGCTATTTGAAAATCATTCTTTTGAAATTTTTGTCTGGCAACTGAATGGATTTAAAAAGACAGTGCAGGGTTCAACTGAACAATTTAATAAAGATATAAAATTTTGAAAAAGGATCCAAAAAAAAAACACCTCTTGGAAATGAAAAGCTCAACAAATCAGATTAAAAACTGCTGAAAGCCACACAAATGGACTAGATCAAGCCTAAGAAAAAGATAGCAAGGCTTAAAAAACAGTTTAAGAGTTATTACATTTAGATAACAATAAAGAAAAAATAAGAAGAAACAGAAAATGTGAGCTCTCTGGAATACTATTAAAAGAGCATATGTAAACACAATTAGAATAGATGACAGAAAGAGTTATAGGCTGAAGGCATTGAAAAACAATTTAGTTGAATAATAGCAAAATAATTCCCAAATCTTGGAAAAGACTTGGCTATCCAGATACAGGAGAAATTTACAATCCCAAATATAAACAGAACCCCCACATGACCTATTCTAGTAAAATTGCTAAAATACTAAGTAAATATACTAAAACTACTATACCCAACATAGTTATCTATCAGAATTAAAGAAGAAATGAAGACCTTCCAGGAAAAGTATAAACTGTGGTAACTTGTGACGACTAAATGAATATTACATAATATACTTAGGGAATTCTAAAATAAGAAAAGTAATAAAGATAAATATGGTCATGAGAGCATGGGAAAAATATATATCTCATGAGAAGAGTAGATAAGAAGATGAGAATAAGAAAATAACCTACATTATTAATACAGAAAGCTACGAAAACTGTGAGATGAATAAGTGGATAATAAATGATTATACACTAGTCAAAACAAATAGAAGAAAAACAATAGATGGCATATAAAAGTATATACCTTTCAAAAATAATGCAGAGTATAAATGGTCTTGATTCTCCACTCAAATGATGTTCACTGGCTGATTGGAATTAAAAACAAAATACTTCCAATAAGAAACTCATTGGCAAAAGCATACACAGAAAGTAAATGTATGAAAAATAATATTCTGAGCAAACAGAATTCAAAAGCAAACAGGAATAGTTATACTCATGTTTGCAAAACAAATGTTAAGCCAAAGTTATTTAGAAAAGAAAAAAGAAGTTTACTACATAGTTACAAAGAAAACAATTCATCAAAAATGTATAACAATTATAAACATGCATTTAACATTGGGGCAAACAATTGTATGCTGAAAAAAAAATCTCCTGGATATAAAAGGAGAGATAGGACCCAATTTTGGGTTACTTCAATGCCCCACTCTCATTAATAAATAGATTGTAACAAAAAAAATCAATATAGAAACATCAGAGTTAAAATACATTATACATAGATCTAATTGAATTAATAGGTAACTACAGAATAGTCTATCCAACAACTGCAGAATATAAATTTTTTCATAATCTCTTGTACTAAATTAAACATAAATTACATCATAAATAAGTCTTAATGAATTCAAAAACATTGAAAGAGTTTCTTGCATCTTACCATATTAATATGAAATAAAACTAGAAAGCAATAGCAATATAAACTACAGAAATTATACAAATACATGGATATTGAACAATACACTTTTTCAATGAATGGTGTGATATTGAAGAAGTTGGGGAAAATTAAAAAATTTATAAATTCAAATGAATAGGGTGTTATGACATTCTAGTACCTGTAGTACACAGCAAACACAGACATTTATAGCGATGAGCGACTACATTAAAAAACTGGAGAGATCTCAAATAAGTTATTTAATAATACATCTTAAGGTCTCAGAGAAACAAGAATTAGTAGAAGGAAAGAGATAATAAGGATCAGGGCAGGAAAAAAAAAGAAGCACAGGCTAAAATAATTCACTACACAGGGTCAATGTGATGAACATTTGGTTCTTTGAAACGATTAGTAAAATTGACAAATCCTTAACGAAACTAACTAGAGAGATAAAAGACTAAAAAAAAAAAATAAAATTAGAGATGAAATGGTGTGTATTAAAACAGACAACAGTGTACGTCATAGGCTTAGTAGGGAATGCTTTGAAAAACCATATGCCAATAAGCTGGAAAAGCCAAGAACAGATGGGCAAATTTCTGAACACATATGACCTAAAATTTAACTAAAAGGGTAAAAAATCCTAAATAAATGAATAACAAGCAATGATTTTACACCAGTAAATAAAAAGTCTCCCAACAAAGAAAAGTTCAAGGACTGGATGAATTTACTACTGATTTTTTTCCAGACTTTTAAAGAATAAATACCAAAGTTCCTCAAGCTATTTCATGAACTAGAAAGGAAGGAACACTTGGAGATACATTCTATGAAGTCAGCGTTAGCCTACAACCAAAATCTGATAAAGACAAAACAAAAAAGAAAACTATAGATCAATATCATTGGTAAACATAGATACCAAATTCTCAAGAAAATACTGCCTAATTAAATTCAACATCACATTAAAAATAGCGTGTAAAGTGCTCGCCTCACATGCATGGGGACATCGGTTGCATATGAACACTACAAAAAAACTATACACATAATATATATTCATACACACATGATGTATGTATATGTATATACATATCTGTATATTGATAGATATAGATATATAAATATATGTGGTGATATACACCATGTTTTCATTCCAGGGATGCAAGAATGATTCAACACATGCAAATCAATGAACGTAATACACTACACAAATAGGATCAAAGAAAAAAAAACAATTACACATCATCTCAATAGCTTAATAAAGAGCCATTAATAACACTCAGCATCCCTTCATGGTAAAATTCCCTGAATAAATTAGACTGAGAAGGATCATATTTCAATATAATAAAGGCTATATATTACAATTCTATAGCCAACATGATACTGAAAGGGAAAAACTGAAAGAATTTCCTTTCAAATAAGGAATAATACAAGGATGTCCACACTTACCACTCTTTTTAAATTTTTTATTCTTATTTGTTATATATGACAGCAGAATGCATTACAATTCATTTACACATATATAGCACAATTTTTAATATCTCTGGGTGTATACAAAGTATATTCATACCATTTGTGTCTTCATACATGTATTTAGGGTAATGTTGTCTATCACATTCCACCATCTTTTTTTACCCCCTTGCTCCCTCCCTTCCTCTCCTTCCCCTCCTTCCCCTTTGTCCTATCTAGAGTTTATCTAATCGTCCCATGCTCCCCCTCCCAACCCCACTATGAATCAGCCTCCTTATATCAGAGAAAATATTTGTCATTTGGTTTTTTGGGATTGGCTAACTTCACTTAGCATTATATTGTCCAACTCTCTCCATTTACCTGCAAATGCCACAATTTTATTCTCTTTTATTGCTGAGTAATATTCCATTGTGTATATATGCCACATTTTCTTTATCCATTTGTCTACTGAAGGGCATCTAGGTTGCTTCCAAAGTTTAGCTATTGTGAAATCACACTTATCACTATTACTCAGTGTACTTGAAATTTTAGCCAGAGGAATTCGGCAAGAGAAAGAATTAAAAGTGACATGAATAGGAAATAAGAAGTCACATTATCCCTGCTGCAAGTGATATGAACCTATATTCATAAATCTTAAAGATTCAACCGAAAGACTTAAAATTGATAAATTCAGCAAAGTTGCTGGACACAAAATCAATACACACAAATCAGTAGCCTTTTTATATGCCAATAATAAACTCACTGAGGAAGAACATAGGAAACAATCCCATTCATAGTATTCTCAAAAAAGTTCTAGGAACAAACAATAAAAACAATGAAACACTGAAGGAAGAAATTTTAAAAAGATGGAAACAATCCACATGTTTATGGATTGGGAGAATATTGTTAAATTGGCCATACTACCAAAGTGATATACAGTTTCAGTGCAATCCCCATCAAAATACCATTGTAAATTTTTACAGAACAAGAAAACCAATCCTAATTTTTATTTTCAAGGACAAACTGTCCCAAATAGCCAAAGTGATCCTGAACAAAAAGAGAAATTCTAAAGGTATCAAAATAAATGTTTTCAAAATATACGACAAAGCCATAGTAACAAAAAAAAATCATGGTGCTGTCATAAAAATAGACACATAGAGCAATGATAGAACACCTAGAAATAAACCCACATGTCTACAGCTGATTTTCAACAAAGAAGTGAGAAACAAACATAAAAAAAGACAGCCTCTTAAACAAATGGTGTTGGGAAAACTAGATATGTAAGCATTTAGAAGACTGAATCTAGATCTACAAAATGGGAGAATATCCTGCCAGTTATACATATGACAGACGATTACTATTCAGAATATGTAAAAACTCAAACAAATTAAGAACAGAAGAACAAATACCCCCCCCACCCCAAAATGGGCAAATAATCTAGACAGATACTTCTCAAAGTAAAAAAGTACAAATGGCTAATATGCATATTAAAATGCTCATTGTCTTTAGTTATCAAGGAAATAGAAATCAAAATTTATTTGAGATTTCATCTCACCCTAGTCAAAATGGCTATTATATTTTAAATTGGTAAATGCTAGTAAGGATGTAGGGAAAAAACAGGAATCCTTGTCCAATGTTAGTGGGAATGACAACTAATACAGGCACTGTAGAAAACAGTTATGGAGGTGCCTTTAAAAACAGAAATATAAATAAAACTAAAGAAATTGCCATATTATCCAGCTACACAACACATTGATATTTATATAAAGAAAAAGAATCAGCATACAAAAGAAATACCTGAGTACCTATGTTCATTGCAGCAATCTTCACAATAGCCAAGATAAGAATTTGTCCCAAGTGCCCATCAACAAATGAGTAGATTTGAAAAGTTGTATATATATATATACACACACACAATGGAGTATTATTTGACCATAAAGAAGAATGAAATCATGTCATGTGCATGAAAATTGATAGAACTGGTATTCATCATTTTCAATGAAATAAGATAGACAAAGAAAGATAAATATCTATTATCTCATGTTTTCTCGAATATGTGGAAACTAAGAAAGAGAAAGAAAGAAAGAAAGAGAGAAAAAAGAGAGAGTGATAAAAGAAAAGAAAAACTATGATTTAGAAGTGTCATAGGGACTATTAGGGCAGGAGAATGGGATGGGGGAACATGGGGATACAGGGGAGAACTTCAGATGGTAGAAGGGAGGGTGAGCATGATCCAAGAATGATGTATGCATATATGAAAATGTCAGAGTGAAAATAATTTTTACAATAAATATATGTTAATAATTTTTTTAAAATCAAATCCTAAAAATCTAGTGAGGATCTGGAGAAAGGGTAACTTATATAATGCCAGTGGGAATGCAAATCAGTACAGTCAGAGTATGTAGGTTCCTCAAAAACTTAAAAATAGAACTACTACAAGATCTAGCAATGCAGCTGATGGGGATGTCTCCAAAAGAAATGAATCACTGAATCACATTGAACGCTCATATTTATTGCCAAGATATAGAATTAACCATAGTGTCCACTGATTGATGAAAGAATAAAAAAAATGTGTTTCTCATATATATGCAGTGGAATACTATTCACCCATAAAAGGATGAGATCCTGTCATTTGGAGCAATGTGGATAGACCTGAAGTTTATAGTAAGTGAAACATGCCAGACACAGAAAAAAAAAATAGCTGCTGCATGATTTCATGTATAAGTAGAATCTATTTCTATGCACTGAGCTCATAGAAATAGAAAGCAGAATGATGGTTTTAAGTGACTGGAGAAGAGGGGAAGGGAAAGAAGAATGAAAAAAAGATTAGTTAATGGTAAAAATTATAGCCAGAGAGGAGGAATAAATTCTGGTGTCGTTTTAAGCAGAAAGGAAATTATAGTCAACAATATTGTTTCACAGAATTCTAAATATCAAGGAAAATATTTTGAATGTTTTCATTGCAAAAAAATGACAAATGTTTAGGTATTAAATCACTCAATTCTAATGCTCAACATAGGTCCATACTTTAAGTTCTCCTATGCTAGATCAAGGACTGTAACAGGAGCTACAAAGTTTTTCAAATGCTAAATATGAGAAATGATTAATTTAGTTTCCATTCCAAAGTACTAATTTCTGATGATCTAATGAGTACCTCTTAACTCATTTTATCAAGACTGATTAACTCTCCATTTCTCTGTAAGTTTACTAAAGCCTTTTTCATCAAGATAGGCAGGGTCAAAAGATAATTATTATTCAAAATGTCCAACATTAAAAATAAACAGATACTTAGGGAGTTGGAACGAATCTTAATGGACAGTATCTTAGGCACAAATATTCACTATCATTTACTTTCAGACAGCCTGTTATTATTGTACATTACTTACATTAACTATTACTTTAAAAATGTGGCTATATCAATTGCACCAACATATGGTGGACCATTGGATGTTTAATTTTATTATTAATTTTATTTTTATGTACATATGACAGCGGAATGACTTACAATTCATATTATACATATAGAGCACAAATTTTTCCTATCTCTGGTTGTATAAAAAGTACATTCATACCAATTCATATCTTTATACATGTACTTTGGATAATGATGTTTGTCACATTCCACCATCATTTCTATCCCCATGCCTCCTCCCTTCCCCTCTCAGGCCTCCTCCCATGCTCCCCTTCCTACCCCACTATGAGTCAGCCTCCTTATATCAGAGAAAACATTTGGCATTTGTTTTTTGGGGATTGGCTAACTTCACTTAGCATTGTCTTCTCTCACTCCATTTAATTTACCTGCAAATGCTATAATTTTATTTGCTTTTATTGCTGAATAATATTCCGTTATGTATATATGCCACATTTTTTTGTCCATTCATCTACTGCAGGGCATTTAGGTTGGTTCCACAGTTTAGTTATTGTGAATTGTGCTGTTATGAACATTGATGTGTCCCTGTAGTATGCTGTTTTTAAGTCCTTTGTGTATAGACCCAGGAGAGGGATAGTTGGGTCAAATGGTGGTTCCATTCCAAGTTTTCCAAGGAGTCTCCATACTGCTTTCCATAATGGGAGCAAATTTTTTACCCCTCACACATCAGATAGAGCACTAACCTCTAGGGTATATAAAGAAACTAAACACCTCCCCCCAAAAAAAGAAAAAAGAAATAAGCCAATCAACAAATGGGCCAAGGACCTGAACAGACACTGCTCAGAAGATGATATATAATCAATCAACAAATATATTTAAAAATGTTCATTTTTCACTAGCAATTAGAGAAATGCAAATCAAAACTACTCTAAAATTTCATCTCAATCTAGTCAGATTGGCAGCTATTATGCATACAAACAACAATAAATGTTGGTGAGGATGTGGGGAAAAGGTACACTCATACACTGCTGATGCGACTGCAAATTGGTATAGCCAATATGGAAGGCAATATGGGTGATTAAGTTTAACACTAAGTTTTGAAGGAAATCATTATGCTACCCTGATACTTAACAGAACATAGTGCTTTGCACATAGTTGATGTACTTTATACATCAACTATGTACAAAGAACATTGCAAAAAAATGTAAGAAGATATTACTATATTGGGGGTCATAGGGCATAAAAATTGTCTTTATGAAGTTTCTAATCTAGTTTTGGAGCAAACAGTGAAGAAAGAACTGTGCAATAGGAAATTCTGAGGTCATACATATTGGAATTCAGGCTATACAAACTATTTATAAGCAAGAAATTCGTCAACTGAAATAACAAATATTTCAGCTAATCCCTACAGAATGGGGTTTTTGCTTTGTTTCTTTTTAAACAGGAGAAGTTAACACTATAGTTAAAGCAAAATATAACAGAACAGCAGATATTAGGAAGTATGGGGAGCTTTGGTCACTTGAGTATTTTGCATGAACAAATAAATAATCAGTTTTTGTTAGGAGACTAGGAGGAAATTTTCCATGACCTGTTTTTTTCTTCCTACTTCTACTGAAGATGTTTATATTATTTTCACCAGAATGATTAACTTTGGCTATTTCTGCTTTAAAGCAGATCATAGATTACAAGTCTAATTATCTGAAACAACTAAATGTAATCAATAAAAAATCTGATGAAATACAAAATAACAATTATCAAATGATAAATTTTTGCCTCTCTCTTACTCATTGGCATTCTATTGATCATTTAAGAACTTACCTCCCTATTCTCAGACCAAATTTTACCTCTTCTTATTTTATATCCATAGTAATTTGTGTGTTTCTGGGACACAAAAGCCAAATGATATATTAATTTCAGAATTTATTTAGTAATTTATTTGGTTTCCCTTGTAGTATTGAATTGTATCAAACAATCAAAATTGTCCATCAGATTACATTTGCCTTTTTTCCTTAACTGGACAAATGCATTAAATAAATTTTAGTATTCTATCATAGGAATGACATTTAGATAAATATTTTCTCCTTTTGTGTAAATGTACATCTGTAAACTATAAAGATTTTAAGATATGAACATAGCCATAGTATATATTTTGATGTGGTTATTCTATTTTTAACAGAGTCCTCAAACATTTGTGAAAATACCCATAAAAATACATAAATTTTTATTAATAATTTGAAATATTTTCACATGATACTGGTGCATTGTCAAATGTCTGTTATCTGTTAAAAACATAACTTTTAAAAAATTATAACTTAAATTAACCAAAGTGATAGTGATATTCTATGCAGTTACTTTCTTCCAACCACCTGGTATAGGGATAGGAGATATTTTATAACTTAATTTGATCAATAGTCACTGAAAAAGTGTGGCTCAGAGATGTATTGCTTAACAGCAAGTTTATGTACAGTTATCATTGTTCAAAGCATTTGTACTGGTAGATATTATATTTCCTTTCACAAAATTTTAGTTACATTTTTTTATTAAAAAATAATGAGCTATATACAATCATGTTTGGTAAAAAAGAAAGAAAGAAAGAAAGGAAGGAAGGAAGGAAGGAAGGAAGGAAGGAAGGAAGGAAGGAAGGAAGGAAGGAAGGAAGGAAGACGGAAAGAAAGAAGGAAAGGAAGAGAAAGAAAGAAAAGTGGTCATATCAATTGTATCACTATATGATGGACCATTGGGTGATTAAGTTTAACACTGGGTTTTGAAAGAAATCATTTTGCTACCTTGTTACAACACAGAACAATGAATGAAAATGAAGCCATTTGGAAATCAAATCTAGGTGAGATGTAATCCTATTTGTAGTATTGTTTAGAAATGTAAAATTTCCTCAAAGTAATTACCCTTAAATTTTTCAATTAGCCCATTATGATTTTGATTTAATCATTGGAGATTTGAGTACTTAGTATCGTATGTCAATAAAATTATTGTACAAATATTTCTGACAGAAATTTTTCTTTGGGGAATTATGTAGAAATTGCATAAGATGAGGATATTTCATAACTTGAGTATGTACATGTTTTTTGGGGATCATTTGCATGTGACAGAGAACAAGAAAATTCTGGTGAAACTTCAGATATCAAAGGAAACTTGTGAAAGTATCTCTCTAGTCACTTCTCTGTTGAGGGGAACCATGATGCACAGTTTTTATCAGAGCCATAAGGAAATGCTGGCTGGGTTGAATTTCTGCGAATATGAAGGTTTTTCTGGTTTTATAAAAAGAGGATAGAAGAAGTCAATATATTCTTATCTCCCTTTTGGCCTCTTTATTTCTTCTTTGTGTAATTCATTTTTACCTGGAATTCTGATTAGAAGACTGGAGGTGCAGAGCTATTTTGCAGCCGGGAAGAAACAAACTTGAGAAAAAGAGGAGAACAGAAGATTAAATAACCCTGTGTTTTCCATAGCAAATGCCTGAGCTGTCCTGCCCAGGGCTCCCTAACAAAGACTTGTGTATGGCATAAGACTGAGGCATCTGCGTCAAACATGTTAATATAGAGTTTTCTGTTGCTTCCAGCCAAGTACAATTCTAACAGAAACACTTCTAATCACTCTAGGTAGTGAACTTCCTCCTCCATCACTTACTAATCTTATTTCAGTGCCAAAGCCCAGGAGAATGCCAATGTAACATTGCTTAATACAGACATCAGTGTTGAAAGTCTGTAAAAATGCCAGATTCTAGAACTATCCTAATTACTATAGAAATGAACTCACCACATAAAATATCACTCACAAATAAAATAACACCCCAGGTGATTTCTTTCATGAACTATGTAAACAATTGTTTAGAGCAAAGGATTCCCTCTACATGATGTTTCTTTTCTCCTCATCTTATTTAATGATGCAATGTCTCCCAAATCTTTCATGACAAAATATCATAAAGTAAAAGTGAAAATATTTGAAGCAGGAATTTCTGACCTGAATTTATTTATGGATTATAATTTAACAAAACGATGAGAAATGACAGCAAAAAAATGACCTGCCAGGGAAAATCATTCAATATTATTTACTGCTATGTAACATTATGCTATGAAATAACAATTTGAATAAAAATGGTGAAAAAGTAAACCTTTAAAAAGCAGTAGAAAATCTGTATGTAGTCAATGAGAATTATTTCCAATGTTTAAGTCTTTCCAGGGCTAACAATGTTAATGACTAATTCAAAGGAGGGCATACACCATAGTTATTTAGTAACTCTCTTTATGAAATACATTAATAGTATTCAGCAAAATAATTTAATGCAGAATACTTGAAATAAAATATTAGTGTAATACAATTTCATAATCATATTTGGTCCAAGATAAGGCAGAATATTCAGTTAGGACAAATTAGAGACAGAGAAATGGAAATTTCTCTCAGAAAAGATTAAATATGTCTACATTGGGTAAAAGCATATGAAAGAATTTCAAGATTCAAAGTGCTATAAAGCATTACCAAAATGTGCTCGAATGTGCAGTATGGCTTAGATATGCAGTGTTGGTTAAAAAGAAACATTCAAATTAGTTATCAAATTTAGAAATTTAACAGATTTGGAAGAAGGAGTATGTTTTAGCAGTTAGGAAAGTAAGAGATTCACATATTAGATACAAAGCTCGAAAATGAAGTGAACGAAACTCATTTTATGACCACAAGCAAATCTTCTCTCTATTTCTGTTTTCTTAGCTGTAAAACTGGGTTGAGATAAAGAACAGTTCTTGGTTCCTAACCTGCCTTACTCAGTAAGCAGGAAGTTCCTTTCAGTCAGTGCAGAAAAGATTAAAAAAGAAAGGGCACTAAAAACAAATAGTAATGCACAGCCTAGTTGTATGTATAGGTCCTAGATTTTATTGTTAACCATCAATAATGACCATTTGCAAGTATGATTATCTTTAACTGATAGTTTGCAAGTGTGATTATCTTTAACTGATATTCAAGCACAAGCTACTTAATTATAAATATATTTTTCCATCTGGGTAATTTGAAAATTGAATTGATTTTACATGACAATAAAGTATGTTACTGTACTCCATATGCATATATATATGTGTGTGTGTGTGTGTGTGCGTGTGTGTGTGTAATATATGTATATATATGTACTTCTTTATAATTCCATTAAAATGGATGTCATTATATAGTAAATTATTTATAGACACCTTTTACTATACATTTGCTATAAATGTGCATTACCCTGAATGAAGCATGTCTAATGTCTATGTTTTCTAGAAATATATTCTTATTGATACTTGAAAATTATATAGTTTCTTCATTTTATATGGGTTATAAGTGTTGGTGTAGATTTGGGGTTGTGCTATTTTAAATGGTTTCTGGATTCTGGACTATTAGGAATGACCATCTTCTAGAAAGTTTATGGTAGACTCATAATTAATTGAATTCCTTCCTTTCTCTCTCTTTTTTCTTTTTACTATTTCTTGTTTTCGTTTCTTCTTTAAACTCTTTTTTTTAACTTTCTCTTTCTCTTCTCTCTTCATTTCTCTCCAACTCTTTCTCCCCTTCCTTCTTTTTTTTCCTTTCATATCTTCATCTTCTATATCTTCCATTCCCACTTGCTCCAGTCTCTTCTGCCTCTCTTACCAGTCCCAACTGCCTTTCTTCATGTCATCTTCCCTACCTTCTTTTCAAACACCCATTCACATGTTCATCCTGCATGCTTTCCTTTCTTCTTTGTTATAACCATACTTACTGGACACTGCTATGAGGCAGATGGCATGTTCAATATTAGGAATCCTGAAATAAATAACACATGGTCTCCAAGAAACTGAGTATGTGTCTAAAAGGAAGGATGAAAAATCTAAAACTAAAAATCTAAATTCACACCAAAGACAATGGAGAAAGAGATATGGATTGGAAAATGAGGCTGTGCATAAACTTCTATACTAACTTTCAGAGACCCCCATGCAGCTATACAGTACAGGCTATAAGCCTCCTCCTTCACATTGCTAACATTATACTACATATTATCACAAACATTAAGAATTGTTCTCTCTGACAATCTCAGTCCCTTCTTTCAATAATTGCTCATCATATTGTCATTTAGATTTGTCAAAATAACATATGCTTGGGTTTTTTAAACTCTAGGTATTCCCAAGAAAGGCCTATCTTTAAAACTGGCCATTGGCTTGGTTTATTCTCAGGAATAACTGAAAATAAACCACTGAGTTCTTGGAATATTCTGCCTGGTAAGAGTGTTTTCTATACTTGAGGTCTTCGGCCATATGGTATCAGTTTAAAAGCTGAGTGCTAGAGCCCCAGCAACTGAGGTCAGTCACACAGGCATTGTGTCGTAGCTCTGTTGCTGATCTGTGACAAAAATGCTGTATACCAAAATCTCTGGTGAGCTTGCCTGGTTAGCAGCACTTCACATGCATGGTCATGCATTATTTCTGGGAAAATTAAGCCAGTCTCCTAGTGGGTAGTCTAAGAGGTTACATCTGGAAATGTACACCTGGTTGTTCTGAATCTGAGCCTTGTGCCTTTTTTCTTTGTTTTAATCTGCTATTGAGGTTTCTATATGAGATGTTCTCCCAAAGCTTATGTGTGAGAAAATGCTAGAATCTTCAGAGGAGAAATGATTAGATTGAGAGTCATAACCTAATCAGTGGGTTAATCCATGGATATGGATTAGCTAAATGATAGCTATGGTAGGCAAGTGGTGTATGGCTGAAGGAGGGAGATCCCTGGAAGCATGCTTTTGGGGTTTATATTTTGTGTCTGATGAGCAGAGCTCTCTCTCTTTCTGCTTCCTTATTATCATTTCTGGAGTTTTTCTCCTTCACCCTGCCCTTCTGTCATGATGTTTTGCCTCACCTTGAGATTTGGAATTGGCTGACTATGGACTGAATCTTTGAAACAGTGAGCCAAATTAAACTCTTCCTCCTCTAATTTATTCTTGTCAGATCTTTTGGTCATAGCAATGCAAAACTGATTAAAACATCTACTTCTCACTACATAAAATGATAAAAATAAGTATAACAATTTTATGAGTCCTGTGAGTCCTTCTAGTGATCAACAAACCTGTGAATGGTCTTAGGGATCAGGAATACTCCAAAAACGCCTGGCAATTTTATGATACTTTCGAGATAACACATTGCATTATAATTATACAAGATGATACCACTGGGAGAAACTGGGTGAAGGTCAATGACACTATGTAGTACTGTTTCTTACAACAGCATGTGAACAAATAATGAGTGATCATACACAAAAAGAAAAAAAATTAAATACATTTTTAAAATTATACCCTCACAAGGTATGCATTTTATTTCATATAAATTATACCTCAGTAAAATTTATTTTAAAAATTCTGGACCTTGACACATATGTTCTAAGACAGAATAATGAAAAGATGCTACAATTGTCAGTAAGAGGTTAAGATTGAAAAAAGTTCTAAATTACTTTATTATTACTTTATTTGCCCTTCATATAATAGCCAGAATCATTTATGCATTCCCTTGATGATGGGAACTTTTAATACTAAATCAACTTTTTGTGATTTTCCACTTAGTTTGAATGTTTTCCCAAAAGACTCCTCAATCTCTCCCACAAATAAGCTTTCATAATTCAGCCTCATCATTTTTCCAGAAATGCTGAAACAGGCTGTAAATCTAGTTATACACAAACTAGAACACCTCCTTCATAAATAAAAGACAAACTTAATAACCCCTACTCAATCAACTTAAAATATATTTATTGAGAGCTTATTTAATGCTAATTTTGTACCAGGATTTGCATAAATTAACAAATTATTATAAAACAAGATCCAAACCTTCCTGGATCTTATCATAGCTTTGTTACGTGCTATGAGATCCTGATTAAATTTCTCATTCTTGCTCATCTCAGGTTATTCTTAATGTATATGATTTTGATAATTATAAGAGTCAACATGCCAATTAAACCAATTTTAAGATCTATTTTTTGGGGGGAATTCCAGGGATAAGTCCAGGGGTGCTTTGTCACTGAGCCACATCCCCTCTCTTTTATTTTTTATTTTGAGATAGGATCTTGATAAGTTGGTTAAGTCTTCTCTAAGTTGCTGAGGCTGGCCTTGAACTTTCCATTCTCCTGGCTCCTGTGAGTCACTGGCATTACAGGTATATGCCATCATGTCTGGCTAAGATATGTTGAGAGAAATGAAGTTTCATACACTATTTTTACTCATATACAAAATTATTTTTTAAATCAAGAAATAAATTATCCTTTAAGCAACCTTACCAATATACCCTATCAAATTTTCATCCATAATATTCATATAATCCCTTACTTTAAAACTTACAATTGTGTATGTATTTTTCTTAAAGTATAACAATTCAGTTAGGTCACTAATTATCATGTATGTTGATTATTGATAAATGGGTCAGCAATATATATATTGAATAGATTATCTGCAGAAATAGGTGCTATATTTCAGGGAAGGGACTGTCAACACCTCATCTCTACAGAAAGAGTTTGTTCTTATGATAAATATTATGTATTATTAATAAGATGAGCCATATTAATGATTTGGATGGAAATCATGTGAAATATGTTTCTATGAAAGTTACTGAGTTAGAGTGAATAATAACCATTTGGATTAAATTCACATATAAAGTAGGTTATCAAAAATTATTTAAGTTTCTCAAGAAATATCAAATGTTCTAACTCATATGCATGTGTTAATATATTGCAAGTATATGAAATGGTATTATTCCAAATTATTAGGATGGGCATGATTTACCAATAGCATTCTTTAACTACTTCTTGTGCTCCAAACACTCTATCTCATTCTCCTTCTTTCTGTCTCACACACATATGCCAATAACAAAACTTTAATCTAAATTAGATAATTCTATGTTAATATCATTAACTTACTAATTTAAAAATGTAGAGTATTTCTATTGTAGGATAGCTGTCATTTAAATATTCACTAGATGCCAGATTTTGTGCTAAGCCATGTATATCTGTTCTATTATTTATTCTTCACACAAAACTGAAAGTTAGGAATTGTTACACTGATTTTAGAAATGAAGCTATAAATAAAATAGTTTAACCATTTTTATTAGTTTTTTCTATAAAAGGCAATTTGGTGTTAGAACACAATTTTTCCCCTGCCTGTTCTTCTATTCCATGCTGCACAGAAATATGGTTGTTTTAATAGATGACCTCAAAATTTCTGCCTCTTACAAAAGTCTAGAACTACATATGGCAATAGCAGCCAAAATCTGCTTAACTCATAACTGTAAAGTTAGATAATTCATAAGTTAAATGTGACCCAGTTAATAGGATAATACTCAGCATCTCCATAGAAGCCTACATTAAAATAGCCATTAAAATGTCACACTGTGTAATCAAGTAGTAAAATAGTTTTCCTAAATTGAGAAAATTTTGCATTAATCAATTTGTTTTCCACATCTGTTTTGCCACAAATCACATCACTTATTTGATCTTAAAAACTTTCCTTTCTCTATCAAGATAAAAATGCCACCAAAATATTCCAAAGTATTTCCTTAAGATTCAAGCAATAGTGTATGATACTTGAGTAATTTCTAATGTATATTTCTTAAGCAAGTTTCCACTAATTCTGTGAGCTTTTGTGCAGAATCATTTTTATATAAGATTTATTAAGTACATTTTATCATTTTTATAAAGTTACACAAATAAATTCTATAGAATTTTAAAATAGCATAGGTAATTAGATAGTTTTGAAATATATGTCTGAATCTATTTTTTATCTTTTCTCATAATTTGATTGAATTGACTTAATGGGTACACTTGATAGGATTTCAACATTTGGATTTACATGCTTTGTTCAAAGTTTGGACTTCCCAAAATGTCTAAAAATATTAAAATTTATGAAATATTAAAAAACATAAAATCTGAAGTTAGCTTTTTTCAGAGGATGAGAATGGAAGGAAGAATAATTTTCCAGCTAGAAAGCAGCCATGATTACTCTCCCCTAGTTTGATTCTATTATTGGCTGAATATAGATTAATGTACTTGTCTCCACTGTTCCAATATATAATGCATGGACACGATTACTAGGGTAATTTAGAAACAGGATGCCTTTAATCTTCTGCTCATATCAATCAATTACAATACATAGATTATAGAATGTTCTATGATTTTACACTGAATCATTAATAGAACTAATCTTAGAGCTAAATGAGGCTGGGGAAAAAATGTGAAGCCCACAGAGCTTACTCATATGCAACACTGACAATGGAACTTTAACAATCATGTGATTCATTAACCAATCCAAACAGGGGCCATTCTGAAAGTTGTAAAAAGATAGAGAATAGTTCAGCAAGCAGGAAGACAATTGTACTCTTAAAGAACAAAGGCAGAATTCCAGGGTTTCCAGAGTTAATAGCCTGTAAAATATGGTATCAGACTCATAATAAAAACATCTTGCCATATGAAAGATAAATATTGTGTTTCAAAATCAATTTGGAAATGTCTATTCACTTACAGAAGTATTCATTCAATGAGTTTATATGTGATTAGAAAACATGTGTGTCTATATTTATTTGTCATAACTTACTGTTGTGTTATTACACTGTGAAACCTTAAGTAAAATGAAACTTTATACAGAAAACCTTAATTAGAATCACACAGTATGCATTTATTGAGTTTTCTTTGGAGTCCTTGATGGGTTTTGTGCAGAGGATGTGTTTGGGTTTGATTAAATAGCTAAGTAGAAAAAGATGTTTTAGAGATAAAATGAAAATAGAACTTGGTGTTTCTGTGGGTATTTGATGAATATGATTGTTGTATAAGGACATATCAGGGCCACTTGCCTGAATTTACAGTTTTATTTTATGTGGCTGGATGTAGGCAGAGAGCAGTTGCTAAAGGCAGTGTCAGAGTCAGCACCACGGATAGCTCCACATATTCAGCACCTTGAAGAGGAATTATCTTCATGTGAGACAGTTTGCAGCTAGAGCACAGAATGACAGAATCAACTGCTCATAAAGAATAGAGGAGGGAAAAGCCATACATTGAAAAGGGGGATCTTTTTATATCCCAAAAGAGACAACCATACAGTAATAATGTAATGTTAGTTAATAGGGACATTCAACATTTCTTGGCAATGTTTTCTGATTCATTTTCATTGCTATTGAATGAAAAAGTAAAATTTGTTTAGGTTTTTGTTCTTGTCTTGATTTGTTGTTGTACATTTTCTGGACTATAATAGTTGTTATGTTTATTTCTTTCTTATTTATTGCGACCCACAGGATTCTCTTTACTAAACTAACTCCTCTGCTTCTTGGCCATTCCCAATTCCACCCTCATTATCTCACTTCAGATATCAGGCTGTGATAAAATATAAACCAGAGTGACTCAATGCACAGGCAGAGGTGATTAATGGACTGCAAGAACCCCCCTTCGCCCAAAAAATCTCTAACATGCAACTATATGTTTGAAAGGGATGGATAGAACCTCATTACCAGCTAGAAATTAGAGGTTTGTCCATGTTCTATTTCTTTAGAGAGAATAGGTGGCAAATACCACTTAGAGAAAGGATGTAGATAGGGCTATTATGAGGAGAAGATAGCATAAATGAAACGGAAAGAAGAAAGAAAACTTTAAAAAACAACTTTGGAAACATGCTTTCCTAGCATGACTTGTCATATTTGATTCCCTAAGTCCCCAGGACCAATTTGTATAAAAGCATATGTATTACCACGAGATTCCGCGTTGGCAGCCTCTGAGAAGCAAGAACGAAAAGGACTCTATTTTGCCCCCTTGAACCTTTTGCTATCCTAAACGAGATGATTCCTTAGAAAAGGTGAAGGAAAACAGAATGATGTGGCGAGTGTGTTCCTTTGATGAATGGGAGGTCACATCAAGACTGCTAACTCTTAGCCCCACCCACCTTTTGTTCCTTCCCCCTGGCGCCCAGCCTCGCCCACTTCAAACTCTTTGCTTGTTTTGTGCCAGTCGCTTTCACAGTCTTTGGCCCTCTCGTCTTTCTCGCAGCCTTTAGCACCTGAAGACCCAATCACCCCTCAACCTTGCAACTCCTTAGGGACTCAAGCGGTGTAACTGGGCATGCTCGGAGGCGCGGGCAGCCTTCAGTCTCTGCGAGGCGCGGTTCAGGGCTGGGCAGGAACCAGCGTGCCAGTCCAGCCCGGGCTTCAACGCCCATCCCCGAGAATCTCAGGGATCCAAGCTGCACACTGACGCTAAACCTTCACTCTTGAGTGGCTCATCCTCAGTCTTCAACCTCTTGAGCGTCAATACAGTTTAGACATATTTCTCATTGAGGGACTGTCTTCCCACCTGTCTTTTCTTTGCAGCTAAGAGTGTTTTTAGCTACTGCGGCGTGAGGAGCTCAGGGATGGAGCCCTGTGGCTGGTGGCCGTGGAGATCACCTTCCCAGGGTAGTTGTTTGTCACTGAGTTTTGGAGATTTCTTGGCTGGCTTCCGCTAAAGCACGCTTGAGTAATCCGAGCTGTGGTGGCGCCCAAGCTCTCGGGATAAAAGGAGTGTGTGTGTGTGTGTGTGTGTCTGTGTGTGTGTGTGTGTGTGTAGGGGGAGAGGGCGGGGATAGAAACGTCAACCCCCCCCCCCCCAGCCTCTTTTTCTTTTTCTCCTTCCTGCAAAAGCTACACAAGTCGCTCCCCCCTCCCCCAGGCCCGGTCACCATCCTCGGGGTTCTGGGCAACAGCCAGGTTAAGCCCATTTGCACCGGAAAATTGGCGCTGTTTGGGAGAAGAGAAACAGATCGATTGCCCTTGTGACTCCCCGCCCCCCTTCTCACCCCACCCCCATCGTTCCCTCCCTCGTCCCTCCCCCGCCACCTCCCCTCACCCCGCCTCCTTCCCTCTCCCCACCCCCAAACCTCTCACCCGCGGCAGTCCGGTGCGAGGCCCCCTCCGGAAGGTGAGGGGAATGGATTGGACTCCGGTGGGTGAAGCGGGTGTCTAGAAGTGGTGCTAATGGGAAGAGATTTCTGCTTTCAAAAGAGGATGCTCTGCCACAAAGAGCGGCTCGCGCGCTGGCCTGGGCTCTAGCGGAGGAGAGATCCCGGGAGAACTCCGGAGCTCGCGGGGAGCGCTCCTCGGAAGACCCGGGTCAACATGCCTGTTCGCAGGGGGCATGTGGCACCACAGAACACATTTTTGGGGACCATCATACGGAAATTTGAAGGGCAAAGTAAGTTCGTTTGTTCGCTTCTCTCTCCCTCTCTTTCTGCTTTGATAGTGTGCACTTGGCTTCCGCCGCTTACTAGCTGGGGAGATGGGCAACTCCAGGCTCTGTCAAGTTCAGAGGCTGTGAAACCGAGCCAGGAGGCTCGGATGGCAGCGGGAGTGTTCTCCCTCTAATATTAATTTTGATTTACATTTTAGATTATGGTCTCTATTGTAGAAGGCAATTTGATCCTCCTCTCCCACTGCTCCATTATCTGCCTTGCTACTTAATGTCCTACTATTCTACTATCTTAAAGGGGAACGTGCTAGTATAACATGGGTTTATATTTTTGAGGCTGTTTTATTGTAGACTTTTGAAAGTCAGAAGCAGAGCAGACCCTACTGTTTGAACAAGCGTTTGTCAATGGTAGTAGGGATGTAAATGGCTATGCAAACTATATTTTATCTTGGTAAATTGCAGGGCTGTGGAATGACAAGGATGCTTGCCTGCTGCTAGCTGACAGAAGCTAAACTTTGTATTGAATCTATGCAAATATATGCCCAAAGAGAGAATTTGGGAAAGCAGTATCTTATCTTTACTGGTTCCCAGTGCAAGCCGCTTATTATTCAAAATAATATTTCTGTCACTTTATGATCCTCTTAAAGTTTCCATTTAGAAATTTAAAAATTGAAGTATAATAAATAAACCCCACAGATACTGAATGTAGAAAAATTTAATGTACTCATGTGGACCACCTACTGTGAATTAATTATTTTTATATAAACATAGTAATCTTAAATACTAGACTTTTAAATTTATATTCTATGTTTTCTTAAATGTACATTAGCACATTTATATTGTATACTTTGCAGGGTTTTTTTGGCACTGCATTTAATGATGTGAAGATCTAGTACCTTATGTACAAAATAAACTTGTACTTCCTGCTTCACATTCAACCTGGAAATAGTAAATATATTATGTTATCAAAATAAATAAGTTCTTTGCATTACATTTTCTATTACTGTACAAAATTTAAAGGTTCTCCCAAAGTAAAAGTAAAAAGGTGTTAACATGATATTGTGTAGGAAATGTATTTTTGGAAAAAATATATTATGAAAAGGTGACCATTTGCATTATTGAATGGTTAATAAATGTGAATTAGTTTTATTGCAAAGCTAGTTGTCTTTTTTCTTTTTCTTAACAATGTGTGTAGTATGCCTTAGAGGAATAGAGAAAAGCTAGATCCAAGAATAACTACTTTGAGAAAGTTGTATTCTAAGGGACAGAGTTGAAGTGAAAAATTTGACAGTTACAGGATGTTTCAATGTTTTGGCTTATAAATTTTTTTATCTTACATTTAAATGCATTCTGGAAATATCAATGGGCCAGATGCTTGTTTGAATGTCCACTAGGACCCTTGGGAGTTGCAGCATTTGAGGTCTGGACTATCAGGGAAATTCTGTTCTTGCAATTTGAAGAGTGATTTTTTTAAATACCTTTGGTTAAAATTACTTTGGACCATTATTCTCACTTTTAAAGTTTGTAGGAATTTTTTTTTGATTTTTTTTTTCTTGGAAAGGTCTGGGCAGTTAACATTTTGGGGAAGCACCTACATTTCAGAGCTCTTATTATGCAACAAATACGTTCACTGTTTTTGAGAGTCTCATGGAAGCTTTTTAAAAGATGCCTTTACCGTCTTCTTATTACAGATAAAAAATTTATCATTGCAAATGCCAGAGTGCAGAATTGTGCCATCATCTACTGCAATGATGGGTTCTGTGAGATGACTGGTTTCTCCAGGCCAGATGTCATGCAGAAGCCATGCACCTGCGACTTCCTCCATGGGCCAGAGACCAAGAGGCATGATATTGCCCAAATTGCACAGGCATTGTTGGGGTCAGAGGAGAGGAAAGTGGAGGTCACCTACTATCACAAAAATGGTAAAGTTTATTTAGGATTCCTCGTATTTTATTTCATTGAAAGGAAATTTTGATTACTGAAAGTCTGTGTGCAGAGACACTCCAGATATTTAATTGTACATGTATTCATTGCTTGTTGTGTTTTAGTGCCCAAGAAGTATGGATATTCTTCTTAGATTAATAGAAATTTTTTTCTTCTTCACTAAGGGTACTTTGAAAGTGCAGGAACTTAATGTCACTGAGGATAAAATGTCACAAATCAGTTTTGCACACTCCTTCTCTAAGGACTAATACAAAGATCAATAGTTTATTGCTTGCATTGATATGTATTTGGTAGGAGAGAAACAGTTTTATTTTTTTGGACTTGAAAATACGTTTTGTATTGAAGTGTTGAAAACTGTGTAATCTGAAATTTAAGATTATAGCTATAAGCATTTCTTATCTTTTTAGGTGTTGATGTGCAACACCTCTTGTTTCTTTTGTTCATTTTTAAAAGAAGAGTAAGGATGATGTATAGGAACTTCTAAAAGTGGTCCAGAAAGTCTGTGCATATTCAAATAGTAAAGGCTGCTCATGTATTTGATACTGTTCTAAAATAAGAAATATAGAATAGGAACTATGACTCTGTAAAGTTATTAGTACTCATTTTACAGCTGCATCAAAACTGGCATCTCAAACTTAAGGTCATGGCTCAACTTCAAGGACACATTTCCTTCTTTTAGACTTGCCATGAGGGAGACATGCATACATTAAATACACGTTATTAATGAATTCCTGTGGATGAATACTCAGATATTCCCATTTTGATGCATCACACATTCTCAAATGTTGACACTTAATGATATTTGACAAGTTAAGTTTTAAATGTCAAACAATTTTTAAAAACACACATACTGCAGTTAATTTTGTCAATATTGTATTATTATCTACTTCTTTCTGTTCCACTGATAGAAATTAATGGAGAGGAGGGGTATCTTCAGATTTGGGGGAAACTCTTAAGTATTTGGTAAATGTGTGGTATGCTAAAGCCTATGTCATATAATGAGTCATCATTTGATAAACCACAGAGAAAAAGTAGCAAGGAAAAGATTTAACTCTTCCTCTTCTTTCCTTATAATTAAATGTTTCATGATAGAATATGTACAGTTCTTAATTACTCTATTAAGTATTACGTGAACTTAAGTGGTTATGTGCAACCAAGTATTACTGGAAAAACAGGTTTGTATAGCTTTGTATTAATCTGGAATGAAAGCAATTATATGATTATCAGAAGGCATAGAGGTTGTTTTTCGATGTTGTCCCTCTTCCTCTCTTTCCCCATCAGTAGTGTTAGCATACTAGAAATAGCCTAATTATTTTATTTTCTGAAGGCATGTATTGGACTGAAGGTCTCACTACCCAAATCAGCTTCTCTATTTGTATACCTGAAGTCAACAAACTAGACCTTTGACATGTTTTGAGTGTCTGACATTATTTCCCCATGTGAATGTTTATTATGAAGTCAATTCAGTCTGTACTGTGGCTCTTCAGAGAATGTTGAACCATCTTTAGTCACTATGTTTTCTAGGCTACTCTATATATCAGACTTTTTCTTCAACTCTCAGATTTGAAGCATAAAATAAATTTGGTCTGCCCAATTGCATAGATCCTTAGTATGCAAAGTGTTTTTGAATAAAAATTAATATTACACTGCCATTGAAATGGTGATATTTTGAAATCTAGTTAGTTTGTTCATGACTGTATAAAATAATCTCAAAACACCTTAAAAGGCAATTTCATATGGAATCATGATTGTAAAAAGTTATGTAGTAAAGATGTTAGTGTATTCAGAAATGTAAATTTTCTTCTGAATGATTTGCTTGGGTATATGAATTAAAGTTCTTGTTTTCTTACAAAAATTATTTGAAAGGTCTTTTAGGTATGGAAATGTCAAGCTTTGGTGGTAATTTTGTTCTTTTTTTTTTCCCCAGATTGTGATTCAGTCTTTAAGGACTTGAGTATCTTTAGCATTAATAACATAAGTTGCCTATTTAGGTTTAATTGATGTGAGAAACGTGAGATCATTAGTCAAGATTTTTCTGGGTTTTCCAAATTAAAATAATTAATTTAAATGAACTTTTTAGATTAGGATTCAGTCACACTTATTTTTCTTAATGTGTTTTGTGTGTGTTTCTCTCTCTGTGTGTGTTGTTGATACTTCCAATACTTTTAATAGAATGTTCAGAGCATATTGGTTTCATTCACATGCCAACTGTAAAATCAGTCAGAACTTCTGAAGTTCAAGTGTTTTAATAGTCTTACATCTTAGAGACTTGCCAGGTATTGTGCATTTATAAAAGCAGGAAAAAAAATAAATCAACATTTTCATTGGTTTGCTTCTCAAAGTTTCTTAATTCTTAATAATTGAGGACATTCACTTTTGGTAGTTTCTTGGTTTCTTGACTATTTACAGTAAATGCTTCCTTGACTTATTCTTAATTTAGCCTTTTATAGGAATGTAGAAAATCATGTTATAAGCACAATGAGAAATTTAACAAAAAGTTGAGATACTCTGTTTTCACTTTCTCTATTTATTCAAAATGGAGTAGCAAATGTATGAGCAAGGCATTATTTCTGAAATTTGTTTCCAAAGTAACCTAGAAGCTTTATAAGCTGGTTAAACTCATGATCTATGCAAGGAGTTCACATTGGTACAATGTGCTGTGAACCGCATGATCCATTGTGAAGCAACACTTCCTACATCGCTCCTTTATGTGTTTGTGCTAGGTACAATTGAACTTGCTGTTTGCCAGAATATCAATTTTTGAAAACCTTGTTATTTGCAATAGGAATATTTGACAGCCCTTCCTTTGAGGAGTCTATTTTACAGTTTAAATCATTATTGCATAAATCATTCTTGGCAGCTGTGAAATATTGCTTGAGGTGATGAAGCTGTAAATCTTTTGACATAAAATTCTAATTATACAAAACTATAATTATGCCAAGGCTTATATAAGGATGGGCATGTATTTTAATAGTGTAATATATTCACTTTAAAAGCAACATTTTTAGGCATAGTGATTGAAAAATCACAAATACTTCAGTTATTAACTAGTCCATCATTCTGGAAGTAGGAAAAAAAAAACCCAAACAAAAGATAGTTTAGCTGATCATCCCTTAGTTTATTGCTCATCTGGTCTGGGATGCATGCTGCAATAAAATTAGCTAGTTAAAGTGCTAAAACCCCTTCAATCACATTTAGATATGCTTTAAATCATCAAACAACTTTAAACATTTGGAAAAATAAAAGTAAATTTCTCCAGGACAAATAAGGATCCTTAGAAGGAAAACATGATCTAAAGTGTTTTATTTTAGTGGTCATAGCATTCCTGTATTTTTGGCATTATGCTTCCAGAGGTATTAAAATGACAATTTTGTTAACAAAACAGAAATGTATAGTACTACTTTCTTCATCTTTGAAGCTTATTTTAAAGAACTGAGGGACAAGTAGGGGCTGAAGAAAGATTTTGCCTAATCCAGAAAATATCCAGAAAGCAAAGTTACAGCGGCAAATTTTGATGCAACTAAACACAAGAAGAGGTCTTGGTTTGCTAACACAAGAACCTGCTCTCTCTGACAATTATGCAGAATGACCTTCTTTAAAGTGCGGATTTGTGAGTAAAGATGAAGATGCATGTTGAGCGCCCCCTCTCTCTAAGGAAATGTTTTAAGCCCTAGGGAACAGAAGGAGGATCTGCAGTGGAAGATACAACTTGATCTCTGCTTTCAGAACTTTTGTATTATAGAGGCACTTATGTTCATTTCTGTCTTCTAATCCCTGGATGTTTTCATGAAATTGTTTTCAAAGAAAAACAATATATGAACTATAAAATGAAGGTTTTTATATAGAGAACCTACAAAATTTAGGACTCTTGCCATTCTTCTTCTATTTCCCAACCTTAAAATAAAGTTGCTAATGTACATATACACATTATATTTAATATAATTACATATAATATAAACACCTTTTACTGTTTACGTATAATAATTTTGTTAAAGCAGCAACACAGTTCAGTTAAAATTTTAACAGTACAAACTTAACTATTACAATAGCTTTCTATAAGTTATAAGAAACATAATATATTCAGCTCTCCTAATTCTTGGATTGTGTAGTAGAGATACAGATGGTATTTCTTAAGACAAGAATAGAAATATATATCATGTGTGGGTAATTCAGGCAATAAGAAACATTTCCAAGGAGTATGTTGCCTATAATTTGTTTTGGTGTCATTTTAACTCCTTGTTTATACTATTCCCTGTCCTACTGATAGGATATTATAGCAACAAATAATCCTAAAACTCATTTCCTTCCACCTACCTAAATTTCATTACCTCCCATGTGTTCTGGATATTATACTTGTTCAATTGTATTTATTGGTGAAATGAACATTGTCAAGAAACAGTCTTCCTCACAATGTGAAAACTTTGTTTTGTTATTGTTCCCAGTGAAACCAAATGGCTTGAAAATAGGAGTGAGCTCTTGTTTATTGATCCTCTTATGCCACCTGCTAGTACTATACCTGTAAGCAGTTCTGATGCTAGAAAAAAGTGATGTTTTCTGTGGCTTGAGAGATAACTGCTTGGTTATTTTTATACCCAAAGGACTTGAGAACAGAGTCAGTTTAAAACAATGAGACTAGAATAGGTTTAATGGAAAGAACTTGCTTCTACTGGCCTCTAAGTGTTTTGGTTTGTTGTTACTGTTGCTTGTTATAAATAACTACTGAATCAACTGCTGGCAGCCAGCCTGCCATTGAGAGTCCCTGCATACTTGAACCACAGGGAAGTAGCAGTTGGAGTATGAAGAATGGAGGCATCGCCTTGCATTTGGTCATCTATACTAGAAACCTTAGGTCATTTTATGTTTTTTTTTTCTCTCCCCCTTCACTCTAAACCCAGCTGGCCACCAAATCCTTTCAGTCTTTACATATGAAATATCTCACAATGCTATTCCTACTTCTCCATCCACTGTCAAGTGCTCTGATTGAAGTCAGCTTAGTCCTTCTTCTGAAGTATTGAATCCAGTTTCCCCTCCCTCTCTAATCCCTTCTCCACAATGCCATCAGAGAGCTATTTCTGAAACATGAATCACTTACTCCGATGACTTATTGGAGCCACAATCATAGTAAATAAATTACATGTATTAAATGATGGGTACAACATCCCCATAGATATACATACTCTTATAACCATTTCATGGAAAGAAACAGACCCACAGAGACTGAGCAATTTGTGAGACCACACATGGCTCCTAAGTGGTAGAACTGAGCCCTCAACAGCTTTTCCTTACTGTTGCACAGTGCACTTACATTATATCTCAGCCTAATGTATTAGATTCTTTCTTAGTGTTTTGGTGACCTTCAGAGTTAACTTGGATTTTCAAGGAGGGTATTTTTTGAGGAGCCACAATAGATTACTTTGCTCTGACAATAACTAGATATACTTAACCAAGTTTACTTTCTTGATTCTTTAATTTTCCTTTTCTAACATGTATATTTGGAGAATAGCATCTGCTGTTACGCTGATTGAAATATGCTGCACTCAGTAAACAGCATAGCTTTATTTCTGACATGGTTTCTTGCCCATAATGTGCTCAATAAATATCAACTAGTTGAATATATTGCCAATTCTGTTTCACTTACAAATCTTATGTTCCAACCATACTTTACTGCACTTTTATACACCCAAGAGTTTGCTCACCTTTCAGAAGCTTTCTTTTATAATAAATACTTCAAAGTCTCTCTGAATGGATTTGCCCTTCCCTCTGCTTCTCACCCTGCAGAAACCATCATCATCCTTCCAAAGACAGATCAAAAGACTTCTTTGTAAAGTCATTGCTGATGTCTTCACTGCCGCTCCCCTGTGTCTTCATCCACTGTGTTCTTAATTCCCATGTAGACTTTCCAGTGGGCTACATATTATTGTATATCATGGTAGTTAATTTTATCTATTTTATGAACAAATTTAGAGGAATTACTAAGTCTTGTTAATTTCTGTGTCCTGAATATATGGATATCAAGTGGGTGCTCAATTTTTACTTAAAAAATGAAAAGGGCATGTGGGATGGTACAATGGAATTGAAGAAACAAACAGGTTTAGATCAAGAGATTTCCCAGAAACCAAGATATAGGGTAAGTGATATTTTTTTTTCTTTTTTTTTTTTGTACTGGGGATTGAACTCAGGGGAACTCATACACTGAGCCACATCCCCAGCTCTATTTTACGTTTCATTTAGAGATAGGATATCACTGAGTTGCTCAGTGCCTTGCTTTTGCTGAGGCTGGCTTTGAACTCTCAATCCTCCTGCCTCAGCCTCCTGAACCACTGGGATTATAGGAATGTGCCACCACGCCTGGATGGTTTTTGTAATTTTCTTAGGAGCACTTCTGTACTATTTTTTCAGAACAATTTTCTTCTTAATTTTATTAATTACCATATTTCTTTGTTTATTAATCTAAAATGTTAAATGTTTTAATGCCCTGTAGCGATACAAATAGAAAAAAAATTTAACGAACCTAGGGAGGAACTATGAATCAAAAGTTATCAATCAGTTACCACAGGTGCCACTTACTGGCCACCCCACTACTGACTCACAATTGTTCCCAACAATCTCTAACAAACAATCCCAAAGACCTTTTCTGCCCTTTTCTTATTTACTTGTATTTTTTGTGTTTGATAGATTTTCCCTCCTCACTGCTTATGTTACACAGTACTGACTTTTTATATGTATTGCAACATTTTATCATTCAGTGTTTTCTTGAAAATTCTTAATCAACAATGAAGCTTAATCTCAGGGTAACACAATAATGAATATATAAAACCTAAAGCAATCTTTTGTTATTAGTAAAAAATAGCAATCATTAATTACAATCATGAAATGAATGTTTTCTCTCTCTTGGCTGTGCTGTCTCCAACAGAATCAGACAGCAGCAAAACATTAATCACAACAGTGAGGAAACACGTCCTATTACTGAAAAATTAAGAAAGTCAAATTTCTACTTGTCCCAGGTGAGTTATGAGAAAACAGGGTACCAAGCTCCTATTGTCATGAATGAACATCCCATAATATCCTTTTCTTTCTCCTTTAATTTAAATTTAAATTCTAATTAAGAAGAGCAAAGTGTTCTTTCTGAGACAATTCAAACTATGGCTCCCTATGACCTCTCCCCAGTTGAAATAGGCCTCCTGTGTACAAACTTGTCTTTTTTATGGTTTCCACTATCTTGTAGAATGTCTCTTGGTACTTTTCACTCAGAAAAGGAGTAAAATTAGCTGTGGCTATGCTTCATGGGTATAAATTTTGGGAGGGGTGAGAGAGGACTGTGGGTAGTTTCTGCCCTTAGTTGGCTCCATTCGTAAGGTGATCTCAAGTTAGACTGTGCCTGCTGGGGCATGCCAGGCTCCTTGCATAGAGGTGCTTCTGTTGTCTGCATTTTCTTCCCAAATGATCAGCTAGAAATTATTATTTCAGCAGGTGGATTTCTACCACTTCAAGCTTTATGTATTGTTTTTTTTTACTCCTCTTCCCCCCCCCTTCCTCTAGGACTATTAGAACTGTTTTATTTATGCCATTGTGTGTTGGTTTTTATAGAATATTAATTCTTGCATATTGTTTAAAATATTGGTAGAGTTCAGAAAACCTGGATCATGTCACCTCTCAATATACACCACTGACCTCTGCTCAAAATATCCTTTTATTCAGTGAAATCTGTGCTAATGACACAAGATGATAGACATGATAACAAAAATTAATGTAAGAAAATAGTGGTGGTTTATAGTCAATTTCTTAAAGAAAAGTAAACAACAAAAATTGGGACAAGCTCAATAAAGTATTTCCTTACCAAAAAAAACAACAAAAAAAAAAACAAAAAACTTGTGTTAGAAAAGATCATACATTGAAATCAATCTTAAGGTCTTCATATACACTAATTAAGATCATTTCTACTTGACAAAAATCAGTGTTAGAGCTAAGAACATGATATGATGAGTGAATAATTTTTAATCAGGTTTTTGTTTACCTTTCATATTACATTAGTTAATATTTCTTCTAGTTTTTCTAGAAAATCTTATGTGTACAATTCATTTTCTTTAATATTATTAGCCAGTTAATCTTTAACTATTCATTTATTCAAGTGTGTTTTACACAATGGATGTGCTTTCCAGAAGTTAATTCTCATTGTCTTTCAAATAGTCTACCCAAATTAGATCCCCAAAAGACTAACGCTTATTGAATCCCAGTTCTATGACTGGTTCTTCATAGAAATTTCTTTGTCTGATTTTCATGACAACTTTGGGAGTAGAAATTACTGTATTATTTCATTCTACAGATTAGTTAATTTGATGTTCAGAGAAGTTAAGTCAAATATTTATGATCACAGAGCAAGGTGGAGGTAAAGTTTACAGCTTAGATTTCTATATATTGCCTTCAAATGATATAGTTTTAAAGGTAACCTTGCCCCATCTTATATATCCTCATTCTAGTTCTGAATTGTAGATTCTATTATTTATCCAAAGTGTAAATCTAACCAGTTTAGTTCACACCAAAAAGTGAATGAAACAAAGTTCACCATAAGTGTTTTGCAATTAAAACAATATTATCAGTCAAAATGAATCTATCTGGCAGCATGTTACAGTTCAGCGAAGGGAGGGTAGCTAGGATTTGCTTATAGTCTCTCCATAATTATTAGTGACTCTCTCTTTTCTATTAAAAGCATGCCAGTTTTGAGATATAAATTATACAGTTGACTCATAGTTGAGGCACAATTTTAGTTAAGCATCCCTCATCTGATGTTTGTCTGGTCCTTGTCCAGGAAGTCAGGGAGAAATTTCCCATCGCAGTGTGATTCAGTCCTAAGGATCTGTGCAGTGTTCTTTCTCTTTCCCATAACAAGAGTTTTTATTTCCTGGCAAGATGATGTGATTTGAAAAAATTCACCATTAGTATTTATAAAGGAAATTATAATTTACTAGTATGGAAAGTTCCTGGTTATTTAAAACTCCTCTACATTTCTCCATCTTGAGCCAAATGTCAGACTCAGCACATACCTATCCTGCGTTTGAGCTCCTCCCAGAGGCCACTACCCTTAGGACTCCTCTATCTGTACATGTGACTCCTTCATCCTGGGATAGCCTTCATTACCTCTTCCTACACCATTCATCAACACCCTCTAATTTTAAGCAAACATCTGTGCAGTTTCAACCTCAGCTCCTTTTCAAGATCTCCTCTAAATCCTCAGGCAGCTTTTTCCACGTTCCCTAACATTTTTTTCCTTGTCTCTATTAGGACACTTATGAAATTATAGTGTGGTAATTTGTTTCTATGTCTGTCTCTTCCACTCAACTTTGAACATTTTGAAGAGACTTATTAAGACACTCATGAAAAACTAAAGGAAATGGCTGAATAGCAAAGGGTGGATTTAAAGTAGCCCAGGAATACACCTATTTGTAAGTGAAAATGTCTACAAGGTAGCAGGGGCTGGAAAAACCTTATGCATTTATCCATTCATTTACTCATTCAACATCTAGTGTCAATAATTTTGCTAGGGATGAGAACTGTAAAAATAATCAACTTATTTATTAATTGAGAAATAATAATGTTCTATCATATAGTTTATATATTTTAAAGAAGTTTATTATAATATTTAGAAAACTATCTCTGTAAAAAGACTTAACAAGTAATCATCCTCCTTAGTCAAGAAGGAGAAACATGAATGGTCAGAACAGTCCAGATAGATCTTTAAGTGCCTACACACCATCTGCTGATTTTGATGGGGGCACTCACAGGTCAGTGAAGAGAAGAATTTGTCTGCTCTTGCTTATAATAACATATGCAAGTTTTCAAGTCATCCCAACACTCCCTGCACCTCCTCCATGAAATCCACATAATAAAATACTAATACAACCTTGCAATTATTCTGATGTCATTTTCTGCTATTTTCCCACACACACTGGAAATAACTTCATCTTAATACTAGTCTCCCAACATAGTGAATTCATTTTTCCTAACCCTGAGTCATGAACTTAGATTATAAAGCCTTTATGGTATCAGAAGGCACTTCATCAGTCACATCCTGATACAGGACTTCAACACCTCAGGAAGAACTTCTTATTTTTATTTTCTCTTTGTCTGTCAAAGTGATTTAACTGTGATGTTTAAAAAATTAGAAAATACAGAGAGAAATTAAAAAGTAAAGACATATGCTCTTGAAACTAAGAGATATCAACTGCTAAAATAATGGCATGTATTCCATCTATATATTTTTATATAAATACACTCATACCTCTCTGTGTGTGCATGTGGACATTACCAAGACAACACTATAAATTTTGTACCAATCTGTAGCTTGTTTTCCTCACTGAGAAATTCATACTGAACTTGCATGTTTTAATGATTACATAGTATTTGTTACATGGACAGACTGTAAATTATTTTAATATTCATAAATATAGCCTTAAAGGAAATAGCATATTACCATGGATACCTTATTAATAAACACTTTACAATTTCCAACTTTTTTACAGTTGTAAAAACATACCAAGATTCTGTTGCCCAACCTGTACCATTCTAAGCCTAGTATAGTCTTATAGAAATATTATTGCTGACTATAACAGTATGTGTATCTTTGATACCTCTTGTTACATACTCTGAAGGGGAATGTATTTAAGTAGCCATTTCATGAATGTAATTAAATTTGGCATGCCTTTTAATTGTTGTTGAGCAAATATAAGTAGTATCTTATTTTCTGATAATTAAATTTAACCCACAGTGCTTTTTACCAAAAAAACATGTATAGAAAATATTTGAGGCAATTTATTTTCTTTGTTAAAGGAACTAGTGCCGAGTATCATCATCTCTAGGGAGCATGACTATTCAAATACTCCTGTGAATAATTGACGGACTAGCCTGGACACCCCATCCCACAGCATTCTTTCCAATCTGCACTTCACATTCAGATTTGTCTTTCAGTGATTTTCTTGCAGTTTTCCACATCTCAAATTAATACCAGTCATTTACTATTTAAATAATTTACTAATTAAAAGTTAAAGCATTCTTTGAACTTTTCCCTTTTTTTCCTATATGAAATAAGTTGGATTTTAATTTAAACATTTCTTATTATCTACATAAACTGTGATAGAAAGTATGTGAAGAGTTTCTATTCAATAGTTTTTACTCAGATATATGAATTTTCTATAAAAATTTATAGCTTTGCTTAGATGCAAAGTGATAAGTAAAAATGTACTTGTATACCACAAATTGAATCATATGCTCAAAATTTCACAATAGTGTCTGAGGAAATATATAAGCAATATAAACTCAACACTGTATTAGATAAACCACCAACATTATCTCAATATCCCAATATAATACTATTGAAATGACTGCAGAGAAAGATCATTCTCTACCTGGGCAGCTTTACCGAGCTCAGACATGCAGAGCTCAGGTAATCTGATCTTTCTAGTTGTGAGTCAATTCTCAGGTCTTCCCTCCAGGTGTTCTTTATAATGAATGTCACTTAACCAAGGCTCAGTAGGATTTATGGATTCTCACACTGCTGTTCTCAGAATTTGCTCCCTAAATAAATAACTACACAGAGATGCCACTAATGATGCACAACTTCTACTGTCCCAATAGTCGGCATCTATTCAGTTCTCATTGTAAAATCGCAGGATTTATCTCTGCAGTCCACATCTCTAAAGCGAACAGAAGGCATCCTGCTGAAATTTATACCTGCTAACATTCATTATTTTAAATATATTCACTGCAATGTGTGTATAGTATGAGTTATATAACCTTTTCATTTTTATTATTGGCTCATTCGAGGTTGCCAATATCTTCAATGATAATTTGCCTTTGTAACATACTTCCTATCAAAAAGTTTGATTGATTTCAGTTTTTGAAAAATATGAGCAATAATGATTGCATTCTCTAAATCTTTGCCAAGTAGTAGTTTATAATGTATAAAGCTAACTGGGGAAACTATAATTCTACTACACAAAAGACAATCTCAAGTATAAAAGAATACACAAAAGTATTTTCATGAGTACTTCTATGACATTTGAAGAAGCAATAGTAACCTATATTTAATATACAAAGAATGAAGATGAAACTTGATATTTTAACTGATTTAACTTCACGAATGCCTAGAAACACCAATAAAAAACATGCCAAATATTTCATCACTTTCAGATGCTATTCTCTGTTAAAGATTCAAAGAAACAAGGACTCAGACCAGAAACCTTTTTTATTATGCTAATAATATTATAATGTTACTAGTCGGGACTTCCTTACAACATATCCCATTACTCCAGTTAAAATAATTACCTTCTTCTCATTCTCATATTCAATTAATTGAAACATAACACATAACTCAAATTCTAGAGTTATTTTCCTAGATTAATAATATGAATGAATTAAATAATAGAGTATGATTGGAGCACCTTAAATAATTTTAAGAATTGCTGTCACTTATTGAGCAGTTATGATGTGCCAGTACTCTTCTAAAAATCTTCATTTAAAAAAATTCTATAAGAAGTAAAATTTCTTGATTGACATAGTGAGGTGTAAACTCATTCCTCCCCTTCGCCATCCATCATTTAATGAGAATGAACAAAATGTCTCATTTATAGCAAAGGTGTGGAAAAAATTGAAACCTAACTACTTTAAAGAAAATCAGTAGATTAAAAATACCCAATATGTGCTAAGGTGGTGACATAATCCAGTATCCAAAGGATGAATATTTTGAAAAAGATAGGGGGAAGTTATTCAAGAGGAAAAATCCAGGATTGTTCCAGGCAAACTGCAAATACGGGCATTGTAATGTACAACCTGTATCTGACATTGTATATCCGATTTTTCAGAATGTATATCCTTCTATAGAATAGGCTTTTCATGAATGTTTTTTAGGCTTTCCAAACTGGTGAGTTAAAAAAATGTAGCCACTCATTTTTGCAAAGCCTAAAATGCATACTGTTTAGACAAAGACAGTATCTTACAATCTAGAGAAGTGAGTCAGAATTCCTCTAAAGAATACATTGCACCTGCTGACCTCTTTGAAATAGGACTACAAATGAATCCCTCTATAAATACCATGTTGACGGTTCTTAGTAAAGGGAATTAACCTCAACCATTTTGTGAACCATTGTGAGTCAGGAGAATAGCAATGTACTAAAGGTAAAAGATTGAGTTCATTGTTGAATGCCAACAGACTGTTACAGGATATCTTCAACTTTCAAAAGGATCTTTATCTTGAACTCTACTAAAGCCTGGCTGTGTATAGAGCATGTGCACAGTTAGGCTTTAGTATAGTTTTTTTTTTTTTCCCCCAACTTCTCCTTCCAGCCTGGGTTGCATGGGTCAGTCTGTTTGTAATTCTGTGATAAAATTATTCTTGCATCACATGTAAAATTTCTTGTTTGACGGATATATATTAAGTGTGGGGGGGACATGCCCAGAAAAGTTGGAGCTGATAGCATCCAAGGATAAAGTCATCAACATGCTGATAAGAAATAATGAAACATTAATTAGTTCATTCAGATTTTGCAATGTAAAATCAATTTTTTTGTCCACATGAACTTAAGTAGAAATTAATCTCTTCAGTTTCAAAAGGAAAGTACAGACATTTAAAAGTCAAAATAAAAGACTATGAAATTGGGACTGGGACTCATGTCAGTGGTAGAGCTCTTGTCTAGCCTGCACGAGCTCTGGGTTCAATGTCAAGCATTTCCACCACCTCCCTCCCCAGAAAAAGGAAAAAGAAACAAAAATTTTAAAAAGTGATGGATACAGTTGGTATTCTAATATCATTTGTATTTTTGTAGACTTAGTTTTGTAGATTTAGTGTTATAATCCAAAAACAGGGGGAAAAATCCCTGAGAATTATACTAGATATCAATCTTTTGCATCTCTTTCATATTCAACTCCCTTTTTCTTTCAAATTACCCCCAGTTCTTGAAATCATTTCACATGATGAAATATTACTAAAAGATAATGCACAAAATAAATGTAGCTATAAAAACAATAATCTGCACACACTTATATGCCTGATTTCTTGTTGATTTATGGTGTCTCTTTGACTCTGTATTTGCTAAATAAAAGTTTATGAAATAAGAAAATATTTGAATAGACACATTATGAAATTTATATGATATAAGGAGATGGAGTTTACAATACTGTGAGTGGTCATAGTTTCAACTGAAAAACATTTCTCCATTTAATGAATAAACAAACAAACAACATCAATCACAACAACAAACCCAACAAACAGACTTTCAGTCAGGATTATTTTCAGATTATCCTTAGTGAAATACAGTCATAGAAAAGAATATCACTTGATGTGATTTTGGAAGTCATTTCCTCTTGTTACCATTTTTCCTCAATTCTTTATTCCATTGTCCTTCTTCTAAACAAAGCCAAACAAACAAACAATCCCCCCATAAAGATTACAGAAATTCTTGACAGCTCAAATACAAATTTACTGTTTTCTTTCAAATAAAACAGATTAGCATAGTTGTAAAATTACAGGATAGAATGATCTGTGTGTCTTACTTTGCTACTATCACTTCAACTAAATATTTTTAAAAAAATAGTCAGACCTACAGAAGGAATGCAAAAATATCACAATGGGAATCTTATAAACTTTACATATAGGTTCAGTTATTGTTTACAAGTCAACACATTTGCTTTTATTTCTTAGTATTGGAATTTCACATATTGCTATTTTGCATGTACTCACTTCTTTTGCTGACCCATTTGAATTTTTTTGCAGAGATGCTGACTCTTAAGTAGTTCAATATTTTATCTTCTAATTATAAGAAAATTCTCTTCTGTAACTCCAGATTAATTTTCAAATTCAGGAAGTTTTGCATATATTACCTAATATATTTGCATATATTACCTAATATACTCTAAATTCAGATTTTCTCAATCATCCCTATGTTGTCCTTTAGATCATTCAATTTAACAATTCAGGGTTTGAACTAGTACTATACATTGCAGTTTATTGTTGTGTTTCTTTAGTTCCCTTTATTCAAAATGAGTTTCTCAGCCCTTGATTTATTTTATGACATTGGTTTCTTTAAGAAAAAAGCTCATTGTTTTACAGAATACTCAATTTGGATTTGTTTGATGAATTCTCATGACTTGAATTCAATTTGTGAACTTTTCTTATATTTAATATCTAAGTGATGATATGTTTTCTGAGCATCATCAGAAACACTTGGTGTCAGCTTCTCCCATTACTGATGATGTTATCTTTGATCACTTGTCAAGTTCTTCTGTGTGCATTTTGGAAAAAAATTACAAAATTAAATTTTAAAATATCTTTGAAATAACATTAGTAGAATAAATTTAACAAAAATATGCAATACTTCCTCAATCATGAGTATAGTTAAGAGAAATTAAAGAATTAATAAACAAAAGAAGAATTGTGAGTCAGCTTGTTGCTGTGACCAAAATACCTGATATAAATAACTTAAAGGAGGGAGAGTTTATTTGGGCTCACAGTTTCAGAGGTATTAGTCTATGGTTAACTAGATCCACTGCTTTGAGCCTGCGGTAAGGCAGAAAATAATGGCAGAAAGATGCAGTGAAGAAAATCTGCTCAGCTGCAGGGGGATGGTGGAATTGTCTGACTGGAAAAATAAATCCTCTCAGGGCATGCCCCCAGTGACCCACTTCCTCCAAATAGGTCCCACCTCCCAACATTCCATCCAGCAATCTAAGATTGGATCCAGAGCCATCATGATTACATCGTTGTGGAAATGCTCCATCTATGACTCTTGCTCCATTGAGTACCATGCTTTTAACACATGAGCTTTTGGGATCCAAACCTTAAGAGAGTTATTACATGATCACAAATCTAAAATCCCAATGAGATAAAGTCCAGTCTTCCTAAATTGATCTGTAATCCTAAACACAAATGTTCTAGAACAGCTGAATAATCCTGGAAAAGAAGAAGAAAGTTGGGTGACTGAAACCACTTCATTAAAAAAAAAAAAATTACTCAATTCCTCTAAAGCTACAGCAAACATGGAGTGTGGTAGTAGGATTGGTATGGACATATTGATCAATGGAACAGAATTGTCCATAAATAGATCCTCACATATACACTGAATTGATTTTTTTAAAGATTTTTTTTTTTTGGTTAGACACAATACCTTTATTTTATTTATTTATTTTTATGTGGTGCTGAGGATCGAACCCAGGGCTTTGCTATGCCAGGCAAGCACTCTACTGCTGAGCCACAACCCAGCCCTGAATTGATTTTTGATAAGGGCATTAAAGTCATTCAATGAGTAAAAGCAAGTCCTATCCAAAAGTGAGACAATAGCTGGAAACGTGTGAGAAAAACTGAATCTTGATAAACTACATGGCACTACGCACAAAATGAATTTCATTTGACTTATAAACCTAAACACAAAAGCACAAATTATAACATTTCTAGAAATAAATAGCAAAAAAATCTTCCATATATCTGAGTGGGTAAAGATTTCTAGGAAGAGATACAAAAGGTACTAAACATAGGAATAAAAATTGATGAATTGGATATGGCCAAAGTTAAAAACACATGCACTTCAAAAAATTCCATTAAGAAAATGAAAACTGACACAAATTGAAAGAAAACATTTCATATATGTATTTGACAGAGGAATCATATTCTATAATGTATGTGTGTGTGTGTAAAAGATGCCTCTCAATAGAGAAATTTTATATATGTGTGCATGTAAAATAAGTAATGAAAAGAAAAACTAAGTAAAAAGAAACTTGTTTGGACATTTTACAAAAGGAATGTGATTTAAAACCAAGGTAGGATGCCATTTAACATTCACTAGAATAGATAACATTAAAAAACTGACAGCATCAAATTCTCATGCATTCTAATTCTAATTCTCATGCATTCCCAGTGGGACTGCAAAAAGGTACAAATCCCTGAAAAACTCATCAGTGTTTCACTGCAAAGATAAATATGCACCTAACTATGATCCAGCAATTCTTCTTTTAAGTCAATATCTAAAAATAAAATACAGTCCATGAAATTATTTGTTTGAAAAATTCATAGCAATTTTCATTTCAAATAGCCCAAATCTGGAAGAACTCCCAATCTATTAACAGGTGAATAGATAAATAAGTTGTGGTATAGCCACAAATGATATACTGATCAGTGATAAATAATAATGCACTATGGATGTTTAAATATATGAGTGATTCCCAAAGGCATATTGAACAAAAAAGGTCAGAACCCAAAAATATACACTGCATATCTCCAGTAGAACAGAGCTCAAGATAAGGAAAAATTTAATTGTGATGACAGAAACAAAATAATAGTTTTATGTCTTCACAGTAATGTGGGTTATTTGGATCTATGCATTGGTCTCAACTCAAATTATATACTTAACTTTACATTTCACTGTATGTAAACTTTACCTCAACTTAATAAAGAAAATGTTTATTTTCAGAGTCATACTATTTTTTCTATAACCATGCAATTATTACAAAGACTTAAGTAAGAAATGCATCATGAGAAATACACTTCTTAAATTCTGGGCATTCACTTGCATGTATAGTAGAATTAGTTTATATTTTAAATTCTGATGGTTGGATTTTCATCACAGCAATAAAAAATTACTCTCCATAAATTATTTTTAAAACTTTTTGTGTTTTCAAGATTGAAAGATATTAAATATACCCTGATATACCAACCAGCACTTATTTTCATAATTTAAGAAAGCATAATGACGCATATTGATTAGTAACTATTTTTTTTATTTTCCCAAATTCCATTTTCACATTTTAGTAATGTCTTAAAGACACTAAATATTTTGCTTTAACATATATCAACCTACTTAGCATTCATATTTATCTTTTGCACTACTGATGAATCTTAATTTTATATCCAATATTTCATCCTCTTAAAATTATATCTAAACCAGTTGCATTTAATTCCTGGTTTTGCTTGGGGTCATTATTTTTTAATTCTTAAATGGCAAGTGGATCTTCAATAATTGGAGAGTCCTTCAGGGTAGGGTACTTTTTATTGATTTCCTCTTGTGATTCTCAAGATTCTATTACAGGGAAGGGCAGAAATGACCATTTTAATGAAAGTCGGTTTTTCTTTGGTGCCGATCCAGAGTTCTTCCAAAGCAAAAAAACAGTTGATGAAGACATAAAATAGAATATTAGGATATAGGACAGATTTCTAAGTAAAATTTGTTAATCTGGAAAATACAGTTTTGATGAAATTTAATGGTATATTCCAGAAGATTAATACCTGGTACTCAGATGGTCACCACAGTCTTGAAACCTAGGATTAAAGAACTTTCTTTGAAGATTGAGAGAAGACATGTTTAGTTATGCAGTTAAATTGAGATTAGTGTGGCTATTCCCAGAAGATTTTATGGATTGAATTTTTAAATGTATTTTGAAAGTTTATTTGTGTCTGTTAGAGCTGAGACAAGCATGTTTGAGATGTAAACATAACATTTTATTGACTTTTGAGGCTGACATGAAGGTCAACCTGTTTTCCTCAGTGGCAAACCCTGGGTACCCCTTTTGAATTCCAGTTTTCATAACCCATGAGAGCATCCTAACCCAAATGTTGTGTCTCTCATTTTCTATTATTATTTATATTTAAAAGCTTAAATAAAAGTCAATTTGAAATTAACTACATCATCTAAAACCTAGTGCACATACCATCACATGACTTCATTTGATTTTTCTAATGATAGAATGCTTGATCAAACTTATAATGAAACTTGAGCTGCATACTGATTATGTGTTTTTTTAATGTGAAAAGCAAGTAAAGCTTCTTGAACACACATGTAAATCTTTATTGTGAAAAATCATTTGTCTCAATTTTTAAAATATTATCCTAATTAATTTGATCTGTTTGGCATCTTGAAAACTTAACTAGTTTAAACAGAAGGATTTCTCTTGATAATTTTGTTCCTGTTTATAAAATGAACCAGCATGTCTAGAATAAATTTGAAGGTAAGATGTGTCTTTTCTTCTTATTGTTGTAGACATCAGATTCGGATCTGTTTGTCTTTAAATTTGAAATATTTGGAGAAGTCACTTATTCTGAGTATAAAGATAAACTTCCTCTTTACTACTTGGTTATTGGAGGAGACAAAAAAAAAAAACTGAACTGAAGATGTACACCAAGAAGGAGGGTAGATTCAAATGTAGAAAAACAAAATTGTGACATTCAAGGAAAATAAGTATGTGGGCTTATAGAGGAGAAAGTATAGGGTGGGATAACTGCTTCAACAAGGAGAGAATAATGGGAAGAAGATACAAAAATAATGAAACAAAATAAAGACTGCTGCTTCTTTTCTTCAAAAGAAGGCATGCCAATGAAATGTCTGAGACATGTAAGTTCAGGAGGGTTATCTGTGACTAGACACCATAACCCTGGAAGGTGAATTCTTCCAGTGTGAGGAATACTTATTCTTCAGATCTGCTTACTGTTCTATTTGGAGCTGAGGCAAGAGTGATGAATAATGGATGGCAGGACACCCTAATTGTCTCTGTAACAAAGGCAGAAGTGCTGGAATTCATTACATCTTATTGTGTGAGAACCATATATTGACAGTTACACAGATGAAAGAGCTCCCAGGCTACAGATAAGAGGTCTTTGTTCCAAACAACAGATTTGCTTTTCCAGAAGTAGAAGCTAATACTCAAGGCCTATTTTGCCTTCCACACTTTGTGTCTTTGGTGAAGTAACAAGATTAAGTCTCCTGGAAAACAAGATAATAACAATAAAAGCATTTCCACCCTTGAGTCAATTTAAAATAATATTACCTAGAGATGAAATGCTACAGAATTACACAATTTTAAGATGCTAAGGAACTGGAATCCCCTATTATGCTTTCTAAGAAATGTATCAGTGATTTCTGGCCCAGAGGAGTTGCTCCCCAAATGATATCTAAAGAACAAACTTCCTCTCTGTCATTTTCTCTTCTGTCTGTTGCAATAGCTTTTGTTTTACAAAGGTAGAAATCAAAGTCAAGCAACTTGCCAAAGATCACTTGACATCAAAACGAGTGTGCACATCTTCCTGTTTCTAAAATAGTGCCACATATTCCATTATATAGTGAAAGCACTGTGATCTTGCTCATTTTCTCAAAATGAGCTGGGCTTGTAGCTAGCTCAGTGGTAGAGTGCTTGCCTCAAATGTGGAAGGCACTGGGTTAGATCCTCAGCACCACATAAAAATAAAGGTATGTGTCCATCTGCAACTAAAAAAATATTTTAAAACAAATTATTAAAAATAAAGATTTAGTTTCCTTTCTGTGAAGATGGGGAACAGCTTCTCTTAATTTCAAATCAGTACTTTTCAGAGTTTAAAGCAATCATCTAGCTTTCTTTTTCTCCCTCATTGAACATTTCATTTGCTCTGGTGGATGCTTTTAAAACAACCTTTCATAACACTTTTTCTTATCAAATATAATTCATGAAGTGTATGAACCTATAAATTGATTTAAATCTCTTGAGACAAGATGGTGATATAGTAACATAGCAAAACGTCACTATTTGCCATAAAATTATATTGCAATATACTATGAGGGAAACTCATATCTCATGGAGCATCTACAGGGACATTAAAAATGAAATGGAATGCAGATCTGTTTGAATCGATGAATCTAAGTTATTCGACTCTATGTGTTCATGCAGGTGGTTTTGGATAATGAGCTCTTGAAGATAGTTTTTAGAAATGTTTGTGTTTACATTTGTGTTCATAAGAAAAGCTAATATCATCCAGGCTTATTGATATCATGAAGACAATTCATGTTCACTGTGGAGAAAAAAAATAAAATGAGGAACATACATTCTCATTACAGCTATATTTGGAGTTTGTGTATTCCTGAGTACAATTTCAGAAACTGACTTTTTAATACAGTCCTTAGAGATTATTCCCTATCCGAAGCATCATGATCCTGAAAACTATGATCTCATTCAATGCCCTTTGATTTTCAGTTGTGCTTAGTAGGAGGACACTGATGAAGGACAATTATAAAACCCCAGGTAATGATATTTTCTTCCTGCCTGCTTCACCCTCCTGATTACATTCTTAATTTGCTCAATTGTGAAAAGTAATGAAACATTCAGTTTTAAAAACTTAATCTCTTGAGAAGAAGTGTTTGGTCAGTGTTGAAAGTATGTAATTCCATTTGCTACTACCTTCATTTGGTAGATGTCTTTGTAAATTTCTTTAATTGTGCAAATGTGCTACTGTGGTATTTTTCCTCAATTAAAAAAATAAGATAGTTGTGATTCACATCATTCATTTTATTCAAAGATTTATGTGTCTGTGGCCTACTTTTCCCCAAATCATTTCTTTAAAAAGTCCTAATTAGTAGTGGATGGTCAATAATATCATCGTTTCCTATGCCATTATAATATTGTAGCAGAAGCTATAATGGAACTCTATACATGGGAAGAGAATATGATCAAAGTAGTTTTCAATGCAAATCTTTTTACTCCTTTTCATTAAAAACACATTAAAATTGGTATGACTGCAGCTAAAATGCATGTTGTATATCTAAGACCACAAAAGAGTTTGGATTTAGTATTTATAATAATTATTACTGGGCATTTTTTTTAACTTACATGAGAAGAGGGGTAAAATATTAGTCTGTAAGACATGTGTTTATACCAAAGCAATCAGAAGAGAATACTACCCATAAATATAGGGAACTGGTTAGAATAAATTAGTACTAATTCCTGGAGGTCCCTGAAGTGAAGTAGCTGGATTATATGGTGGACTATAGGGTCTGTTGCAGCTGAATTAGAGTTAGTGGTATTCAGGAGGTGATGAGGAGTTAACAACAGGGAGGGCTATATTGAGTATAATGATCCAGCTGTCACATGTGTGTATCTCATATTCATATAACACATTGTCTTATTATTATATATTGTTTCATTATTTTTTATCTTTTATATTTGTTCTAATTAATTATACACGACAGTAGAATGCATTTTGATGCATCATACATAAGTGGAGTATAACTTCTCATTCTTCATGATGTAGGTTGTACATGATGTAGAATCACACTGGTCATATAATCATATATGTCACAGAGTAATAATGTTTGATTAATTATAATATCCTTCCATATATATAGTATGTTTTTGATTTTTTTTGTATCAGTAGTGTAACTGGGTTGCCTACTTAGTTTAAGCCTAGAGTGAGAGGAAACTACATATTATTTCTTGGATAAATCCAACATTATCTTCTAATATAAATTAGAATTCTGCTGTTAAACCACATTTTCATAATTCTTTGAAATGGAAACTTCTGGTAGCTACATAGTGTTAAGTGATTTTCATTCTGGAGTAAAAACTTGTCTCCATTAACAAAGCTTGATATGGTGAATTTATTCCTCTACTCCTATAGAGAATTGATGAGAGTGACCTTAGTTATGTACTGAAAGGTTGTTACTTATTAAGTGAGTATATTGAAGAGTACATCACTCACATTTCAAATGATAAGTTTTTGTGTTTCAAAAAAATTTTGTCAAAGATGTATTGATGAAATGATCCACAGGTTTTTTATTGCTGAATATTTATGACATATTGCAGTTTGTATCATGATTTTGAAAACTTCTATTATATTTTCTTAGAGACTTTCTACTAAATAAAGTTTTCCAGTTCTAAATAATGCTAAGACATAAGTTATTAAATATATTTGTCATAGAGTTTTAAAATGTTGAAGAGTATATAAGTACTAAAAATTAAATTTTTCTAATGATCAACTTAAGAGAAATTCAGGTGAATTGTTAAGTTTTTAAGCTGTGTGAGCAGTAGTTGGCACTGGATAGGAAATAATTAATTACTACAGTATTTTGATAGATTTTCCACCAACAATTGAGAGAAAAAGAATGATGGACACAAAATCCCTATCTAAAGGTATTAGAGGTTTCTCCTGGTTTTAATGAGCTTCAACCATCACCAGATACCCCATTCCCCATGGTAACATGATCGCTTACTGCCCCTCTAATAAAATTTTCTTCCCTAGTGTTCACAGATGCCAACATTTTGTATACAGAAGCAGAGGAATGGACCCAATTGAGAAAGACTGTCTTGGAAGGGCAGAAGAGGTGCAAATCTGGATTTAATTTTATCCATGAATGTCTTATGTTTGTTTGAATTAGGGATCAGCATGGGTCAGTGATTCTGTCCCATCTGTATATTTGTTTTATGCCACCAGGTTTTCTGACTTACCTCTGATCTTCAACATTTCCAATCTCTTTATAGTCTATCTTTTCTGACTTTGAACACAAAATAAAATATTACCTAAATTTCAGAGAAAGGATAGAGGAGACCTGTCATCTTCTCAGTGGTGACTTTCTGATTTCCATCAGACTTTCTGATTTCAATCCCCTTCTTCCCTTGTAGTCTTAGACTTCTTATCTTCTCTCTGCGATTTCCGTATCACTGTCTCCATCATCAAGTTGCAGGAATCTTTGAGTCTTGATCTTCCTTTGCACTCTCTAGGCACCCAAGGCTGTCTGCTCCATAAGTGTCTAGTCCTTTCTCAAAATACATTCACATCAACTCTCCATTTTGGCTTTCTTAAAATGGCAATGTCCCTTCCCTCCAATTGCTTCTTTGATTCTCTTCTCCCAGTATGTTTGGATCTTAAGGTTTTATTATTATTAGTGATTTCTCATCTCTAGTTTGACTTCTCAATCTGGACCCACAGAATTGCTTTTTTTTTCTTTTTTTGCCATAGTCAAATATCATATTTCATTATGTCTAATGTCTGTTTCAACTTCACTGCAAGATTAACTTGGATAAATCCATATTTATCTTCTCCTCAAAATGATCTTCACCTTAAAATGATCTCTGAAAAGCACCATTCTTGTTGACCTATAATATCAAATTCATGGTCCTTTCTGATTCATTTCTTGCCTTCCTTCTTTATTTATTAGTCATCCTGCAAGTTTGTGCCCTGAAACGTTGATCCTTCCTCTGGCTTTCTTTAAGTCCACAGAGAGTATGTTGCTTATAGGTCCCAAAAACCTTACTAGATTGCTACAGTAACTTCCTTGTTATTCTTGCTCCGGTCCATGTCTTCATCCTTCCAGTTGTCTTGTATTTCTCTGCCAACCTAATCTCCCTTTGGCACTGTTTTCACTGTGTCTCTTTTTGTCAAATATTTCTTTCTGCTTCCTGTAAGTTTCTACCACTTTGTTAATTTGCAGATCTCCCATAAACTATCTCCACTAGGCATCCTGATGTTTGTCAAACTTTTATCCATGACCAGAAAAAGTTATATTGTAATTTAGCATTTTGTGAGTCCATGCACATGTATAGTCTGTCTGATACATTCCTATAATTGAAGCATGTTTTCTGAAACAATACTTATACTTACTACATGCAATCACTCCCGTTTTTCTATCCTATTTTACTATGTGAAGTTTATGATGACTTCCTGTGATGATCCAATATTTAAAATAAAATATTTGGGAATCAGTCTAACAAAAGGGATAAAAGACTTCTACATTGAAAAATACAGAACACTAAAGAAAGAAATTAAAGAAGACCTTAGAGGATGGGAAGATCTCATGTTCTTAGATAGCAGAAAAAAAATCATCAAAATGACCATACTACCATAAATGCTATATAGATTTAATGCATCTCCTATTAAAAATCCATGGACATTCTTAATAGAAATAGAAAAAGCAGTCATGAAATTTATTTGGAAAAATAAGAGACACAGAATAGTCAAAGCAATACTTAGCAAGAAAAGTGAAGCAGGAGGTATTGCAATACCAGGCCTTAAATTATACTACAGAGCTATAATAACAAAAATGGCATGATATTGGCATCAAACAGATATGGTAGTACAGAATAGGAGACACAGAGATAAACCCACATAAAAACAGTTATCTCATACTAGACAACCATAAACATACTTTGGAGAAAAGATAGCCTCTTCAACAAATGGTGCTGGTAAAACTGGAAATCCATGTATGGCAAATGAAATTTCACCCCCATATCTCACCCTGCACAAAACTCAACTCAGAGTGGATCAAGGACCTAGGCATCATATCAGAGACCCTGTACCTACTAGAAGCTTATCTGAGTTTTTACCTCTTCATACCCCTGTTTTTCAGAGTCCTTTCTTGACTGTACCCAGAAGAATCTATTTAGCCCTACACACACACACACACAGACACACACACACACACACACACACACACACACTGGTGTTCATCTTTGTGTTTATATTTTTCATTTAAAACCTCTCATAATCAAGACTTTCATGCCCGTGCGAGCTTAAAAGTCTACAATTTCTCTGAAGAACATTTCTAAACTGCCCCACACGTGCTGCCTATAAATCACTGCTGATTTTATAATATTCTGATGTTAGTGAACTTTATCTTTTTTGATTATCTAGTTTGTGAACTCAGTAAGAATAATGATATGGCCAGGTGCAGTGGCCCACCCCTTTCAGTGGCTTAGAAGGCTAAGAAAGGGGAATCAAGAGTTCAAAGCCAGCCTCAGCAACTTAGTGAGGCCCTATACAACATACTGAGACCATGTCTCAAAAAATAAAAAAGGATAGGGATGTGGCCACTGGGTTCAATTTCCAGTACTACCCTCCCACCAAAAGAGAAGTACTGCGGGGCTGGGGATGTGGCTCAAGCGGTAGCGCGCTCGCCTGCCATGCGTGCAGCCCAGGTTCGATCCTCAGCACCACATACAAACAAAGATGTTGTGTCCGCCAAAAACTGAAAAATAAATATTGAAGAATTCTCTCTCTCTCTCTCTCTCTCTCTCTCTCTCTCTCTCTCTCTCTCTCTCTCACTCACTCTTTCTTTTAAAAAAATAAGAGAAATGCTGTGTTTATGTTTCTTACAACACTTTAAATGGTCAAAAGAGATACTAAGTTCTTTTTTAATTGATAGAACAATAAAAAATTCTTTTTTCCCAACTCTGGATTTATATGCTGAAATGAAAAGAATTTAGCTTATGATGCCTGGGTATAAACACTAGGTCTATAATTTATAAGTCATATGATTTTGGACAAACTCCTTAAAATGTCATGCTCAACCATAAAATAGGAATCGTAGAACCTGCCAAAGGAATGAAACTCAATGACTTATGAAAACTCCTGGCATATACTTGCCACCCAATGAATGTTTGTTATTAAATATGCTGCTCCAGGCACAATGTTTTTATCATTTTGCTTCATTTTTTATTTGTTTATAGTATTTTACATTTCTTCAATCCTCCTTATTATGCTTCCCTGATTGTGCTAGGTATGTCCTAGGCACATTTCTAAAAAGTAAATTTGAGACAAAGTCTAATGAAGAGTAAATGAGAAAAGTACACATGTCCTTGGATTCCTGGCTTCTCCCATAATATTGAATGCATGACTAATGTTCTAGAAAGCAAAGAGATATAAAACTAGCATCTATATTTTATTTATTTTTTAGAAGTTATTCATCATAAGATTTCCTGACATTAATTCTGATAGTTCAGTAAAACAAATTTATTTGACCATGTTTCATTTAAAAGTAGACAAAAATTTCTGAAATTAAAAAAAAAAAATTGAGCTTACTCCCTAAATTTAGGGGTGCTGGTTATTTAACTTGTTTATTGCTCAACTTAAATGTATGTTTTGGGTTAACTCCTCAGTTTTAGGGGTCACGGTTGACCTTTAGCATAACTAGATTATTGACAGATCATAATGTGCTATTCTCTTCTTTTAATTGTCAGGGGAATGTTTTGTATTTTAAGATAAACTAGGACACTAAGTTTTAGAGGCACATATTGCATCAGATTTTAGAACTAAATTTAAATTCATTTTCAACATTCTGCACTGTGATATATGCAGATTAAAAGAAAAGTGACACACATAAAATCATGTCTGTGAAGCATTTTAAATTTAAAAAACAGTTTTTCACTCACCAACTCTCCCAAGAGTGGTGCTTACTGGCATACATTTTCTAGCATTAGTTGGATAACAAGAGATAATGGAGACTGATAGCAGACATAAAGGCTAAAGATGGGTTAGGAAAGCAAACACAAATATAAGCTGGACTTCCCTGTTAATATGAGTTTGTCTCTACTCTCTCACAAATGCAATAGAAAACATTTCTCTTTTCTGCTTCATTTGATTTTTATCATGTGTGGCATGTGTTTATCCTTAGATGTGATGACAAATTTCTGACAGACTTTCTGCTGACACCTACTCTTTATCTTGATTTACTTATTCACTCTTCTCCCTGTTTCAGAAGTATGTTGCCAGTATAATGAACTCGTTCTGTAAGTTAAAAACATAATCTTGTTAATTCCAGGGTGTTCAATTATGATGAATATTAAACCATAAAGGTATTGTAATGTTATTATTTAGATTATAAATGTATTTTATATTAGGAATAGCTAAAAATGTGTGAGTTATAAAAGAATCCTGAAATTCATAAAGCTATATCAATCAAAAGTCAAATAAGTGAATTATTATTATTCTAGTATCAAATCACCTGTGCTTCTTTCACTAATTAGGAAAATTTTAAAACTATTTTCCTTATGCTTTCTACATTTAGAATAGATAAGAATATTTTTGTGAGATATTTATTTATTCATTTCAGTACTAGGCATCTAACTCAGGGTCTCACATGTATCAGGCAAGTACTCTACCATTGAGCCACAAACCCAGACTGTGAGACAATTTGTATAACTACTTTTTATTTTTTTGAAGATTCTATTACTTTTACTTAAAATTTAGTAGGAAACATTAGAACGACAATTTAAAAGTTCCTATTCATTCTCTTTCTAGAAAAAGAAGGTGCAAACTTTATTAAAGTATAACTTAACATCATTAAAAGTAAAGCTTTTTCCTTATGATTTCTACAAAGACCATTATTGCTCATTTTATTAAGAAACAAATGTCCAACTTGTACATCAGAACTAAATTCTACTAGAAATAATTTGGGAAGCATAATAAGTTCATTGACTCTTACAGTAATTAATGCTTCTAAAACCTATCCCTTTTTAGGATGAAATATCTCACAAAATAGTAATTCTTAATAAATTCAAAATGTAAAAATGAGAAACTGAAGAATGGTCTGAGATCTATGACTTAAGCCAATAAATATCTTTAATTTTTTAAATTAAGATTGCCTCGAATTTTTTAACACATTTTTTCTTTAACTTTCTCTTTTCTAGAATTAGAAATTCTTACTAATGATTTAATTCCATATAAATATGTATTTTTAACTTTCTCTTTTCTAGAATTAGAAATTCTTACTAATGATTTAATTCCATATAACTATGTATTTAATGACAATAATCATCCTTAGTTAAACCAACTCTCAGTTGATGGATCTTAAAAAGAACCCCATGTAAATCTTACCTCAAACTTTTGTGTAAAAAATTCAGTTATTAATATGTTAGAAAAATCTACCAGAACAATACTAACTAATCACTAATATGTGGAAGATATCTTTCAGTCTCCAAGGTATCTGAGCCTTGCAAACACTGGACTGCTCAAGTTGGTACTAATGTGATGACTTATTCCAGCAGAATTCAACCACTAGCTGCTTTTGTTTTACTACTTGGAACCGTTGTCCCTGATGAATTCTATGGTGCATCTACTTGTCCTTAGTACTAGAAACTACTTCCAAGATCACTTTATGAAAAATACAATTGGAATTCTTTTTATCGCATGTGTATAATAATGATAATAATATTATACACACACATACATATATGTGTGTATAACATGTGTATGTATGTAAGTGTGGGTGTGTGTCTGTTCCAAAATAGAAGTAAGCCAGAGAAAGGGAGAATCAAGATGGTTACTCACATTTTCAAAATCTGCTGCCAGATGCAGTGGCACACACCTCTAATCCTAGCTCCTCCTGAGGCCTACATGGGATGATTGCCATTTCAAGCCCAGATTGGGGAACATAGAGAAACCTGTCTCAACGAAACCAACAACAACAACAACAACAACAAAAATCCTCAAATCAATATTTGTTGAAACTTCTACTCCATTTTTAGATGTTTTTATTCTTCACTTGGTATTTACAAATAGATTGGCAGTTTCTAAATTTAAAATTTAATAAATTACTTAAAATGTAATGAAATTGAAAAAATAAAATCCAGAAAGAATAGATCATATAAAGTAAAAAATGAGAGTTGTTTCTGTGTCCCGGGAAACTCAGTTCTACATCTTAGAGATTAATTCCTTTTTTAAACTAACATCTGGTGATTTGCCTCCATACTAAAAATTTCTTTAGTGTCAAGATCATCATCATAGATAAGAGTCTTACATGGTGTTTGGCATATACAACACATTTAATGAATATATGAAGAACATAATAGAGAACCAATGAGTAAAGGAAAGTACCATAAATAATATGTGGTTTCAAGGTCCATGGTGTATAATATATTAAACAGTCACTTTCCATATTTGTCTTTTCTATCTTTTAGCTTACAACTGAATATAAAACTTGAAGTTCTACAAATACAAATTAATAGTGAAGTGTGGTGACACACACCTGTAATCCCAGCAACTGTGCAGGTGAAGGCATTAGGATTGCAAGTTTGAGTCCAGCTTCTTGAGCAACTTAATAAGATGCTATCTCAAAAATAAAATTTTCAAAAAGGGCCAGAGTTTCAGTTCACTGGTAAAATGCTGGCCTAGCGTGTGCAGGTCTTAAGTTCAATCTTCAGTAGCACAAACCAAAAGAAAACAAAAATATAAACTACAGACTTCTTTTTACTTCCTTTTAAATTAACTCTTAGAGATAAATATTTTTAGAGACTTATTTTACTGTTTTTGGCTTTCTTTCTTTTTGCATGAGAACATCTAGTATTCATCTATTGCATTTCTATTTCTATGAGTTTTTAATTTCTTTCCCTTTACTGTTGTATGTCTGTTATTACACTTTCCATTTCTATATTTTACTTTCTATTTCTGTGACTAGATTTTTCTTATTTAATGGCTTCCTATATAACTTTGAAACATACAGATAATATAGCAATCTATATGATGGTCAGCAGATAGTTTGGGTTGTGACTTTGCTTAAGAGTTAATTTAATTACTAATTTCTTTTTTATTCTGTTTTGACCTCATTAACAAAAATATTCCCTTCTCCTACAAATTCAATTTTACCAAAATTACAAACTCCATTGCTATCTCCAGTATTGCCAGTGTTGTGAATGTTTGATGGAATACCAAGTTCTTGTTGCTCTTTTAGGATAACTTTTATTGTCTCGGACTACTATTTCTTCCATTTACTATCTTTAAGAAAATGCCCTAAAGCTCAATGCAAATTATAACACTGAATAGTAGAGTTTGAGGGCTGGAAGAACAAATCTTTTCATTTTTTATTAACAGTAATGTCAGTTATTGGCAATTGCCTGTTCTCTGCCCCTAAATTACCCAGAGAAGGAAATCTGTGAACTAAAGTGACAATTTGACTCATTTATCATTCAAAGCCATTTACTATTTTTTGTATGAGAGAACAAAGCACATAGTAAGAATCCAGTAAGTAATGATTTATGAATGGGTTTTTGCTCTCTTCATCACAAAGTCCCTTTACTCAGGATGATGTTTGGAAAAATGAACTGTTCTAAAAATGGAATTAAATTAAGTTCATTCTGAAAGATTTTAGAACTCTGTATGATTCTTTGAGACAGTGATATTAGAAAATTTCATATTTGTGAATTTGGGTGTTCCTACCATTTTTGTTAGTCAGCTATACATTCTTATATTTATAGATAACATAATTCTAACTTTATTAAAGGTTGAAGATGTACTTTAATTTAAAAAATGGAATTACTTTCATTTAAAATTATTTTGGAGGATAATTCCTTGCTAATTTTGAAATAATTGGAAGCCTGCCATATGGTCACAGCTAATATACTGAGAGTGTCCTTGCTCATGGGTCTAGAGATTAAGGAAGGCAAATACAAGGAAAGAGAGCACTAGCCATCTGAAGTGTAGCTTCCACTGAGCTCAAGTTTCTATAAATTTCTCTGTTCTTTTATTTAAGTATTTCACTGGGAATTAGATGCCAAAGTTAAAAAAAAATTTGTTCTCTTTATACATGGAGATTCCAGAGGCAGTTCTATGACTAAAATAAAATGTCAATAATTTTGGTTTCCATATTATTGGTCTCAATAATGGTCTTTACAAAGTGAAATTTAAAATTATCTCATAATGCTATTGTCTTACAGTAGAGGGGGAGCTTAGCTTTCACAGCCCAAATTGGATCACTTACTAGCCAGCTGATCTTGGGAAAATTATCTCACTTTCCACATCTATAAAAAAAGGGATGATAACCCTCTGTTAGGAAAGAGTTCAATCCAGATACAATATGATTAAAATACCTCACAGAAACAGAACAATAAATATGCCTGTAAATTTATTGTGAACACTTTTAGTTTATCAATGGTGGCTATTTCAGAATTATTTTAAATTACCACCCTTTCTTCCATATTAGAGTTAGGATAACTCAAATATGAATATTTGGAAAACTACTAATCATAGATTCAAAAGCTTAATATCTTTCAGATCATTGAATTGCCTACTCTCAACTGTTCATTGTTGTTTGAATAAAACTCATTTTTGGAGGGTGGGGTCTGTCCTGTTTTGTGTTCCTACAGGTCACTAAAGAAGAGTTTTGCTCTTCTTTAAATTGTTCAGTTCCTCCTCTTCTATGTTTGGTAGAATGCAAGTTAATTTCAAAGCTGAAGAATTTCCCTGATACAACCATCTTTGATAGGCATTCCCGGGTGTCTTGTTAAAATAATGGATCTTTATGATGTTAAAAGGTCTAGAATTATGTTATCTTCAATGGTGCTCACAACCAAAGGCAGCTAGCTATGAGGCAATTGAAATGAATATCAAGTGCTACTGAGAAACGAATTTTTTAAAATATTAATTAAATTGAATTTGAATTTAAAACTTGAAGCAGTAGAAGATACCTTTGTTAAGGAAAATTTATTTCTGTTACTCATCTTAATTTAAACTGCTAGAAATTCAGCATCTGAATTGAGGTATACTCCAAGTATAAAATAGACATTGAATTTCAAAGGCTCAGTGCAGAAATTAAAAGTATCTCTTGAAAAATTTTCATATATTGTTTCATGTTGCAATTACATTATTTTGGATACAATGAGTTAAATAAGGTTTATGAAACTTTATTTTGTCTGTTTCCTTTTATTTATTTATTTTTACTATAGCTACCAGAAAATTAAAATTAAACTTGTGGCATAAACTCCATTTGTATTGAATAGCACTAGTACAGAGAGATGGTTGAAGTAAAATTACTGAAGTCTAAATTAAGAGACCCTGCTGAGAATTAGTTTTAGGCCTTAGATAAATTAAAGGAGGCCTATGACCTATGAGAAAAAGGGTTGCTTAGAGCAAAAGGGAGCAAAAAGTTTCTGCTCCAAAAGATCATAATGACAAAAGAAGCTCTTGTTGTGTTTAGACCCAGCAATCAGTACATAAAACTTCAGCTAGAACACTGCCAACAGCTTCAAGTACTCAAGAAACTGAGGTTTTTCCAATCCTCTTCAATATTGAGAAACATCCATTATATTGTCTCCTTCATTCTCTGAAAAAGAAAAAAAAGTTAATTAAAACAGTAAAATAGTTCTCAAAGTAGTTACAGAACCAACAGCATTAGTATCACCTGCCAAAATTATTACAAAAGTAATCTTGCCATCTGTACAGCAGACCTCCTGACTCAGGTACATTGAGGGCAGGGTCTAGAGATCTGAAATTTAAGTACATGGACTATTTGCAAACCACTGATATACAAACCACAGATATATAAACCACTATATTGGAATATAAAATATTCTTGCCAAGTGATGAAAAATTTATTTTAATAAATAGGCCAAGATTCCAATAAGCCAATATGTATCCAGTACATATTTAGGTCCATAATGAAGTATTCAGTCTATAAAGAATTCATTAAAGCTTAAGCATGTTTCCCTCTTCCAACAACTCACCTTAAATCATTAGTATTCAAGAAGAACTCTAGATAGGCATGTTCCTTGTTTGGGGTTTAATTATTATTAATTGGTTTCTTAATGGAGTTTACTGCTTATCATTCTCAAGCAACTTCTGTTTTATTGTGATACAAGAAATTTAATCCACCACCATGCTTTTAGTTTTCATAATGTGCACAGAGGGATTGCTGCATGGGATAATATGTTAGCTTAAAGGCATACCACTATGCTTCATCCATTTGTGATGAAAAGTGATTGTGTTGCCTTTTGAGAATGTCAGAATGATTATGTAACATTTTATGGTGTTGAATTATTTTGGATATGACATTCTTGGTAAGGAAAAATTATGTTTCAAGAAATTATCTCAAAATTCCACTTTTATATTCCATATTTTACTTGTGCAAATTAAAAATAAAAAGACAATTATATTCTTGAGAATTGCTATTCCTGCTGTTAGTTTTAGCATACTAAGTATTTAAGTTAAATTTAAATGTTCAAGGTAAGAAGAAATATATTTACATTTAAAATACATATTTTGTATTTTAAATCCCATTGATAGATTTTTTTAATTATTCTTTTATTTTTAGTATGGTTTTATTCTACTCTGCAAAAGATGTGCTTGTTCACTAAACATTTCTATTCCCTTAAAACTAGTTCCAATTACATCAAAATGAATTTTTCCTACTTTTAAAAATAGACAACCTTTCTCTCTATCCTTGCATAGATCTAAATGGGAATTTAAAAGAAATTAAACAAATTTTACTTTAAAATGTGAAATAAAATCAATGTCTGTGTGCAGCACTTAAATTTATTTTTCCATACTTACAAGGAGATAAAAACCAGCAAGAAAGCTCTGCCAACTACCCACCCCCCTTTAATGAACAAATTGTAATAAAGAGAAAGGTAGAGAGCCCCAGGGTAGGAGGGAGGGCCAGGTCTCTTGCCTCCCAGGATGTCATCACACTGTCTCTGGCATCAGAAAACTCTGGGACGCCATTATTAAAATCCCATTGTTTTATATTTGTTCTAATTAGTTATACATGACAGTAGAATGCATTCTGACACATCATACATAAATGGAGTATTATTTCTTATTCTTCTCATTGTATATGATGTAGAATCACATTGGTCATCTAGTCATATATGCACATATGTAATTGTGTCTGATTCATTCTATTATCCTTCCGACTCACATGCCCCCTCCCATTCTGCAAAATCCAAAGTAACTCTATTTTTTCCTAGCCCCTCCCCCTTACTGTAAGTTAGATCCACATATCAGAGGAAACATTCAGCCTTTGGGTTTTTGAGATTGGCTTATTTTGCTTAGCATGTTATTCTCCAGCTCCATCCATTTACTGGCAAATGCACAATTTCATTCTTCTCAAAGGCTGGGTAATATTCCATTGTGTATATATACCATATTTTCTTTATCCATTCATTTATTGCAGGGCACCTAGGTTGATTGCATAGTTTAGCTATTGTTAATTGAGGGGCTATAAACATTGATGTGGCTGCTTCACTGTAGTATGCTGATTTCAAGTCCTTTGGATATAAATCTAGGAGTTAGATAACTGGGTCAAATGGTGGTTCCATTCCAAGTTTTCTGAGGAATCTCCACACTGCTTTCTATAGTGGTCACACCAATTTGCAGTCCCACCAACAATGTATGAGTGTTCCTTTTTCCTCACATCCTCACCAACATTTATTGTTGCTTGTGTTTTTTGATAATTGCCATTCTGACTGGAATGAGATGAAATCTTAGTTTTAATTTGCATTTTTCTAATTGCTAGAGATGTTGAACAGTTTTCCATGTATTTGTTGATTGTATTTCTTCTTCTGTGAAGAGTCTGTTTAGTTCCTTAGCCCATTTATTGATTGTGTTATTATTTTTTTTTTAATTTTTTGGGGGGTTGTTAAGTTTTTTGAGCTCTTTGTATATCCTGGAGATTAATGCTGTATTTGAGGTATTTGTGGTAAAGATTTTCTCTTATTCTATAGTTATTGTTTCCTTTGCTAAGAAGCTTTTTAGTTTGGATTCATTCATTGATTGATTCTGGATTTTATTTCTTGTGCTTTAGGAGTCTTGTTAAGGAAGTCAGTTCCTAAGCTGACATGGTGAATATTGGGGCCTACTTTTTCTTCTGTTAGGCACAGGGTTTATGTTCTAGTCTTCAGTCTTTGATCTACTTTAAGTTGAGTTTTGTGCAGGGTGAGAGATAGGGGTTTAATTTTATTTTGTTGCATATAGATTTTCAGTTTTCCCAGCAGCATTTGTTGAAGAGGCTACCCTTTTTCAAATGAGTGTTTTTGGCAATTTTGTCTACTATGAGGTAAATATATCTATGAGGATTTGTCTCTGTGTCTTCTCTTCTCTACTATTGGTCTGTATGACTGTTTTGGTGCCAACATCTTGCTGTTTTTATTGCCATGGCTCTGTAGTATAGTTTAAGTTCTGGTATTGTGAAGCCTCCTGCTTCACTCTTCTTGTTAAGGATTGCTTTGGCTATTCTGGGTCATTTTTACAAATGAATTTCATGATTGCTTTTTCTATTTCTGAGAAGAATGTCATTGGGATTTTAATAGGAAATTTAATTTTAATAGGAATTTTGTTAGTGTTCTGCCAATTATTTTTTACCTTAGTCTGCTTTCCAAACATTACCCCCTGAAATCTAACAAAAAAAAAAATGGAAAAATAAGCAGAACAAGAATATAGCAACTTAAGGTTACTTTTCCTTCTCAAAAGGTAGATCTGCAAGGAGCATTGAACATCATGAATTTATCAAAAGTCAAGCACTTTAGAGTCAATCATTCCTATCAATATTGATGGTTATGGTGTTTTATCATCAAAATCACAAGGAATAATATAAACCAAAGAAGATTTTCCCTTTATTAATATGAAGAAGGGATGTTCTTGTTCATGTACATGAGTAATGCCTTCAAAAATTTAGTAATTTACATAGTAATTTGACTTAGTAATACACTATTATAAGTAAATAATAGAGAAATAGTATTTTTTTCTGTGACAAGAGATCTAAGTGCTTCCAAGGGCACTTAATGGAGAATTAGGAATTAGGACTTTAGGTGTCCTAGAATTAAAATACACTCACCAAAGTTTGTAAGTCTAAGATGACGAGCAAATTAACATGAATAATAGTATGCCCATTTTTTTAAGTATTAACATGTTAAATGACTTTCAGTAAAATGACCTTGTAGAAAAACAAGCTATTTACTTACATATTTGCACATGGTCATCTTTCTAAATGGTTTTAAGTTTTGTCAGCATGGGTCCTTCTTTTCAGAAGAATCAGTAGATGTCCCCAGGCTTCCAGGCTGGGGTGGCCATTGCTTGTTGTTGTGGCACAATAATAAGAGATCTATTTCTCTTAGAGTGTAATGCTTATGGTTATATTTTATTCTGATTCAAAGTGTTTGGATTGTTTCTTCTCATTCTCAATAGTTATTAACTGAGAGAATTTCAAAACAGAATCTTTTATATTATAATGGAAAATCTCCTTTCTTACACTTAGATAAGTCCTAGTAGAATTGATATACAGAAGGACAAATGTATAAATGATGAAGCTTTGGACTTTCTAAGGCTTTGAAATAAGAATCAGGCAGACAAATTGTTTTACCAATAATGAAAACGTCCTCTTGTCTGATAGGAATTTGTTCCAGTTTCACCTGTGTTTTGCTATGATTCTCAAATTGGTTAAAACATTTCTCAAATTAGCATACTTTAAGTCAAAAATGTTCCAAAGAAGGATTTAATCATTTATATATTCTTAAATTTGATTTCACTTGAAGTCTAATTTTGTGAATATTAGGTAATTTTGAACAGAACAATTTCAAGAAATAGGAAAGCTTGTTTATAATTACTTATAATACCACATAAAAAGTCTTCTGAGTATTTAATATCTGAGTTGTAATGATTGATAGTCTCACTGTCAACTTCATCTTTAAGAATATTACCTGATCATTACCTATGCTGCATGTCATTTCACAAGGCATACATAACTGCTGTAGCAAAGATTTATTCAATTCAATAGTAAATTTTTTTTTCTCCAAAAATTAAAACAAGAATAAATGTAAATTAAATAACAAATTTTTGAAGGAAACATTAAACACAATGTATAGACCATTCAGACCTCACAATTGCTATATTTGAGCATTGAATTTGGCAGTGAATTTCTTGACAGCTTAAGGAAAATGTAGAAAGTGCCAGTTGAAAAGGAGAAAACATCTGTTTCTCAAGGGAAGCAAAGCTTTCTTTAGTACTTAAAAAATAAGGGATACTTCTCAAGTGGGACTTCACACAGGGGGTCTTTGTTGATAGACATGTAACACTCTACTCAAATACACCCCAACAGCAAACCTCACGAGGTAGCTCATTTTTTACAGGATCCATCAATGAAAATCAATCACAAACCATTAAAAAAAAATCAATTCGCTGTTACAGTTTAGGGATAAAACTGAGAATTTCTAGCAAGAACATCTTTTGAAATATCGTCTGCTTTTCCCACTTTCTTCAGTCGTATTTTTGCTGAATTAAAGACAGTAATTACTGTCTTTTCTGGCTAAAGTTTAAGATACAGGACCTCCATTGTTGCTTAGAGGCCAGAATTTTTTTTTTTTTTTTTTTTTTTTTAGCATGAAAAAAGCAACCAAGAATATATCAGTATTGATCCTAAACAGTCAGTCAGAGTTGGATTTCTAGGGTGGCTCTGTGAGTAGTGAATGTTAGGTGTGTGGTGTTTTAGGTGAAACTACGGTTCTGGTCTTGCACAACAACATGATTACTGTTGACCTATCTACCTCCTTATTGAATTTTGAGTTCCTTATGGGTGGAAGCCACTTTCACTTCCAGTGTGGAGCCTACCCCACATTAGATACTTGATAAGGAAAATAATTAGTGCGAATATTGCCTGGGAAAAATGTTCCCTCAGCACAGCCTATAGAACATTTTTTCTATTTCAGAATATTCAGAATGGCATAATTTTGTTAATTTTTATTTGTATATGACAGCAGAATGCATTACAATTCTTATTAGTCATATAGAGCAGAGCACAATTTTTCATATTTCTGGTTGTGCCCAAAGTATAGTCACACCAATTTATGTCTTCATACATTAAATTTTGGTAATAATATCCATCACGTCCCACCATCATTTCTAACCCCATGTCCCCTCCCTTCCCCCTCACCCCTCTACCCTATAGAGTTCATTTATTTCTGCCACATTCCCCCTCCCTATCCCACTATGAAAATGGCATAATTTTAAGGCAATATTTTAGGAAACGTTTTGAAAAATAGTTTTGGTCATATTACTTATTATTTTAGGAAGTGACAAAATCAAACACTGACAGAGGTCAATATATATGGCTATTTTAGTTTGAGACAAAATTTCATCTATAATGCATTTGGACTATGATTTTTTCTTATATTCCTGAATGAGGGCAGCCATACAGTTCCTGGAAGATGAATCACAAAAGCTTATTCAAGATTATCACACAATGTAGAGTATATACATTGGAGGTTACGAAACACCCGTGTAGCATTTTCTATAATTCATATCTGTCTCTTTAAAAGTCCTACCCTTATAATAGTAATTATAATACAGCCAGGCTTTGGCAAAAATTTTCTTGCTTGAATTTTTTTTCAGAAATATTAACTCCACAATTTTTTTTTAGGGAATCTCTGGCACAGCAAATGAACAAGGAAAAAAAAACTATAAATTTTAAAAAGTTTTAGGATCAACCATTTTTGTTTTCTTATTAAAATCTTTCTACTAATGAAAATAGGAGAGTTTTATAAATTAAAACCATTAACTATACAGAGAATATACGGAACACAGTGGGATTTAAATTTTTACCTTTAATTTTCATGTACTGAAAAGCAGGTAAGTTTATATTTCTCTTAAAATGCCTTGAACTCATATTAAAGATACTATTATTCTTGTCACTATCTACACTTTCTGTAATTTTAGCTAGTGTGAAAAGAGATCAGTTAGACTTTTTTCTAACTCAGTATGGGCAGGTAATTTGGTATTCCACTTCCTTAATGTTATGTGCTTGACTAATTTGTGTGAATTCACACTCTCTCCCTCCACACTTTGCTGAGATTCCAGGGATTTGTGTTGGACTACTCATGAGCCTAACTGCACTCAGGCCTGCCCAGGGCAGCAAGGGGAATTTCATTCTGGTGCCTATGGGCTTCCAAGGTCACTGCCACTCAACACTATCAGAAAAACTCATCATAGACAACTTCATTCCCTCATGGGTCACGGATCAGGGGTTTGAAAACCATGTTCATGGGCCAAAAATAGTCCAGATTTCTTCACTGTGGTATTTTTGTTGTTGTTCTTTCTTTTTAAAATCTGAGTTCAGTGTTCAGATATAGCCCCAGGCCAACCAGTTCTTATTTTCATGTTCAGTCCATTACACACATTTGTAATAATCTCTGAAGACATGGGACTTCTTTATCCAAGTGACAACCCTTGTTTTCTGTTGAGTAATGTTAGATTTCTCTGTTAAACTAAGAAGTATTGGCACCATAAGTGATATTAGAGAATGGATCAGTTTTCCCCTGTAACTATGTTTTTCAGTAAGAATCACCAACATTATAATCCAAGGAAACTAAATAGATTACCAGCTCTAATAATACATTACTGACTTAACAAAGCATCATATTTAGAGTATTTCTGAGATAAAACTCAACCTCATAGCAAACAACTTCAGTTGTTGGTGACAGGTGACAGAGAGACAAGAATTGGTTGAACTCCTATAGTTTTAATAGATGAGGAATTTACTATAATATATCCTGTATCATAGTGAGTTATATAATTGTCTTATTGCCCCATCATCCATCCAGCTAGACCTGCATCTTAGTATCTTATCAGTCCTTATGGCACTTATCTCATAGCTTTACACATGGAGACCTACAAAATTGGAATAAAGTTGAATCATGTCAGAAGAGGTGTGTTTGAGTACTTCTTTACTGCTGCAATGCTATATAAAAGTGATTCATAATTTAAAAATGAAACAAAATTAAGCAAAACAGGTTTTTAGAAAATGTCCCCCAAGTGATGGCTCTCAAGCAGTCACAAACACAGCCTGCTTCATTGAAGCTTCTGCTCTTACTGGTAGCCTGCAGTTGCTAGTGCATGGAAACTGTGATTCATTAAATTTTTGCATATGCACCATGCTAAGCATAACACAAAAGATGTTCTATATATCTGTTATTGATAAGAAACCACAGATAGCACCTGCCCTCTGAAATATATTCCTAATAAAGAGTGTGTCATCATACCATGTATTTGCATTATCTAAGACAAGGTGGATAGTACACGGCCATAGAACAATTTATACCAACCATATCATAGAAAGAGAGAACTTCTAATGTTGATATCTTTAATGGCGTTACCGAAGCCCACTGAGCTTTCCGGAGGCAGACACTTGAGCATCTCTCTTCATAAGAGTGACACGGGCTCCCTTAGTTTCAATGAGAAGTTTTTGTCAAACAGTGTTGGACAGCAGCTGTTGAAATGCTAGATTTCGTCCTGGCCCTTCTGTATGTTATCATATTCAGTTTTCTCAAAAGTTTTTGGAATCCAGATTGTTATACCTATTTTACAGATAAGAAAAATGAGGTTTAGAAAAACTAACTCTGGCCAGAGGCAGAGCTCAGAGGTAGAGTACTAGCATAGCATGTTCAATAAGACTGCATTGGATACCCAATAGCACAAGAGAGAGAGAGAGAGGAAGGACAAAAGGAAGGAAGGAACAGAGTAAGAAAAAAAAAGAAGGAAAGAAGGGGAGAGTAAAAGGAAAGCAAGAAAGAAAGGAAGAAAGACTAAAACATTTTCCAATGTAATGCAGCTACTCAATGATGGAAATGAGATCAGATCCAGGACTTTCTGATTCTAGTGCCCTTGTTCACTCTTAGTGATCATTTATGGTGTGTGTAAATGACTTTTCACTTAAGTAAAACATAGATATTATTGGTATGAAAAACATTCTAGAATTTCACTTTTTCCTCTCCATTTTTTTCTTTGGGCCTGATTTTGCTTGTATTCAGATTTACATTTTGAGGTGGCATTCTTAACCCTGAGCTATTCTTCCCATTTTCTACTTCTTTTCACTTCATAGGAAAAAAAAAAACATCCAACATCTGCCTACAGAGGCACAGAGCATATCCATACCCCTGTGCTCTTAGATTTGCTCACAGGAAGGACTCAAGATGTTTTCTCTCTGACTGTGTAAATGGAACCAATCTGAGAAAGGAGTTCATGGTTATCTTAAATTTTGTTTTGAATCCCACAGATGTACACTCCTATTCTGGTTGTAGCTCAAGATAAGATGAAGAGAAATACTCTCTTTACAGAGAAGGTTTCACGATGCCTCTCAGTGTGACCAGAAGAGCACTCAATGTCGGAAGCTGAATGGAGGCAAGCATCTCCTTTAGAGGTCCTTTGCCATTCTCTTGCTAGATTTGGGAATGTGGAGTAAAGTATGGATCCAGAAGCTGCTAGGGACATATAGGTAGGTTTCCCCAGGTCAGACTTCCCCTCATTTTAGTTAGAGGAGTGCCATTGAACTTGGATATCCTTTACAAAGAGTGTCCCTGGAACAAAGAAATCTGAATGATGCCACCAATGTAGTCAGATTCCTCATTTGTTACTTATCCCACCTTCCTTACCCCTTCTCTCCCCATTCACCATCAGAAACTTCTGAAAGGATAAAGTTTGAAACAATTTTATTCCAATTTAGCCACTGAATTTTGTAATGATATCAATGTTTTAATAGAAATTAATTGTATTACCTTGTTACTGAATCATAGAATATTAAATCATTGATAACATGCAAGGTAAATCTTAATCTACAACTAATTAATTAGTCCCTTTGTATCTGTGGAATGAATACATTGAGAAGTCAAATTTTGTGGTTACTCATTCACTTTAATGATATTAAAAACCAAAGCATGTTCTTAATTTCTCTCCAACTGGGCAAAATAGTTGAGAATGCAATGAACAATTAAAAAGAAAAAAATACATAGTGTAATTTCACTAACTCTGATGTATATTTTATTCAAGGTCATGAATCAGGACTTTAAAAACTATTAAAACTGGAGGATATCAAGAAATAAAATTAATGTTTTTATGAATTTTAATAAGGTCATTTTTCCACATCAAATTCTTTTAGAACCTACACTATATTATAGTTTGAGTTTAGGCATTATTATATATTAATAATAGGAACATATAAATGTTATAATAAAAGTTGGTTTAATAAGCCTAATTAATAGGGCAAATTCAAGCAAGCAACCATGTAAAACCTTTCTGAAACTCTCTTTTCTCATATGGGCAATTGGCTCAAGTGTGTAATCATAGTAAATAATTTATGCATAAGAGAGGAAAGAAGGAACAACAGGACAGTTACTGTTGAATATTTGTGTAGGGTGAATGGAATCATTTGTTAGGAGGGAAAAGTGGTGCCATCTGCAGCATACCTATTGCTAATTACTGAGACAAGTGTTTTTTCACAAATGGATAGATGAGATATGACACATCTGTGTTAGTTGTTGGCACTTAAGTGGTATGAATTATGCAGTTGTCATATTGTCCCATTGTCCTTCAACTACATCATAATCCTACTAGGTGAACCTACACTTAAATATCTCTGTGTCCATGTGACACTTCTTAGAGTTTCACATATGGATGGCTACCAACATCATTGCAATGAAGTTACATCTAGTCAGAGGAGGGAGTGTTTTCTGAGCCATTTTATACTGCTACAGTACTACCCACAAAGTGATTCGGAATTTAAAAGTAAAACCAGATTAAGGAAAACATGTTTCAGAAAAGTCCAGAGTGGTGGTTATGAAATAAACATGAGCATAGCCTGTTTTATTGAAGCTCTTACAGGTACCCTTCAGTAGCTAGTGCATGGAAGTAGTTATTTATTAAATTCTCACATTTGCATTATGCTAAGCGTCATCCAAAGGATGTTCTCCAGGCTGTTTTTACTCATCTATTAAAAATACCATATTTTTTAGTCCTCTTTCTGTTAATGCAACATTTCACGTCTTGATTAGTGCATGTTGAACCATTCTTGCATTACAGGGAAAAATCTCACTTGCCAATAATGCAGATTCTTTTGATGTGTTGTTTAATTTAGTTTGCTAGTATTTTTGAGGATATTTGAATCTATGTTCATTAGAGATTTCATTGTAATTTTTTCCTGTAGTGTTCTTGTTTGGCTCTGATATGGCAGTACTGATCTTTTATAATGCGTTTGGAAATATTACCTCCTCTTGAATATTTTGGAAAACTTTAAAAAGTATTTGTTTTAATTCTTTTTCAAATGTTTGGTAGAATTTACTAGTTGCCATTACTACCTGTGCTTTTCTTTGATGTTAGATTTTTTATTACACCTTAAACCTCCTTATTACTGGTCTATGCAGATTGTCTGTTTCTTCATGATTCAGTCTTAGTAGGTTTTCAGGATTTATCCACTTCTTATAATTTATTCAGTTTGCAACATGCGATTATTAATTATAACCTCCCTTGATCCTTTGTATTTTTATATCACTTGTGAATATTACTTCTTACATTTTTTATTTTATCAATTTGTTTTTTTCTTAGTTGATTCAGTTAAAGCTTTCTCAATTCTTTTGAAAAGGCCAACTCTTAGTTTCACTGATTTTTCTATTGTTTTTCTAGCCTTTATTTCTGCTCTACTGTTTTTCTTATTTTCTTCCCTCTATAAACATTGGGTTTTGTTTATTCTTTAATATTTCCTTCAGGTATAAATTTAGGTTGTTTATATAACATCATTATTTTTCTTTCATGTAGGTGTTCATTGCTATAAACTTTCTTCTAAGAACTTACATCCATAAGTTTGTTACTTTTGTTTCCATTTTTTTTCTCAACATAATTTCTCTTATGTTTTTTTCTTGAATAATTTTCAGTTTGGGAGTATGCTGCTTAATTCCCACATAATTGTTGATTTTCCAAATTTATTCCTGTTACTGATTTCTAGTTTTGTATCAGTGTTGTCAGAAGATACTTGATAAGATTAAACCTGCTTAAATTTGTGAAGTTTTGTTTTGTTACCGAATGTTTAAATTTATTCCAGAGAATGTTTCAAATGCACTTGAGAACAATATGTATTTTGCTGTTGTTTTTGGAATATTTTGTGTATATCTGGTGGATCCATTTAATCTGCACTATAGTTTCAGTTCAGTATTTACTAGATTTTTGTCAGGACGGACTGTTCATTGTTGAATGTAGGGTATTGAAGTTCACTGCTGTTTTTATATTATCCAATTCTTCCTTCAGATCTGTTAAAATTAATTTTATCTACTTAGGTAGCCCAATGTTGGCATCATATATCTTTATAATATTTATACTCTTTTGAGGAATTGATCTCTTTATCATTATATAATGACCTTGTCTCTTGTGACAGATAGTTTGAGACTTAAAGTCAATATTTTTTTTTCTGATGTAAAGATAAGCATTATGTTCTGTTTAGGTTACCATTGGTGTAGAATATATTTTTACTTCATTTTCAACCTAAATGTGCCCTTAAATCTAAAATATCTTATGGACAAAAGTTAGGTCATTAAAAATCAACATACTACAATGATGCAGACACATCAACGTTTATAGCATCTCAGTTAACAATAGCTAAACTACAAACTATGGAACCAACTTAGGTGCCCTACAACAGATGAATGGATAAAGATACATGGTGTATATACACAATGGAATATTACTCAGCCTTAGAGAAGAATGAAATTATGGCATTTGCCAGTAAATGGACAGAGTTGGAGAATATCATGCTAAGCAAAATAAGCCAATCCCAAAGAACCAAACACTGAATCTTTTCTCTGATATGTAGCTGCTAATTCACAATAAGGGGATGGAGGACAGCTAGGGAAAAATAGAGATACTTTGGAGTAGACAGAGAGGAGTGAAGGGAGGGGGTCTGCAGGTAGGAAGGATAGTAGGATGAATCAGACATTATTACCCTATGTGCATATATGATCACTTGACCTGTGTAACTCTAAATCATGTACAACCAAAAGAATTAGAAGTTACAATCATTTATGTTTGTGTCAAAATTAATTCTACTGTCATGGATAACTAATTAGAAGAGATAAAAATAACCAAAAAATTATTAAACCCATACATCCATACAGCCCCTTTCTATATCTTTAGATTAAAAATTCTGTTCACTTACATATAAATGAATTATTTATAGCTAAGTATTCATCATTGTCATTTCATATTTGATTGTTGACTGCTTTGTGTGTTTTTCCTTTCTTGCCATCTTCTCTTTTTTTATTTTTTATTTTTGTATGTGTGTGTATGTGAGGGATGTGGTGCTATACTCTAATTCTTTTCTCTTCACCTTTTGTGAATCTACTCTGTTTTCTTTCTTTGTGATTATCATTAAGTTTACATAAAACATCTCTCATTTATAACAAGTTGTGTTAAGTTACTAACTTAACTTTCACTTTGTGTATAGATTTCAGGCTATAACTTTTTCTCCTTACACATTTCACGTTATTGATATGACAGTTTACATCTTTTTTATATTGTGTATCCATTAATGAATTACTTTAGCTGTGGTATTTTCAATACTCTAACTTTTGTACTGAAGTAAAAATTGATCTATACACAACCTTTATGGTATTAGAATATTCTGAATATAACTATATTATTATCTTTACAGTGATTTTTATATTTTCATGTTAGTTTGCTTTTGTTTTAATTTTTAGGAATTCCCTTTAGTTGGCTGGGGTGGCAGCTCAGCAGTAGAGCGCTTGTCTAGCGTGTTCGAGGCCCTAGGTTTGATCCTCATAAAAATAAATAAAATAAAGGTATTATGTTCACTTACTTTTAAAAATAAATATTCAAAACAATTTCTTTAGCATTTCTTTTAAGGCAAGTCTGGTCCTAATGAACTCCCAGGTTTTGTTTATGAAAGTCTCTCTCTCTATTTCTCTCTCTCTCTCTCTCTCTCTCTCTCTCTCTCTCTCTTCTCTGTAGAACACTTTGTCAAGTATACCAGTTTGTGTTGTCAGTTTTTTTCTTTCAACACATATCACCCTGCTTCTTCCTGGCCTACAATATTTCTGCTGAAAAATGTACTAAAAATTTTATTCAGGCCTTCCTATATAAGTTTTGTTTCATGTCTTTTGAAGTTTTAAAAATTTTCAGTCTTTGACTTCTGAGAATGTGATCATAATGTTTATTGGTTATGGTCTCATTAATTTAATCTATTTAAGATTTGTCTCTGCTTCATTAATATAGCTGTTTATCTTGAGATTCAGAAAGTTTATTGCCACTGTTTCTTCCAATAAACCATCTGACAATTTTTCTTTCTCTGCTCCTTCTTATATTGCTATAATGCTTAAATTGGTTGCATAAATGTCCTATTAATCTCATAGTTCTTCAGCTTTTCCCTTATTTTCCTTTTGCTCCTCTATCTGGCTAATATGTAATTACCAATCTTTGAAATTTCTAACTCTTTTGCTTAATCAGGTTTGCTGATGAAGCACTCTATTGAATTTTTTAGCTCAGTTATTGTGTTTCTTAGCTCCAAAATTTATGTTTTGTTTAATAAAGTGGTTTCTATTTCTATGTTGACTTTGTCATTTTGTTCATGTATCATTTTCCCAATTTTGTGTTGTTTTTTAAAGATAATCATTTTGAATTATTTGTCAGGAATTTGTAGATCTCTATATCTGGTACTGCTTACTGGTGTTTTATTTTTTAATTATTAATTTGATGATGTTTTTATTTCCTGACTATTTGTGATCCTTGTGGCCTTGCTTTTTTTAATATGCATTTGAAGAACTAATCACCATTTCCAGTACTTCCAGATTGTCTTCCGTCAGGGAAACCCTTTACCACTTAAGTACTGGGAATTTTTGATTGAGTTTATTAACTTTTATGAAGAAATTTTAGTAGTGCCTAGTTGTTAAAAAGATGTTTTGTGAGGATACAAGTTCTGGAAATTTATAGTCCATTATTTTGATGATTTTGTTTAAGATAATGCTGCTTAAAAAGTTGAAAATCTAAATAATTCCAATTAACAAAAGTCATGTTAAGTTCAAGTGTTTCATATTCAAGAGTAACTTGTATTTATAATTTTTAAATTAAACTGAAAACATAACTTAAAAGTACTTTATTTTAAAGGCCTTTAAACTTCTCAAACATTTTCAATGGTTTTATACAAGTATTTATTCAGAGTCTAAAAATCCTTGTGGGTTTTCAGCTTGCTTTGTTTCTAATAGAAACACTGTGACAGTTACACAGTTACTTACAGGTTCCAGTTTCTAGCCTAGTGACGGATTCACTTTGCACCCTTAGAAAACTAACTTACTTCTGGGTCTGTTTTACTTGTTTGTAGAATGCAAGTAACTGTGTCTGTGTAAGGGAGTTATGGTAAGATGGGACTGATAAGCGTAAAGCTCATAGCACAGCACCTGGCCCATAGTAAGTGCTCAGTGAACATTGGCTCACTTGACTTGTTCTAAACCACACTGTCACAACCATTAAAAGTCAGAGTTCATTAAGTCATTGGAAAATTAATAGTTGAACGATAATGATGCCAACACACCCCAGTGTTCTTTCTCTGGAGGTTCTGTTAGATTCTTTCTCAAAACAGTTCTCCTAAGAAACCAGTACAACCCAAATAGCCAACCAAAGGAAACAAACAATAAACCCCACCCCACCCACAAAACATTCCTCATATTTCCTGAATAAGGAGTAGGAATGAAAGCCAGAAAAACACAATCAAGATACAGAAAGCTTTTATTTTTAACTCAGTCACTTAATGTTTGAAGCTAATTAGATTTGAGCAAGTGCAAAAAGCCCGATAGTCAGAACATCTAAAGAGTAGTAAACTATGATCATGAGTACAGTCAGTGAAATGTTGAAAAACTGTTGAGATTACTACGTAGTCATTGTATATGAAACACTAACATAAAAAAACAAGAGCTATAAGGTCAGAATAGCAAAAAATGAATAGAAAAGGGCTTTATTAAAATGTTATACATTTAAGTCTATCAATCTGAAGAAGAGACCATACTCAGTAGCATATTCATCTTTAATATGATCCCTAGCAGCCAAAAAGCAAGTGTTTCTTAGTTTATCCAATGGTAAACTGATATTTTCTTTTAAAAATGAGATATGTGTATGAATGACAACATTTTAGGGGAATTTCTAAACAGTGAAATTACTCAAGTAATACAGACCTATCCTTGGATAATAGGTTCCAACCTTACTGGGACAATGCCCGCTGGTACTGGCAGATTGAGAACTTCAGTTTTCAGACATCTATAGGATTATGTCTCTTCCCAAAAAAGCTCACCTCTTCTCTTCCCTCATCTCTCCTTCATCCCCATAATTGTTGTGGAGATTTCTGAAGAAGCATTATAATTCTCACTGGTTCAGACATAAATATATTCCAAATTAAAAGCTTCTGAAATGTAACAGTGACATGGGAAAGTTTGTCAGAGATTCCTTTCACCCTTAAGTACTTGCTAAAATTATCCAGAACACTAATGTATCCAAGGTAAACCTACCTTCTATGGTCTTTAGGAAAGGAAGTGAATCCAACGCGTATTGAATGTCTTGTTGCAGTTGATCCTCAGTGCATTCCTGAATGTAAAGCAAATCATGCTATTTTTATGCACGATGACAATGAAGGTCAGATAGTCCTTTGCCCAGAATTGCCAAGTTTGTAAGTGGTGAATGTGGAGTCCTCAGGCCTAAGCTCTTTCTACTACTTAATGGAATTAGGATGCCAATTTATATAAATTTATATAAAATTTAAAAGGAAGTTAATTTTTCAAGGCTCATGTCATTGGCTATATAATTGGTGGTATGGAAATTAATACCTCTTTAGTAAGGGTTAAGTGAGAAATATATAAAATATTGAAGCTAAATATTATTATTTCCTTAGCTAACATTCCAGAATTTGAAAGAAGGAACACTCTGCTACTCCATACACAAAAGTCACTCTGCCACTTATTGGCTCTGAAAAGGTGACAAATTATTTAACCATTTGGAGTCTCCATTTTCTGTAAATCCAACCCCTCAGAATCATAAGGAGGTTTAAATAAAACAATGTAACAGGGAATCACGGACATATATAGGCTCAATAAATCATTGCTGATTTTCAACAATAGTGTTGAATAAGGTCTTTTCTATTATTATTATCTTTACTTTGCTGAAGACTTCCACTGCTATTCTAGAGGCAATTTGTATTTCACAAAATCCTAATACTAGATTGTAGAGAACAATGTAAATTCACATAAAATGAGAGTTTTGCATGAACAAAAAACAAGGGAATTCCTTACAAGTTTTTTTTTTCCCCCCAAAGAGTATCTCTTTATCTTTTACTCAAACATACCAGTTATTGGCTCTTTGAACTGCGACTAGAATGTACTCAATACATTTAGGAAGGAGAAACTCTTAAGTCAGGAATCACTGATGAATAAAGCAGGCATTCATTTACATTTCAAACTGAAACATGCAGAAATATTCTCTTTAATGTGAATTTCTTATGTTTGAAGCTGAGATATTAAAGTATGGAAACTTTTGCTGAGTTTTAATGACAACATCTCTTTGTATTCATCATCTTACAGATGTCATCTTTAGGGGATGCTGCTAAACGGATGGGCAAAATAAATTTAAAAGAGGATATTTATTCAGTCTAGTCTCACAATGTCTTTCCTTCAGAGGGTGTTTGCTGAGGCATCAGACTGGCAAATATATCTCTGTCAACATCTGCTCTCATTTTCCAAATTGACAGCATTCGGAAGCAGAAGTTGGGATTAAGTGTTATTCATAAACCTTGGATCAAGCTGTAAAACCACATTCCGTCTGCTACAAAAAAAGCCTCCTTGCACACATCTCAAAACATTATTGGACCGAGCCAGCACGTCCTACAAAGGATATAAGTTTATTTTTCTGAAGCTTGCCAATGTTTGTCATTTTATCAAAACGTCAAAGCAAAGGGATGTTTTCCTGTATGAGAATTGTTCCAGGCAGGACAGATGAGTGTGATGGTATAAAGAATTTATTGTAGAAATCAGACCTTACACAGTTGTGGAAGGAACAGTGGAAGAGAAGACAAGAAATGATACTAGGATCAATCAGAAAAGAAAGCAGAAAAACCATCCACTTCCTGGTATCATGAAGGGCTGCCAAGAGAAGCACATGTGGGAATCTGTAGAAAACGGTTGCCTCTTATAAGTTACTACTTTTTAAAAAATTAATTAATTTGTTCTAAGTAGGTGTATATGACAGCAGAATGCATTTTGATTCATTGTACACAAATGGAGCACAACTTTTCACGTCTCTGTTTCCACATGATGTAGAGTTGCACCATACGTGTAGTCATACACTACCTAGGGTAATGATGTCCATCTCATTCCACCATCTTTCCTGCCCTCATGGTCCCTCCCCTCTTTACCCTCCTCTTTGCCCAATCACAGTCCTCCATTCTTCCCATACCCCACCCACCCACCGTTATGGATCAGCATCAACTCAACAGAGAGAACATTCAGCTTTTGTTTTTTTGGGGATTGGCTTACTAAACTTAGCCTGATATTCTCCAACTCCATCCATTTACCTGCAAATGCCATAGTCTTATTCTCTTTTAATGCTGAATAATATTCCATTGTGCATATATATCATGGTTTCTTTATTCATTCCTCTATTGAAGGACATCTAAGTTGGTTCCACAGTTTAGCTATTGTGAATTGAGCTTCTATAATCATTGATGTGGCTATGTCACTCTAGTATGCTGAATTTAAGTCCTTTGGGTAAAGACTGAGGAGTGGGATAGCAGGGTCAAATAGCAGTTCCATTCCAAATTTTCTAAGGAATGTCCATACCACTTTCCAGAGTGGTTGCACCAGTTTGCAGTGCCACCAGCAATGTATGAATGTACCTTTTTCCCCACATCCCTGCCAACATTTATTGTTGCTTATATTCTTGATAATTGCCATTCTGACTGGGGTGAGATTACATATTAGTTTGATTTGCATTTCTCTAATTACCAGAGAAGATGAACAATTTTTCATGTATTTGTCAATCAGTTGATAAGTTTTTACTTCTTGGTTTCATAGTTCTACTTGGTAGTGTTCTTGGTGAACACTGGATAACAGGGTTAGTAGCCAGGATGATGCTGGATGCACAGTGAAGCATTAGGATAGGCTGGAACCCACCTCTGTAGCTGCCTATCACAGCATTTGACCATGATGACCTCAGAGACCAATGATTACTAACTGCTCCAACTTTTCTTCGCACATCTCACACATATTTTTCTTTTGGTCAAATCTGGCAGTCACACAAGCCAGGAAATTTTGAAAAAATAGAGTCTAGCTTCACCAGGTACTCAATGCAAAACACTGTATTCCCTTCGATACATGTCATTGGTACTCATTCCATTACTGGTCTTGGTGAAGATCTCTCAGTCTCCTTTGGAAGCTATTTAAATTTCTTCCACCCTTAGAGTAATGCAATAGAAACACAATCAGAATTGTTACTTTTCTTACTACTTGGACATTGTCTTTATTTAATCTCCCCACAGGTTTTCTGGATTTTACTTCATTGATAAAACCAAGTTCTTATAGTGACCTCAATGGTTTTGAAATTGGATGCTGTATTTTGACTCTAATCGTTTATCCCACTCTCTTGTCTCTCCTTCTCTCAACTTAGCTGCACTGCCCCCTCCCAATTTTCCTTGAAAACGTTAGACATGCTCCATCTCTGTGCCTGTCCATTTGTTCTTCCTAGAAGGCTTTTCTCCTGAATAGCCACGTGACCCATCCCATCACCTCTTTCTGGTCTTTCTTCAAAAATCAATTTCTCAGAAAGGGCCTGGTGACTATTTCATTTAAAATTGTGTCTGTGACTATCTATTTATGTGTCCTAATTTATTTTTTCTTCAGCAATATAACTGATTACACACACACACACACACACACACACACACACAGAAAACCCATGTGTGTTTTTGTGTTTTGTATACTATTTTTTTCTCCCACTTTAGATGTAAGTCCAGTAAGGGAAAGAGCTTTCTTCTGCTTGGTTAACTACTATGTCTGGTGTGTGGTTGGGAGGGCAAGTCTATAGTAATTACATGGGTTTTTGTTGGGTATATGCAATGACATAGGGTCACGAAATTGTGCAAAGGGTTTGTGTTATGAATGCTCCAGTCAGTTTTTCATTCTGCTATTCATCTCATTGATGATGGGACACTTGAAATGGAAAGGAATATTTGTTGAATATGAGTAGTGATATTTCTACCTTTGCAGGGTAATGAAAAAAAAAGTCACAAAAGGACATGTTCTCAGCCATTATAAGAAACGTTTCTCCTCTCAAAACTCTGAACTTGTCACTTTTTAAACTGATCACCCTGAAATCTTAAAGGCTGGAGCTTAAGAGAGACTTAAGGGAAGAATAGCCCCGAATCTAGTATATACATTTGCTTATTAATTTCTTACCTCCTGCTGTGTAGACACTGATCTTCAAGAACCTCATGCCGAAAACTACTTTGAAAAAATGCATGTCGTGAAATCCTGAAACACTTCTACTTTCTTACTGCACTGCAGCTTGCTTCCTGTTCTACCAGTGGTTTCATTTTTTGGTGCCTTCAGTCCGATTTTTATCTTCCTCATTCTCTTCCATCAAGTTTAGTTTCTATTCCCCTAAGTCATGAGAGGATGGCTATATAATGTTGAGAGCTAATATATATAATGATTTAGTTAATAAACAGTGTTGTTAAACCATCAGAATTCAATCTCTATTTTTATCACTTAATGCAACCTGGCATTATGAAATGTTTAATTTTTCTTACCCTCATCGGGTCAACTAAATAATAATAATCATAGATAATGATAGATTCTATTAAATAAGACCTTTGTGAGGAATATTTGAGCTAATAGACATAAAACATTTAGCATAATGTAAACGAAACCCATGTTATCTTCAATATCATTATTTACACTGTGAACATTTACTTAGCACACAATATCTCCTCTCTCTGGTTCCCACTTCTCTCTAGTTCCCACTTTCTGCAGGACTATACTGAGAAATTAAAATATCTTTAATCTTGATTTCAGCTATAAATTTCTGACTCAATAAAATAGCTTGTCAAAATGGTTATGTTTTAAAATGTAAATATATGATATAGTATCTATTAACTTTTCTCTTAAATTAATTAAGCAATGAAGATAATGGAATAGATGACATCATCTTAACAGTTTATTACTATCATTATGCATGACCAACAGCTGCTGTAATCATATTAATTCTAAGTAGTATACTTTTAAAATCCAGCACTAATAAGATTTTGTAGTTTAATAACTAAGTGAAATAAATGTCTGCAGGAATCTTATAAAAGTATTCTTTCCCAAAATCAATTGCCTAAATCACCAAAAGCTTTTACACAGAGATAACTTTTATATAAGGTTAGAAATGGAGGCCACATTTTTCCATCTTTGAGAAAATGTCCAATTAGGAAAACCTAAGAGTGTAAATCAAAGTGGTTTTTCACATCTAGAAGTTGTGTTGGATGTTATCATAAAACTTAGGGCATTGGTTTGTCATCATTATTTAGCCTCAAAATGTTAATACTTTTCCCAGGTATATTTAGGATTCAAGGATTTTATTTCTAGGTATTTGTTGTATAAGTACTGTAAAAGTGGTACAGTGTTATTTGGTGCATATTTTATAGTAGCAAAACCCTTATGTCCTTCAATAAGGGAATTTGTTCCATACACGCCAGCACAACTGTAAGGTGGAATAGTATGCAGCCCTTAAAAATAATGAGACAGCTCTTTGAGAGTTACTGAAAACAATTAAATGAGATGTAGAAAGGTCTGAATAAAAGTCATAAATTTTGTTAAGAACAATAATACATAATACATATACATAATACATGTATCTCTGGATTAAGAAAAAATATTTCTTTTTTTTCAGATAAATTGATATCACTGTCACCCTTAATATATTAATTAGTCATGAGTTACAAAATTTTTGTTTCAACTTACAGTTGCAACAGAGTAAAAGAAGAAAGATACATGGACTTTGAAGAAATTAAGTCGATTCCAGGGCCAAGAGGATAACATTTTTAAAAGATGTCTGAGCATGTTTGAGAAAGACATTACTTAAGGCAAGGTTAATTAAGCTGTAGAAGAGAAGGAATACGGTGGTAATAGAGTGATCAAAATTTCTTCAAGAAAGATCAAAAGACCATGGGGGAGGATAGTTGGCCCAACAGTTTCCTGCCACCAGGTGGCATCATGAACCCAAGACAGTTTGGATGCTATTAGGAGTGGATTAGTGGAAGGAGGATAAAAATGAAAATTAAAAAAACAGTTATGAAGACTGGGGATGTAGCTCAGTAGAAGAGTGCTAGCCCAGGATGCACAAAGCCCTGGGTTCAATCCCTAGTACCACAGACACAAAAAGTGGTGATCACTGTGTGTCCCACACACAGAAGTTATGACAAGAATTAATTCTTCCATTAATAGCGTTTTGAGAAAGAGAGTTATAGTATTTTGTGCACATGCATAAAACTTTTTAAGGCTTTCTTAAATACCATTTTTGTCCTTGACATTAAAATTCATATTTTGAATTAAATTTTTTTTCTGTATGACTTTTCTTTTTACAAAGAAACAAAGTGAATTATACATTAAGACAGAGTTGATGTAAGTAACAAGGATATCAGCAGAGTATTCTAGTTTCACTAAAATTTGGTTTGAATGACCTAGGAAAATTGAACACCCACATAGATATCTGGCTTCTCTCCACTAAGATGAGTTAGCTTAGTGTGATGAAAATTGTCCAAATCATACATGCACATAACCCTGAGCTGTAGAAGAGAAGGAATACACACATATGGGTCAGGTCTATCTCAAAATATCATGTGACACAGTAATGTCAGATAGAGAACATGGATTAGTTTGAACTTTGAATACATAAAGTATCACTTATGCAATGGGGCAAATATGAATAGTATCTGTTCAACAAGTCCTTTTGCTTGATTTAATGATTTTGGAAGACCATTTTAAATGATATTGCAAAATGTATCTTTTAATATCTATTCTGTATATTGAAGAACCTTGTGATATTATTTATTCAAGAATGCTTCCTGATAGTCTACCCTGCATGGTCTCTGATGTACTGTTAAGATTATGTAAATATATATATACATATATATAACCCCACCCCTCTTGGATGCTAAAAAATTAAAGGATTTGCATTGAGACATGCCTGCTCTTCTAAAATGCTGCTTGTTGATCTTCTTTCTGTGACAGATTAATTAGCTTCTCTACTTTACTTAGCAAAAATATTGATGGAGAATCTCCCGGATGCCTTCTACCATCAAAAATGCTGGCCAAACATAAGTGAATTAACCAAATAAAAATCTTTTATTTGAAAGAATTTATACATTAGTTCTTCATAAGATAAATAATTCCAGTTTTATTACAATAATGATTGAATGAAAAATTGTATATGGCAGGTCCTCAGATCAGTCTAGGAAACAAATTGGCTCCCAACGGAGAAATTCCCTTCTCCTTTGATTTTTGCCTCTTTGGATGATTTTTTTTTCTACAAAGCCTCCTTTGGTAAAAAGGAAAGATCTCTGTCTTTTCCATCTTTGTATTTAAAATGGAACTCAATCAAACTTCACTGAGCTATTATTTGAGAATTGGGGAGAGAGACCACTATGAAGTTTGATGAGGAACACACGTGTCCGTCATGATCTGGAGGCTGGTCTTTGTTCTGCAGGTAGTGAGGAATTCCTGAAGGCTTCAATACAAGATGTTATGAATACTGATGCACAATTTAGAAAGATAACTATGTGGAAATTAAAATCATAAAAGAAAAGGGTGGCAGAGCAGAAGTTAAGCTTTAGGAAAAGAAGAGAAGAAGAAGAAGAAAGACCATCTTCTGATTGGAATAGATTATAAACTTGAAGTTCTAGAGCTACATGATTTTGCTCAGGGAGTGTTCAGACATTGGGCAGAAATGTGGACTAAAGGCAGAACCCTGGGGAATATCATAATGGTCACAGAATTCAAATATACTCACATATTTGATACTGGGGATTGAACCCAGGAGTGCTCTACCACTGAGCTACATCCCAAGCCCTTTATTATTTTTTTTAAAATTTTGAGACAGGGTTTTGCTAAGTTGCTTAGAGCTTCACTAAATTGCTAAGGCTAGCCTTAAATATGTGGTCCTCCTGCCTCAGCCTCCCAAGTTGCTGTGATTTGAGGCATGCACGACCACACCTGGCTCAATTTGTTTATGGAGTACCTGCTACATGCCAGGTACTGTTCTAAATGCTAACGAAATAGTGATGAATGGGTGGTTGAAGGTTACATTCTATGAAGGGAGATGATAAAGAGAGTAGCAAATGAAAACCAAAAGAAAGATCAGTTAGAGACAAGCGTAATGCAGTGTTAAAAATCTGTTGATGTGACAGACACAGTAATGGTAGGAATAACTTGGATTACATGATCACAGAAGCCTTTCCTGGAGATGGTGACTACTATCTATATGTCAAGACAGAGCTGGGTCTGAAAAATTCAGCAGAAAACCCACTTCCGGCAGAAGGATATGTAGAGATAAACATCAGAGAACTGTCCAAGAGGATATAAGTAGAACAGAGTGATAGAAAATGAAGGGCTAAGAGAGAGCCCAGCAAGATGAGGCGGAAAATATTTCAAGTGAAGAAGGTTCAACAATTTGGATCAGAGAAATGGAGTGCAACAAAGCCCCTAAACTGTGAATTAGATTTGTTTATGGATGACTTGAGAGGAAAGGAAAGGGGCTCACATTCACTGTCAACTGCTATACATCTTTTGCCATGCACTTTCACATTTAATGTGATTATTCATTTCAGTCTTCATTGTAGCAATAATATTCGTATTCTAGAAGAAATTTAGAAACAGACATATTCAATATATTGACAAAATGCTGTGAGCTGGTGGTGTATGAATCCAGTTCTGTCTAATTACAAAATTCTCAGTGACTAAAGCATGAGTGGTGGCTAAACACGTAAGCGTGCAGAATGCCACTAGGAGGAGTGGGGATGTGAACAGAGAAAAAACAAACATTTTTTTGTACACAATTGCCTCATGAAGTTTGACCCTGGAAGAGAGGCATGGAGTAAGGAAAGACAATGAGAGTTTTGATTTTCTGAATTTTATGTTTTATTTACGAGTAATACTGATGAGAAAGAAATGGAATAAAGAGGACCATGGAGAAAAAGTGAAAGTTTTTATTTTCAATTTGTCCTGGACCAGGGGTTGCCAAAATCCAGTCCACCTCCTGTTTTCCAAGTGAAGTTTTTTTTTTTTTTTTTTGGAAGGATGCTCATCCATTTATATATTGTCCATGGCTGAATTTACACTCCATTAACAGAGTTGAGCGTATAGCACTAAAGACTGTGTGGCTTAACCATATAACCTAAAATACTTGTCATCTGGCCCTTTAAAGAAAATGTTTGCCTGTCCCGGTTTTATAGGAGGAAAAAAAAAATTGAGTTGTTGAAAGTTATTAGCAAAATGAAATGGATTCTGTGGGCATATAAAATGGCATGTGTGTAAACAAGATTAATGTAGTTGTTCATGGAGGATGAATTTAGAGGGATGTCTGCTGCTGTTCCAGGAGGGAAGCCATGGGAACTCTGCCAAGGTGAGAGGAGCACCGGAAGTTTAGAGTGGTGCTGGGAACTGATGGATGTGGGAGTCCTGGCAGAAGATCAAACTCTGCCTCCTAGAACCTGGGTAAACAAGTGCAGAAATGGGGAAATCAGGAAAGGGATATGGTATAGGGGAAGGAGAATTTTATTTTAGAAATGCGAAGTGCATTAAATGTGACATAACAGAAAGAACATAGACTTCAGATCCAAAGAGCCCTGGGTTTAATTCCAGGTTGTCCCAATTGTACATGTGTGGCCCTGGGAAAATAATTTTCCCCAGCTCCCATTTCCTTATCTGTAAATGGGATAATGATGTTTGCTTTCAAACAGTTTAATGAGGTCAAAATGAGATGCTGTGTACTTAGTACTATGTTAGGACATGCTAGGTAATTATAGCAATTGTAAGCTATTGTTATTATTGTCCATGTAGTAACAACTATATGTCAAAATGCTGTGTAAATTAGGCCATCCTTAGGGGTGTCACAAGTATATTTTGTTTTCGTTTGTGTTCAAAAGTAAAGCCATTACCTTGACATTGTTCTTTTATTACGCAGTCACCTTTTTTTTTTATACTTCCTTTATAGATAATTTGTCTATATGCCTAGGTAGGAAATTTTCTAACATAACATCATCAATTTCCTTGGCACTGGAGAATAAATTTAAATGATTCACTAGCATTACAGAAATAGTTGTTGTAATTAGTATAATTTTAATGGAATTATAGAATATGAACAGATTATTCTTTTCTGAAAAATTACTAATTTCTCTCATTTATTTTTATTTTTAATAAATGCTTTAAACCCACTAATTGTATTTCTAGATCTACCCCTGGCATAATTAGATTGACACAGCTGCTTACATGGTCAACTGAAGAATTCCTTCAAACACTTTTTTTCTTCCTTGTTATTCTAAACTTCAATAATCATTGTACATATTTTTTTGCATATTACCCACAAATCAAATAGCCGGATTAAAATTAAATAAAACAAAGCAAATCATTTTTAATGTAGAATCAAAACAGAAATTTTGTGCATACACAAATGATCATAATGTACAGTTCAAATAATCCTTAGATTTTACACACACACACACACACACACACACACACACACATCTTAACCCATATAATCAGTACTAGCTGTTGAGTTTTCAGGAAGGCAAAGAGAACACACGTTCTTTCCTACTATCTGATTTGGAAATGCATTGATAATCAGATAATAGGAGTCAGATTGTTAGATCAATTATATTAAAATAAAAACCTAGTTTTGGCAAGTTTGTCTCAGATGCCCAGCAAATGGGCTTGTTATATTCTCATTGCTTTATCCTCAAGTTTCTGCTTAGAAGAGGGATCAAAGGCCAAGAGTAATACTCTAGCAAAGCACTCCAGGTAGAAACACGGAAAGGATGAAGTAGACATTTTCCATACCATCAGTTCATTCTGGAAAACCTTTTTTTACAGTTAAACACACACGTGAATAGAAATGAAGCAGGCTGGCTGCCCCAGGCTATTCTGAAGCAGAGGAAGGAGTGTGTATCTAGTCTACTTTGATATCAAATTTCCCTGAAAACCTTATTTTTTAAAGCTTCTCTTATCATTTCTCCTTTGACATGTGTTCCCCCTTATGCTTCAGGTACTTTGAGTTGTCTTGAATTCTGATGTTTTTACCTCAACATCAATACTGGTGTTTATTTTTGATCATTTATTTTCCTCATGCAAACACAACGTCGCTCTGGCCTGACCACATCTTGATGGACACTTACTGATGGCTCTGTGAGCATGTGTAGCTTTGCTGTGTGCCTTCACTGCTGTCGTTAGTACATTTTGGATCCTCACTTCAGCAATTCACCATATGTTTAAGCTTACTTCTGTATTCTTCATTAATTTAAAATATTTCTTAGTGCACAAAAATGGTTTATATTCATTTAATAATTTAGATATCTAAACACATGCCCCAAAGTGTCTTTAAGTAAGCCAGTCTTAGTCTTAAAAATATTAATAATCAGTATTAGAAATAATGTGAAATTTGTTGCAGCTTCATATTTTATTGAATATGGTAATACAATAACTGTTAATTAAATCTTTGTCAGTCATTTACCTTGTTCACACAAAAGGCCAAAAAGAGTGCCTAGAACCTTCTTCCCTATGGCATCCTCTAATGGATTTATCAGTCATCTACTTTAACCTAGTTAAAATCTTGGCTCTGTTTGGTTGTAAGGCCACATTGTTAAGTTGCTTTACTTTGCTGAGATTTCCCACTTCTTCCTCTGTAAAATGCAGATGATGAAAGCCTCACAAGGTATTAGAAAAAGGAAATGTTAGTAAATGTACTCAGCATCATGCTTAGCTTTATAAGAGATTCTCAACATGTATTAGTCTCCTCCACCTAAGTATTTACTCTAGCAACTTTATTGCCACTAGAAGAGTGATATATATTGGTGGAATTGTTAAATGAACTGCAGAATGATCATAAGGATTCCAGGAACCCCTTATAGTAGTTCAGGAACACACCTCTGGGATTCTCTTGATACTATGGAAATGCAAATTAGAGAAAATAAAGGCCTAGATGGAGCTACTCTCTCTTTCAGAGACTACATGGTCTCAATCTCTACCATCTATTCTCTCTCTTTCCTCAAACCTTCTACCACTTGGTAAACTCTCTCTTCCTTTTTCTTCTTTTTTCTTCTCCTCATTCTTCTTCATTTTTCTTGGTCCTCAGCTTTTTCCTCCGCCCTATCTCTACCAGCACTTTTTGATTTGAACTTAGTTCAAAATGCAGTCTTCGAATTAATATACCTGTTTAACTCAAAACTCAGGGGTAACTGGCTCAGTCATGGGTTATTTAAATTACACTTCACAGAGAAAACTTGGGTTGGCCCAGATGGATTAGCTGGGGGATGTGAAGATGAGGACATGGGGCTGTGTGCATGTGATACCTCTGTAATGCCTCCCCTGCGCTGACTGTGGTAGAGGAAGTTCACCAGAAGGGAATTGGTTATGTTTCTGCCATCTTGCACAGGATGAGGATTGTAGTAAGTGCTCGAGAGTGGTCTGCTGAATAAATGAAAAAACACTACATCCATAGCTTATTTTAGTAAATTCTTGAGCTTCTTTACCTTTGCTCATAATTGAAAGTCAGTAATGTCAAGGGTTTATCATGAGCCAAACATTGTTCAAAGCATATCCCCCATGTTCACTCTGGAATCCTCACAACAGTCCTATGGGAAAATCAGAGACAGAGGGATTAAATAATGGGTCCAAACCTACAGAGTCAGTAAAGAACTGAGCCAAGTCCAACATTCAGGCACTTTAGTGCTAGCATCCACACTCACTTCGCATTGTATTGCAGAGGATATAAATCAAGTCTATGTTAACTTACAACATTACTGATATTTTAACACTTTGCTGTAGTATTAAAAAATAAAGAGAATGGAGTTGTGTGGTAGCAGCTTAATAACCAGCACAGAGGTCAAAGAGTTGCCTGGTACACAATAAAAGTGTAACCTTAAAAGAGAAACCACTTTGTTCTTAAATCTCTCTCTCTTTTTTTTTTCTCTCTCCCCTATCTCTCTTCTCTCTGGTTATACATCTCACATTATTTTTTTATTTTCCTTATCCATTTTTGTTTTGCCCATCCATAGATCATCCACATCCACCTGTTTACTAAATCTGATGACTGTTTTTATTATAGGAGCCATTTGTACAGAATTTTTATTACATTACCCCAAACCACAAAGTATCTATGCCTCTCAAATGATAGTCTGTGAGTAGAAAGGGAACCATAGTACACAATTAGAGGAAAGCCTTTTGGGTAAAAACAAGTTGCAACAGCGATGTAATTTCTAAAACTTAACACATCGTGTAAAATTCAAAGACAATAGTTCAAATTGAAATTAGACATGCTATTAATTGAAGAAAATTGAACAAAATCAGATAATGTGTTTTTGACTAATACATTTTAAAAGAGTGATGATGTAGGATAGACATAAATTCAGAGAGAGATATATTTCTAGCAAACAATATGGTGCTATGCATTAAAGGCTTTGAAAGAATCCATTCTTTCTTCAAAAATTATATATTGTTAAAGCTGGGCATGCTGGTACATGTCTGTAATTGGTAGCCTGAAACAGAATGATTGAGAGTTTAAGGCCAGCCTGGGCAATATAGGGAGATCCCATCTCAAAAAAAAAAAAAAAAAAAAATATATATATATATATATATATATATATGGAAATGCAAATTAGAGAAAATAAAGGCCTAGATGGAGCTACTTTCTCTTTCAGAGCCTACATGGTCTGAAAAAAAAAATATATATATATACTGAAAATCAATTTCCATTCATGCATGAGTTTGTCAAGATGAACCCAACTATTATGTATAAACATTTATATTCTAACAATATTATTTCAATGGTAGTATAAATTTATGTATAATGCTCCTCATCACCATTGTAGTTTTGCAAAACACAGCTTAGTCATCATTTAAATGTTTGACAATGAGGAAATGTTAAATTATAGACATTATATATAAGAGCTAGGAGAGAGGATTTTGAACATTCCCAATAGAAAAAAAATGATAAATATTTGAGGTGATAGTTATGACAGTTACCATGATCTAATAATTACATATTGTATACATGTGTTGAAATGTCATATATATCTTATAGATATGTGCAATTATTGTGTCATTAGAAACAAAATAAAGCAGATAATTTATGCTACTATTAAAATTTTTACAAAAATTAATGTCATTGTTAAGTGCCCTGAAGTGATGCCTATAACAATTAGTCATCAATACAATGTGAACTCATACACATTCATAAACAAGAGGAGACTCAAAATGAAGTCACCAAAATATTGTAGTCATTGTTTCAGGGTAGTTGATTCACATATAACTTTTGTGTTTTAGATATTTTGATTTTCCAAATATTAGATGATAAGTAGGTTGTAGGTTGTAAGATACATAAGTTTTTTGTTTTTTGTTTTTTTGTTTTGTTTTGTTTTGTTTTCCTTTGAGATTAAAGGCAATATTATTTCACTGAGTTTTTAGTTTTAGGAATTTCTTTTCTGCTTCACTTCTTACTACACGCAAGCTCAGAAAAGTCACATGCCAGTTTATTTTAGGGAGAGGACTACTCTTGGCACTTTTGGACCCAAATGTTAAGGCATTAATTTAAAATGAGGTTGCCCACTATATATGCATTTAAGAGTAGTAAAATATCAGTATACTGAAAATCCCTCCAGAATAAGATTCCTTGAATTGGCAACACTGAGACCAATATTTCAATCCAACCACTACCCTCGACCTCTACCCTGCTGAGATTATGAGATTTTATCTTCTAACTCACATTTTGCCAATCATAATGAAAGTAATAATAAAACTATTGAGGTACAAAAGAATTTTAAAAATACATTTAACTAAGTTCAAATTACATGAGTTTAAAGTAAACTTAATGTGAAAATGAGTATAAAATTAGAAGATATTTTAAATGAGGTAATTAAAATATACATAGGAAGTTTCTCTTTCTTATCTGAAAGGCTGTACACTAATTTTTCTTATATCTGTACTATGACGTACATTATTTGAAATTACTCTCAAAAAAAGCAATCAGTAAACCATGAAATAAGAACTATGAAGTTTAACTGAAGCACCATGTGAAATTGTTTTCTTTAACAAAATAATTTTCTAAGCAGAAAAAATGCTTTAAAATGTTAGTGTCCGAATTTTGAAAATAAATTATCAGAGTTTATAGAATTGGTAACAGATATTTTTGTATTGTATTTTTTTGAAGAAAGACAAATCATTGATTATCATATCATTTTATTTTAATTAAAAACAATGGGACCAGGAACAGTGGCACATGGCTGAGCTAGGTTAGCCATGTGCCAGGTGAGCCTAGGCAATTTAGCACAACAAAATAAAAAATAAAAAGGGCTGGAATGTAGCTTAGTTGTAAAGTGCCCTAAGTTCAGTCCCCAAAAGATAAAAGTAGGCTGTAAGCATTTATAAAAAGTTATTACTCCTCAGAATTTATTTTTTTTCTGAATATTGTATTATGATAATACTGGTTATGATAAATAAGCATGTTAGTATTGGTATGGTTCTTTAAATGGTGATTTCATAATTATAAAATTGGTTTCCTCTCTTTGTTTTTGCAATCATACATTTTCATTTGTTTCTGTTTCTTGATGGGCTTTTTGTTGCACTTTGCTTGTGATTCATAGCATGATTCTTTCTTGACTATCATTTAATAACACTCTTAATTTAAGTTGGAAAGATACAAGTCCTTAAAAATATATTGCTCTTTGTAAGGACATACTGGAATTATTTAAAATATTTTTTGTAACTATAATATCTACAGGACTTACAGTTTGGTATTGATTGAACTGCATTTAGCCTGTCATCTTATGTAATATTTACAGTATTTTGACCATTGAAAACCATTAATTAGCTGAAACTTGCCCTTGTAACTTACTGCTGATAGGTACCTAAAATGACAATCTAGAGTTTATTTAGAAATCTTCCTTTGATCTGAAAAGATTTATTTGTTGTCAAGTTTATAAATTCCTGGAAGTCTAGGAACCATTTATTATTTGTCTTTATAATCAAATGCCTATCTTAATAACTATATTAATGGAATTTCATTGTTTATAAATTAAATTCATCAATTTGTGAACATTATAATCTCGAAATTCCCAATATAGGGAATGGAAAATCTTAAGTTTTTGATACATTTTTATCTTTTAGCAATTTCTATTATCTCATTTTAAGAATTCTATTCCTTTGATATTGAAAGGCTATCATTTGACTTTCAAAAGTTATTATTTAATTGGAGGGAAACAAGTTCACATTTTTTTCTGATATAATATGAAAATCAAACAAGTATGATTATATAGAAAAGTATATAAAAGGCTATTGTAGTGATTGAGAACTTATCCAGCTGAAGTAAAACTTCCTCACAGTTGATTATCTGGGAAAAGATAGCTGCAAAGCTTCAGAATGAGGAATTAGGATAGCCAGAAGTAGTGATCCATTATTCTTATTTTTTTTGTTTGGTTATTGAAAAACTGGAAGTTAGTGGTTTTTTTTTTTTTTTAATTTCTTCTCTGAGTTGACTATATCTCTTTCTTCTACCGAATTAGCTTCTCAAGGACTGAAATATCTTATTTTGGTAGCCACTAAAGAAATGTTTAATGCATTGAATTTATTGAAATAGAAAAAAGAAAAGAGAGGCAAAATACTAGAAATGTGAAAACTAAAGTTGTGCTAGGTCAATTATCATCCTAATTGGTTTCCATTACTGATTTTGTATATTCAATGTAGGACTTTTAAGATATTATGTGTAAGATGGAACAATGTGTGTCTGAGTCAGGGGCTCTGGTGCTCACTTGACTTTTAAGTTGGAAGGATTATGAGACAATGAATTGAATGCAAAGGGAAGGAAATAGTGTGTTTTAAAAGAGCCAATTTTTGAAGTCATAAAGTCTGGGTTCAAGTTCAAACCTCTCTCAGGTTATTGGCTATAATCTCTGTAACCCTCAGTTTTCTCATTCCTAATTCTTTTCATTTCAAATGTAGAAGGAATATTAATATTTGATTTAAAGCTGGGGGAAGTGGCACATGCCTGTAATATCAAGGATTCCAGAGGCTGAGGCAGAAGGATCACAAGTTCAAAGCTAGCCTCAGCAACTTAGCAAGACGCTGTCTCTAAATAAAGTATAGAAAGGGGCTGAGATGTGGCTTAGTAGTTGAGTGTCCTTGAGTTCAATCCCTGGTTTAAAAAAAGCAAAATTGACTTATAGAGTTATTATCATGAGAATTGAATGTGATAACATATATTATCCTTCATAGGGATAATTTAGATACAAAAACCTGAAATCTGTTTACTAACTCAAATAAGATTGAAATATATTTTAAATGATTCATGGAAATTCCTTAATGACTAATCATAATAAGTGTGGCTCATGTCATTAAAAGAATTGATAAGGCACCAAATTCTACTCTCTCTATTCCCACCCCCACCCCCATATCCCTAAGATCTTCATCAGTTCATTTCTCTAGTCTTTATTGATATGCTTGGCCAAGGGTAACAGAAAACTTGGCCAAAAGAGGTTTTGTAGTGAAGCGTTCATCATTTCATATAACAAGAAATTTGCAGGCAAAACAGATCCAATGTTAATACTCACAGCTCCTTTGACATGATGGACTTCAGTTATTATCTCGATGGTGATTTCCATGTAACAGAACCATAAAATATTAACAGTTTCAGTGTGCATCTGAATATCTTGTTTTAATTGGTTCTCTCAAAACCATATCCTAAACATGTCAGTATCATTGTTTTAGGGTATGTGAAATTGATTTTCAAAAGGGATAAGACAGTTGTCTCAAGTGATGCAGAAAGAACATGGAGAAATTTGAAGACTTGTGCTTGTTTTTGGATTCTAAGTCTCACCTTTAGTAATTTATATGTAACTGAAGTTAGCATAAAACATTTGAATTCTAAAATATCATTATTTAAATAAGTAAAAAAAGTCTCCATATGAGATTCAACAGTAATGTTGATAAATTCTGTATTTTAAATATTCAACATTTTTTGCCATTTGCTAAATTCCTTCAAGTTTTGAACCAATCAAAATGTGTTTATTCTGATTTTATGTGGTAAGAAGATAAGTGGATTGTTATGAGAATTCTCAGACAGATATGTAATCAAATTACCATGAACTAAGTCTTAAGATGTAGCACCTGTGAATATCTGCAGTTGCCAAGTTAAACCAACCAAATATTTCATGGAATTTTCCTGAAAATTCAGTTTAAAAGCCCCCCAGTAGCAAAAGTAATGAATAAATTTTAATTTAAAAGAGCGTTGCTGCTTTAATATTGCACTTTTCCACAATCCCAAAGGGTTAAAATACAATAGTGTATTTGTGTTCAGTGTTAATTTGCGTATAAGGACAGCTGTGTCTTCTATTTTGCTTATTTGAATCATAAGTTTGTATATTTAAAAAATTTGACTATCCTTCTAGCAGATGCCATTCTTGCTGTTTTGCTTCAATATTTTAACCCCTTGAGAATCTGTATTATTCCATTTTGCTTAGATCCAGTCACCCATATATATACCTGTACAAATGAGTATATATTAAATAAACTCCATACATATGCATGCCATATATAATTCATATGCACATATACACAATACAGTTGATAGGACATCTGTTCCTTAAGACATATTTTTCTGTGACTTTTCCTTGGAGATGGCCTTCTTTCAGAAGATCTACTGAAAGCTCTTATAAGCTGGTTTCAATAGTAGTATGTAGGTAGCAGGACTCTTAATTCAGTAAAGATTATTAGTTTAAGCATATTCATTACATTTGTTTTTATTCATCAATTCAACTTTGTAAGTCGTTAGAGCCAGAAAAAGCTCTAATTAGGGGAATTAATTAGGACTTGAAAAGTTATACAGGAATTTATAGGCATTCAGAAGGAACAAGATACCTGCTTATGAGCTTGTAATACAGCTTGCATGAATACCAGGGAGAAATAAAATGGAGTGTGTTAAGTCTTGAGGGCACAGAGATTGGATGTCTGTTATTCAAGCCAGCCTAAATATCTTGGAAATCACAGCATACCTAGATCTGTGTCTGTTGGAATTCATCAGCTTTCAAGACCTTCCTCACCAACATTCAAAAGTCACGCTGAGTCCCCAAATAAAGTTAAGCCCAGAGAAATAAGAATAATCTATTTTGGGCACAGTGGTACACTCCTGCAATCCCAGTGGCTTGGGAGGCTCTGGCAGGAGGATTAGGAGTTCAAAGCCAGCTTCAGCAAAAGCTAGGCACTAAGCAACTCAGTGAGACCCTGTCTTTAAATAAAATACAAAATAGGGCTGTGGATGTGACTCAGTAGTCTAGTGCCCCTGAGTTCAATCCCTGGTACAAAAAAAAAAAAAAAAAAAAAAAAAAAAGAAAAGAAAAGAAAAAGAAAGAAAAAAATCTGACTGAAAACTACTTTCCACAGTCAGAATAGTGTTTGTTTCTTTCCCTCTCAGTTACCTCCATAATATCCCCACCACCAGAATCCAAAAGGAAGCAGCTGTTCTGAATATGTACAAACAAAAGAAGTTGTTTCTATAGCAACCATAGAACCCTGTGGAAAAGCTCTCCCTTTAACACTAGCCAACCTGTCCTTTTCACCCCTCCCTCTTTTCCTTCCCTGCATCAGCACACACTGATCTTGGACAGAAATGCTGCCAGCTGATTTGACTGCATTGGTGTCCAGTGCAGGGGGCAGTGGGGATGCCAGTGGGGGTGGAACACCTCAGCCAACATGCACATTGAAAAGCGGGAAGACTTGCTCCTGGTGAAGGCTTGAGAAAAGGGCAGAACCCGACAACACTTATGGAGCACTGGTTGCTCAATGCCCTTTATCCTCCCTTAAAAAATAGTATTGGTCTTGCTCCTTCACTATTTGATGGAGTAATCCTGTCTCTTTCACTTCTCTCTCTCGATTTTCTTTTCCCACTAATGGGCCCATAGGCCAACTGTGACATGGTGGATTGAAGTCTGTGGACTTGGCTCATTTCAGAGTTGCTATTAAATTGAATGAAAGATGGGACAGTTGACTTAAGAGATAAATGTGTGACACTAGATGTTCATGCTGTTGCTTTTTTTTCTCTACATATTAGATATAAAAGCACCGCTTATCAAATTATTCCCAGTTTCAGAAAACCTGCCCTTATCATTAAAATTTTAGTCATTTTATTTCTATTTTAATGTCCTTGCAAATTTGTGTTTTGATTAATATATCAATAACATCTTTCATTTACATTTATATGTCATTTGGTAGTCAGCCTCCAATTTACTAATTTCCTGTACTCCCAAATTAGTCTTTAAATCAATAATTTAAGGACTCAAATTCATAAGTTAATAATTTAAAAGTTGGAATGTATTTTGATGCAGATATTATCCACTATCCTGCTCACAAAAAAACATGGCTAACATTTTTGTTAACACAAATTTATTTTATTTCACATCATAAAAATATTTTATCTGTTAAAAATATGGTAGAATACAATAAAATTAAATGTGGTAGGACACACAAAGTTAAAGATAATTTAAATTTATAGGCTGTTCCTTTATAACAGTTAACATCTAACAGTACCTTGAAATAGGTTTTCTAAATTGGTTTTCTAATTTATGAGACTTATAAGTCTTATAAATATTGTTCATGTTAAAATTAAAACCTTATATAAAAAGGAATGCATGGCAAATATTCCTATCTTTTATTAAACATGTTTAGGACATTTAATAAATAAAACTGAGACATTTGTACATGAATGTGCATAAATATCAATGGGATAACATTAATCTTAGAAAGGGCCCTATTTATTTGTGCATTTATAGAATAACATCAAGGTAAATTTTCTAAATCTGTGGAAAAGTGGGTTAATTAATAAATGTTGTAGGTCCATTCTGTAATTCTTTCATAATGGATACTTTTGTCATGTATAACTAAAAAGAACCAATAAAAAATTAATAGGTGACATTTCAATAACCATTTGTGGAAAAAAATTTATTCCTAATAAATTTCAAGTGTTAACTTAAATATAAACAATAAAACGACAAGAGATATAAAACCATGGAACACTGAAAAATTACTTTTCATTATCATGTGGAAAAAATAATTATGATTATATCCAGTGTTGATGAGAGCATGTGGACCAGCACTCTCATCCATTGCTGGTGGGAATATAAATAGATGAAACTTCTTCTAAGACAAATTCAGAGATACCTCATGAAATTTTATATGTACATACCCTTTAATTGAATATTTTCACTGGAAATATACTTTGTGGGAACAGTTAGACTCATAGGAAGTTCAGAAATACATACCTATTTATTGCAGCCAAAGAAATGTAATGTGACTATGAATATGGCATTGGTTATAATTTTACAGACACATGATAGGATAAGATGCAACCATTAAGAAAGAAAGCAGGTGGATAAAGTTCCTCATAAAGTCATTGTAAACAGGGACCAATCTCAAAGGTCATTGGGTAATTTTTAAAAAGTAACAGAAGGACAATGTATAGAACATGCTACTTTTACACAGAAATAAGAATGTGTGTGTTTGTATGTAATTTGCATAGAATGTCTCTGGAAGGACACAAACATACACACACACACACACACACACACACAATCCGGAATTGAATTAATAACTTTAGTATCTTTTGAATTTTTAAACATTATCCTTTCAAAAAAATCAATGACATAAAGTCATGTGAAAATGATTGCCACAGTCCAGCTGCAGCAAAATAACTGGGGGGGGTGACGAGCAACTTGTGTACATTGATACAGCTGGAGTGGGAGCTGTTTATTGTAGGACAGGAGGGGTATATATACATTCCATACAGCTTATCTTAATTAACATAAACTAGATACAGCAGTCAACCAATAAGGAATCTCCACACTTAATGGCTCGATGGTGTTACTTCACAAACCACTCCCTCTGGCAAAATGCCAGGCGCCATCTTGACTTGTTTATGGACCCTAACAAATGATTGCTTTCTAATCTGTGTTGCTCAAATGTTGGGCAGAATATTGAAAAGAGGAAAAAGAAACAGCACAGATGCAAAGGACAATGCCAAATAAAATAAATAGGTATCAACCTTAACAACAAGTCTCCATTGACAAACTTTCTTTGTGTCATTGTTGAGGGACTCATTGATCTGATAGTTCTGGAACTTGGATTTGGAAAAGTTATTTTGATAACAAAGGAGTATGAGGCACACTTGAAGGTTAACCTAAGGGGTTCCATTCTCATGGATTATATTAGGCTTTTGAATCATATTCAGATGGATTTTACACATACTTTTTACACATACTTTTTCACATCAAGATACATGTGCAGAGTATGAGCAATGTAGGATAGAGCCACAGTGTATTTTATTTGTCAATAAAAAGCATAGGCAATTTCAAGCCTTCTGACTTTTGACTCTGTCTCTGACACACACTCCATCCTCTCTCTCTCTCTCTCTCTCTCTCTCTCTCTCTCTCTCTCATTATTTCTCTCATACATGTACAAAAATATGAAAAGATAGAAAAAAGAATAAAGGAAACCAAATAAAATATGAGGCTCTTTTTAAATAAAGAGAAGGCAAAGAAGAATAGAATGTAGCAAAACAGAACATTATATATAGTTATATATAATATATATATATATATATATATATATATATATATATATATAAGTGGTGGTGCTGAGGAGTGAATCCAGGGCCTTGTGCATGCAAGGCATGTACTGTACCAACTGAGCTATATCCCCAGCCCCGTTTTATATTTTTTAAATGAGGAATTATGTCATCAGTATGCAGAGAAACTTATTCATTTTTTATATTTTTTATTATGTGTGCATTTTTGTTATGTATTGAACCATCTCCATGAAAAACAGTTGAAGAGCTCACTTTTGTACTCCTCACACCCTCTATTAAACTCAATAAACCTTTTATTTATACAAATACCTATAGCAAAGAGAAGAATGTGATGTCCATAAAGTAAGTTATGGCATCTCTGGTCCCTAGGAAGATAACCTGAACTGGATTGATTGTCCCACTAGAATGAAAGAATTGAGACTCTCACTCAGTTCATAGAGTTGAAGAATTATAGCACAGAGCAAGATTCAGATTGTGCACATTCATTCATGTCAAAACAGTCTCACCTCAAACACAGTGTCAAGTAAGATGATGGGTATTTAATATTTAGGTACATAAGATACATGTGGATGTATTCTTTGGACTTGTACACATCCCAAGATTCAAGCAATTATCTGTTAGTGGAGTTTCAACATATATCTCTACTTCATTTTCCTTTTCTTGCACTCTCAATTTATGTCTATTCAGATTTTCTTTTCTCTTCTTTCACCTGTGTTCTGAAGAGTAAATTTATTGTTGAATTTTGGCATTAGTAGCAACTTCACCTTCCATATAGTGCCCTCCTGTATTCTTTTCCTCCTTTCTTGCCCTTCTCCTAGTTACATCAAATAAGATAAAGTTGGCATCAATATTCATGTCAGCACTGTGACATTTTAAAATATTTTGAATTTTTGTGATAGCTATATTTGATGTTATATGATTATATATGTCTAACAATTTAAAACTATAAGTTTTAAAAATTATGTAAGCTAACCAAAAGATGTTGGCTATGCCCTCTTTGTCTATTTAAAGTAAACTTATTTTGCCTAGAGTAAACTTAATGCACGATGCTTTATAACATGTTAAAATATTGTGAATTTTAAAAAGATATTTCAAGTCAAACTGAATCTAGAGGTATTTATGTTTACATTGGTTGTCTTAAGAAATATCTTCAGATTTTCAATAATAATTCATAAATTCACTTTTAAGGCATCTATATCTAAGTCTAAATTGTTTTTTTTTCCCTGTCAGCTTTGATCTAGCTGTCTGTTGCACTGGAGGTAATCTGTAGAGGAAGTGATTCTTTATGCTTTCACATAATTTCACTAAAAAACAAATTTATTTGGACGATTTTAAAAACACTTATGGATTATTTAGTATTTCTAGCATTTCTAACAATACATTAGAATACTCTTGATGATATACTGGATTTTATTAACTTCATCAATATTTAGATAATTGTGCTAGAAAATATTAAATACTGTCCATTTATAAAGTATTATAAAGAAGGTAACATGGAGAAGGAATATGCTCCTGGAAAGGATTTCCTTCTTAATACTCATGCTACCTCCTGCTTTGAATTTTTATGGTCTTATTAACCAAAAGTCAAAGCATCACTGATTCTCATGGCTGTTGACACTTTTCTTTCATAAATAAAACCTCAGAGACATCATACTAATTATAGAAATCATACTGATTTTCAGAGTTCTGACTTGAGATTTCCATGAAACCGTATAGAATTATAGTTGAGGATATATATTATTGGGAAATATTTAGCCATTTCTTTTGTAGAAAATATAAGTGAAAACCAAGTCTTTTGAAAGAAAAAAAATCCCTTGCGAGTTAAGTTTACACTTGTCTACTGATATAAAATCATTGCTTCAAGTGGAGCAAATCAAAAATGAAAAAAGAACTCAACATGCATTTAACACCCCCCACATACCCCAAAGGCATCTTTATTAAATGGCTCACATTGATTCATTATAGTACTTGTCACATTGTTTACACAATGGGGAAAACGCTAAACTTTTATCTCCAGAGACTACTATAGAGGTTGACACACAGTGGGCACTGAATAAATATGTAATGGACGAATAGACCAAGACGCTTAGGCACTGTAAAACACTGGTGCAGCAAATGCTTTCCTTCAGGCTAATTTTCCACCAGGTGCTCCACCTAACTTTGGCCCTCCGACCATCATTCTGAATGTTCAAAGTCCATTGATGTGACAAGCTGTGACTACCCTATTTTCTACTACATCTTCCACTAATGTGATTCTTTTAAGTTCCAGAAGGGTGGTAGGACCTAGAAAGATGCAACTGTGTAACTTGCACCAGTTTACAATTTTACATAATAAAAATCAACAATGTATTTGTGCTATTTTAAATGAACAATTTTTTCTGCTTACTGTGATATCAGTACAAAAAAAAATCAGTGTAATACCTGCTAATGAGGAAAGATTTAGATGCATGCTCTTGTTTTAAAAATGACCAATTGAATGATTTTAAAAAATGATTCAGAAATAACATTGTTAATATTTATTGAGTATTCAGAATGGTCTTCAGTGAATCATTGTCCATGCCTTAAAGGAACAGACATTGTCTTATGAAACTTGTTTTGTAAAATTAAGATAATTTTTGTAAAATTCAGATAAAGTTCTAGAAGTTTAAAGAAATGAGTCAGTTAAATGAAATTTTGAGACACAGTTTCTAAACAATATGTAGAAAGGTAGATAAAAATTGAATAGAAGAAAGTAATAATAGTAATAGATCTCATCTTCTCTATTCTATCATAAAACAAAATGCTTTCAAAATTTTTTGATGAATCTATTATTTTAATGACTGAATCTTCTCTCTTCCCCTCTGTTATGTTTTCAAAAACTTATGATATAATGGTTTCTTAAATTTATAGAATATATATTTGCTTATTCTGGAAAAAACACAGGGTAAGTATCATACTTCCCATGTTATACGTAACTTCATAGTTTTCTAAGTATATTCACATTACTTTTATAATTTTGTGTCTAATAACAATTTTATAAAGTGAAAAGATCAGGAGTTAGTATCATTTTATTTTCTAAACAATGATAGGAGGCATAGTGACACTATGATTAAAATTCAGTTCTCATGGTTCAAACAAGCTTTCTCCAGACTCAAATTTTTAAAACACAATTGCCTGAGACATTTTGAGTAGACTCTATGAGTGATATATTAAATATCTATAGTGTTCAGAGGAAGCATTCCAATTTTTGTACCAAGAGATGTTCTTCCATGATTCCTTATCTGGCAATTAGATTGTCCTTGATCTAAAATCCACAGGCTGTCTCCTTTCTCTTCTAGCATGCAAAATCTCTCTCCATACCTCCTCTGTGCACTCCAGTCCTAGGCCCCCTTTTCCCATAAGATCTTCATTAGCTCAGATTGTTTGGTGCCTAGATGTTAGAAAAAGGACTCACTTGTATATAGGTATTATGTCTTGATCCATTTGAAACAAGTAAGAGAAGCACACACACACACACACACACACACACACACAAATGGATAAAAAGAGGAGCTATAGCTATAAATGAATAGTTGAAAACAAAGTAGTGCAGAGAAAGAAAAGATCTACGGAAGACATTAAAAAGAAGAAAGAAATAGGGACTCTACACATAGAAGCAGAGAGAGCAACACTGTATTTTGGATTCTTGATTCTTCTGCCAATCCCTAAGGGCCTCACTTTTACTATCTTTCCTTTCCTTGGAGTTTCAGCAACTCCAATCAAGTGCGGTTAAGGCTTCTTGGAACAGCGGGAGATGTCGAAATTAAAAGACTATTTAAATGATCGAACTGTAGGAAGAACAGAGGTGCAGCCATAACTCAGAAGCAACTTGATCCACAGACTCAAAGACCACCACCACTCTTATGCAATGGTCTCACTTTCTCAGGCTGGTTAGGAGGTAATAGTTGAAATTTGCCATATTAAAATCAGACTTCCTGACCTTTGACAACAGTTCTATCATTTATTAGCACCAAGACTTGGGCAATGACTCCAGTGTACAGTTTTCTCACCTGTAATCTGAACTCAACAAGTGTCAACTGTTGGTGTTGCTGTTAAAGCACAGATTTTGTCTTTGGGGCTCACTTTTTATAGTGCTATTGACAGACAGATCCAGTCTCTCTTCCTTAGTTCTAATTTGAAAGTAACTTGAGAAAGCCTCCAATAATTCAATCGAGTACTTGACTGTGAGGACACAGGGATGATGAAAACTACAAGGTTGAAATCAGAACTGGGGGACATTTCTTGAGAATGAGGTAGGAAGGGAGCCAAGCAGCCCCAGCACTAGATTCCTACCATGGATATCTGTCATGTCTATCCTATACCTGCGACAGAACTCTCTGGATGCAGTCTCACTTAAGGTATCTTCTCACATTTTGATAAAGAGAGTGATAAAAAATGTGGGTTTAAGCATAGATGAAGAAAATCTATAGACACAAATGCACACCATAATGTAACATCATGCACTCTCTCATTTGGTCAAAAGATAATGATATGGGCTGGGGTTGTGGCTCAGTGGTAGAGTACTTGCCTGGCATGTATGAAGTACTGTGTTCAATCCTCAGCACCACATAAAAATAAATAGATTGTGTTCATTTACAACTTAAAAAACATTTTAAAAAAATAATGATGCTCTTTTTATTGAATGCTAAAACCACACTGTTTATACTATAATGTATTAATCTAATTCTTAAGTAGGATTTTTACAAATGATATTCATTAATTTAAAAATATTATAAACTTAGAAACTACTCCAAAGATACTGGAATGATATATAGATGGTAATTATTATTCCACATGTGAATAATTTATTATTTCCAAGTGGAAGAATAAGACTGACTCTGTGCTGATCTTTTCTAAGAAAGTTTTCCCAGGATGCTTATCTGGTGATTTTAAATAAGCTGTTCAAGTGATTGTATTTGTATTTTCAATAAAGTATACATTTATAAGGGAAATCATTGTTGAGCAGATGCTTTAGTGAAATAAAATATTTCAGCTGAGTTTATTTGTGTGCACATAGGATATTAAACATCTCTAGTATAATTAGGTTTTTAAGACAAGTTTTTATGGATTAGATGTGATGTCTCCCAAAAGCTCACATATGAGACAATGCAAGAAGGTTTGAGGAGAAATGATTGGGTTATGTAGCCTTAGCTTAATCAGTGAATTAATCCTATCATCGATTAACTGAATGGTGACTGGAGGCAGCTGGGGAAGTGGATCATTGGGGGCGTGGCTATGGTGATCAGTGAATTAATCCCATTAGGGATTAACTGAGTGGTGACTGGAGGCAGCTGGGGAAGCGGTTCATTGGGGGCATAGTTATGGGGTATATATTTAGTATCTGACGCTGGCACAGAGTCTTCCTCAGCTTTTCTCTGCCACACTCTTCTGCTGTGATGTCCATCCTCACTTTGAGTCCTGAGGAACAGAGCCAGCCACTTAGGAACCAAAACTGTGAGTCTCTAAATAAACCTTTCCTCCTCTATAGTTGTTCTAGTTGGGTCTTTCAGTTGCAGCAGATAAATAGCTGACTAGAACACAAGTGGTTCCCTACTTTTTTTTGGGGGGGGGGCATTGAACTCAGGGGTGCTCTACTGCTGAGCCAAATCCAGCCTTATTTTGTATTTTATTTAGAGACAGGGTTTCACTGAGTTGCTTAGCACCTCACTTTTGCTGAGGCTGGCTTTGAACTCAGATCCTCCTTGCCTCTCTGCCTTCTAAGCCGCTGGGATTACAGGCAGGCACCACAGTGCCCTGCCGGTTCCCTGCATTTGTTAACATTAAAAATTCTAGTATATGGCTAAGAACATAACATTTTGAGGGGCAATGAAGATGGGATCATTAAAATTCTTGTCTCCTAATCAATTTTAAAGGTAACCAGGGGTTATGAAATCAAACCTATGAGTCACAGATCTTAATGGTATAAAGAAATATTGCCTGGATCTGGTAAATCCACTGGAGAAATAAGCTTTATTGAATAGATAATATTGAATTTTCACATGTGGTGAATTCTTTCCTATATATGAAGTAGTTAGGGTTGATAAAAATGTAAATTAAAATATTTACTGAACAATAATCTGGGAATACCAATTTCTTCTCTAGCCAACATAGATCAGAATAAAGTAATATGTAGAAATTTCTAAATATTACACAGAGAGTCTTTAACTGGAAAAGGTTTCAGCTTCTTCTTTAGACTCCCACTGAAGTGTGTCATGTTTCTAAACTATAACAAGGAAGAGTTGATGGTAAATAAACATTCCATCTAGCTACCATGAGCTATACTTATTTATAATATTAGACATTATCTGTTGCATGTTACACAATTTTGGCTAACATTGTGAAAATACTAAGGCACTTTCTGCTCAGGGTACTTTATTATCTCCCATTTTCAGTAAATACAATAAACAATGTTGCCATTTATTGATTCTTCAGGACTTTCCATCTTCTGAATGTTGTAATACACCAGACTCTGAAGTCTAATTTGTCAATATTAGTAGTAGCAAAATCAATCAGGATTAGGGAAAACAAATACTTGTTATCATCTAGAAAGCAATTCTGATACATTTATACCAAGTTTAAATTGTTTCAAACTTTTCTAGTTTTAAAAAATCTAAAACTTCCTGTTTTGTTTGTTTGCTTTTTTCCTCCCTCCCCCTCCTTTCTCCCTCCTTTCCTTCTTTCTTTCATCCCTCTCTTTCTTCCTTTGGTTACTTAGTATAATTATATCCAGCTTGCAGTTTCTTTCTAACCAATGTGGTTATAAATCCAGAAGTAATCATTTCAATGTGCCTGTATTCTTCTTGAGTTGGATCAGCCCCAGTACTGGCACAGTCTAAGAAATTGGGCTGAGAAGGCTAAATTGATTAATCCATTACAAATTTACCTTGGCTTGTTTTGGAGATCTATTTAAAAGAGGACTTTTCAAGCTTAATCCCATAGTGCCATGCTGGACTGTTCTCCCTTGGTTCCAATGACACCCAAATAGTTACCCTTCCTAAGGGAACATGCCAGTTCCTGGGAACTGTGTATGAGGCAAAGTGGCAGGTATCTGAAATTAACAGGAAGAAGAATACAACTTGCTTCTTTAGCTGAGGCCACTTACCTTCAATCCAAGGTCTCTTCCCCCCCCCCCCCCATTGCATAGGGAACAGTTTAACAATCCCGTTAGAGATGTTTGGAGGTAAAAGAAATCCAGAATCAATTGTTAACTTCCTATCAAGTAGAAGAATAATTCTTTCTTGGGGAGACACAAACTTCTCATTTGGTTCTTTAACAAGTAATTGCCATCTGTAATTAGACTATTACACTGTATGCATATGTTCTTTGTGTCATTCATTTTCCCACAAATAATGATCCAGTTTTCTTTCATATTCTTTTGATCTCAAAGTGACTTCATAATGGTATCCCTAAATTCTCTCCCATGTATGACAAATCATGAGATTTCAATTGATTTCATTATAGCTAATAGGCAGCAGAATTTTTTTGTTTTTGTTTTGTTTTACTGTTTATTTGCTTTTAGTTTTTCTCAACACTTTTATACATTGACTCACATTTTATATATAATAAACCTGTAAGGTGATTTTGTGATAAAGCCTTTGGTATAAGAAATAATTCCTATAAATTGAATGCTTTATCAAAGTTATATGGTTATATACTGGATCTAAAGCATTTACACAACTATTATTAAATATAAGATTAAGTTACTGATTAAATACGGATTAAAGTATTTTTTCAATACTTTCAACCTACTGCTTGTATTAGAAATAAGTATGTTTTTTTTTTCAATTTTGCTGAACAATACATCTTCTAATAACAATGTAACCTTGCTGCTTATACCAGATCCTTTCCAAATTTTATGCCCACCAGAACCTCAGCCTCAGAGAAGTGTCACCCCCTGTGTGGAACTTTATCTGATATTTTCACATAGCTTAAGGTGTATGTCTTATGTTTCCTTAAAATTTTACTTATTTATTCAGTATTTACTAAGATGTTGGTATGTTTCAGACACAACATGTCCCATGCAAACAATGGAAGAGAGAGTTTTTTTTTTTTCTTATATTAACAGATCAGATTCACATATAACATTTCCAGTCTTCCCCAGTGTACTGATCTAACATTAGTTCTGCACAAATACAGGGAGTTTATTGAAAGTAAGAAACGTGGTGGGTCAGCAATGGTAGGAACTCACAGGATTGTACAGAGAAGTATGTTAGGGTATGCCTTCAAGGCAGTGTCTGATAAGTGTTACATGATTGGAGAGACTGGTAACTTGGCTGTAATTGTCTCAAGACAAAAGATCTCCAGCTGCTATTTCTTGCACTAGATATGCATGTCCTATTTACTATCTTACGAAAAATCTTGATTCTGATAGCATATGTCCCAGGAAATGGGGGTGGGGGACATTTTTTACACCATCCACTGTAGCTTGTTTGTGAAATCTGAAGAAATACTAATTGCTGCACTACAGTTTCTTTATGTCACCTAGAAATTTTGCAGCCTGAATACCTTTGTGGTAAAAGCTTCTAGGAATGCATGCTTTTTGTGGGGGTTGGGAGGAGAAGAGGCTAAACTATAATCATTTCAGGGAGATTTTGTTTTGTTTTGTATTTCTTACCATATTTAAATTCTAGCAATAAAACTACTTCATTTCATCAGTAGTCTGATTAAGACGGAACATTTGGAAAGGGAAAAATGCATTAAATAGACTAATTGGGGAACCTGAAGGGTAGTCATTAAAATCAGCTGCCTTTTCAATACATGTTGAGAGATTGTCTGGGAGCCTTTCTTTCAAATGATACTATTTCAATCATGCCTAACATTTAAATCTCTCAACACTGATATTCCCATTTTAATTTTAGCTGGCACCAGAAGGAACTGGTAGAACAGCAGATGATTACCTCAGTAATTTATTCCACATTTTCTAACAGCTTTACAGATTCAAATAAAAATAAAAATAATAATCTAAAAATGCAAAATGAATAACTAAAATTAAGCATAGAAAAAAATTCTCAAACCAAGAGAATTTTTTTTCTTTGTAAACTCCCAAATGGTGGAAAGTAAATTTCAAAGTGAAATGTAAACAGGACCTAATTTTACCAGTGCTTATGTTTTGATGACTAACTTGAGTTTTAAAAAAAACGATATTGATTTGGGCCCTAATAATTAAAATCTTATGATTATTTAGCTAAAGGATTAGCTGATATTTGTTTTTGAATCTGCATTGTCTAAGAACAAATCCCACTTTAGAAAGTCTGTATAACTGAATTGTTCTTCAAAACAAGACCTCTAAATGCTTCAATTTAGTCTAGTTAACTGTTCCAACTGACAGGAGCAGACATGAAATTTTCCTCAGGTACAATAGAAAGGAGACCCAATTAGAAGAACTATCATTTCAACAACAAGCATTTATTGAAAATCTAACTTATTCCTTGATTTATCCTAGGTTCTGGGGATAGCAACAAATGGGCAAAACCATTGCTTTCATGGTATTTACATTCAAGCCTATGATCTTAACTAGAGCCATGGTTAAGGTATTCAACCTCTTTTGGTCAAGACTGGCCTCCTGTTTATTTCATTAAAATATTGATTTACTTTGAAATACAAATAGGTAAAATCTTATCTGTCTCTTGAAGTCTATTGAATAATGAAACAATGTTTCTTTCTAGTTTATCATATAACTCATTTATGAAAAATAACTTATGGAAATGCAAATTAAAATTCTTTACTTTTAGTTCATATAATTATAGTAGAAATATATCCTCAAAATAAAATGTGAAACATTGGATTTAAAGATGTCACTTGCTTTCCTTTATGTCTCTTAACATTGTTTTTATAAGACAATGATCTGAGTTTAAAACAATAAGGCAAATATAAATAAGACTACTATTCTGGTTGCAGCAAGCACCACATCTAGATTACTTACAAATTTCCATTTAAACGTACCAAATATATGCTTTTATTTCATTTACCAAAATGAAAAATGTCTACAGCTCATACTTAGTATTCCATGTCGTAACACAATAGTATGGTAAATGTATTCATAAATCAGAAATGAAGTGATATCTGTTTGGATGTGTCTGTTTGGGGTTCAAATTTCTTTAATTGCATCTTAGTACTGACACAGTGGTACCTTCTGCTAGTGTTTTGCTTAGGAATGTTCAATGCAGCCATCTTTAAATTAAAAACTGCATTGATGTAGTGTCACTCAAGGATTCTAATTAAACTCTCCTGGTAGAAACCTAATTAAGTCAACAAAATATGTTAAATGAAACAAAATGGTGAGTGTTTTTGTTTTATTAATTATACTTATTTTGACATCAACTGTATATAAATCACCTTCTTCAAAAAAATGGGTATTGGGGAGAAAGTGTTATTTTTTGTTATTTTTCCAGAGAAAATATAATGTTGGAGAATGTAAAACATAAATATGTGGGAAGAGTGCCATAAAGTGAGCAGCATTGTATTTCTGAGAAGACAATTATTGTGGCAGTTATTAGATGTGGGTGAAGTAATAGGACCATAGTTCAATGTTGACCTACTGGCATGGCAACTTATATCTTTATTTGGGGGCAAAATTAATTCCTGCCCAGTGACTTCTGTCCTTAGCACTAACAAAGTTACTCCCCTAAGATTTTCCAGAAGTTTGTGAAGTGCTAAATCCAATGGCTTCTTCACAGTTGCAGTCCTTTTTCTTTGCATTTTATTCCTTTGGGTTTGCAGATATTGCAATTTCCTGACTCGGGATATCTTACCCTCTCTCCCTTTCCAGCTGCTTGTCCTTTATCCAGCTCTTATATTGATCTTTTTAATTGTTTCTTCTTAGTTATACATTATTATTATTATTATACAAGCATGGAATATATCTTATTCTAATTAGGACCACATTCTTGGGGGTGGGCACGATAGTGGGATTCATTAAGTATTTTCATATGTGTACACAAGAAAATTATATTAGATTTATTCTGTCTTTCCTATTACTATCTCCCCTCCTTGCCTTTTGTTCCCCTTTGTCTACTGAATTTCGGTTCTTCCCCTCTCCCCCTTTATTGTGGTTTAACTTCCACGTATCAGAGAAAATATTTGACTTTGGTATTTTGGGATTGGCTTATTTACCTTAGCATGATAGTCTCCAGACCATACATGTACTGGCAAATGTCATGAAGTCATTCTTCTTTATTGCTAAGTAATATTACATTGTGTGCATATACTACAATTTCTTTATTCATTCATCTTTTGAGAGCACTGAGGTTGGTTCCTTAACTTGGCTATTGTGAATTGTGCTGCTATAAACATTGATGTGGCCATGTCATTATAGTATGCTGATCTTAAATCCTTTGGATATATACTGAAACGTGGTATAACCAGGTCAAATGGTGGTTCCATTCCTAGAATTTTTGAAAAATTTCCATACTGCTTTCCAGAGGGGTTGTACCAATTTGCAGTCCCAACAACAGTGAATGTACATTCCCTTTTCCCCTCACACTCACCAACATTTGTAGCTACTTGTATTCTTGATAATTTCCATTCTGACTGATGGATCTCCGTTTTAATTTGCACTTCTATAATTGCTAAAGAAGTTGTTCCCTTAACAGTTCAATGTAAATTGCCCAAGTTTCTGTCCTAGTACTTGCTCCTATGTTCTCATTACTTCAACAATTTATCTGTTCTATAATATATAAATAATCCCTTGCACCAAGCTATGGTATTTTGGTTGTTGCCAACAGATAGATATTCAAAGTGGAAATTCCGCTAGTACCTCAAATTCCACTAGTTCATTCATGTTGAAAGCTTAATTAATTTTTTAGCTATTTTTGCTTCAATTCCTTTACTTGTCCATCCATTAATTTCATTTTTGGTAGAAATCTGTTTTTTACAGTAACTGTTTTGTCCTATCTCTTATGCAATCAGTTGCCAAAGTTTTTGATTCACTCTCTGCAATGTCTTTTTTTTTTCTTCTCTTTCTGTTTTACTTTTCTACTATTCTTGTATAGTTTAGGATTGATGGTTCTTGTTTGTTTTTTTCCCAGCAATATTCATTCTCCTTTCCCTGTTTTCAGTTTCTTCTTTCTCACATTCTTTTATATTATGACAGTCACAACATTGCTTTTGTATTATGCACTTTGGGAAGTAAAAGACTATTCCTAAGGACATTGTAGTGGAAATAATAAATACCATTATCATCAATGGATAAATGATAATTTTCATTCTCTTTTGGATATTGCTTTTATACTCACATTCTATATAGATCAAGATTAAAATTGCTGAGCATGGTAGCACAGGCCTGTAATCCCAGCCTCTCGGGAAACTGAGGCAAGAGGATCAAGAATTCAAAGCCAGTCTCAGCAAATTATCGAAGCCCTAAGAAACTCAATGAGATTCTGTCTCTAAATAAAACTACAAAGAAGGGTGGGGATATGGCTCAGTGGTTCAGCGCCCTGGGTTCAATTTCCAGTACAAAAAAAAAATTAAAATTACTTTTATTTCAAATAATGTTCACTGTTGAAATTCATACGGATACAAAACTCAAGTTACTTCTATGCAAGTAGATCTTTTACAACCTGAATATGTGCCAACTTATGAGTTTGTTAATCTTTCGGAGAGGAAAAGAAAATCAAAGGAGAAACTCAACAGGAAGAAGTAACAATTCTTGAACACAAAGTTATTCATCTAGGAAATCTTATTAGCAAAGGGTGAGCAATTTTATCCAAACTAATTGAAAAATTATAAAATGGAATAATCCCATCTGTAGCCGTTCCTAAAGGATACCAGCTGACATATTGTAGAATTAGAGTTTTGGGTTTCAACAGAACTGACTCCAACTTACATAAATGAGGAGAAAACTATCTAAAGAATATTGGCATTCACCAGCTTCACCTGGGGTTGTATTCATTATGACAATACTGTTTGAGTAGAATAATACCCTGTGTTTTCTGTCTCTTTGTGCTCTGCTCATGATTTGGATTCTAAGGAGGGAGCATCAGATTTGCCTGATTTAGACCATAGTTCCTAATTTGTGTGATTTTCCTATGAAATTACAAGGTATATTTCAACTACAGAAAATAAAACTGACAGAAAACTATGTTGAAGAAAATTGAAACTGTATATGATCATTTTTCACATGTAACCAGGCTAAATTAAACAAGCAAAAATAGAGAAATAGGAATGTTTTGGATGACACAAGAAAATGAATATTATAGCATTCCTCCCAGATATTATCCAATCTCAAAATAAGCAAGAAAGAGAGACATAAAGATCAGAACCAAATTGTAAACATTTTTAAAATTTAGAATTGCCCTTTATTGGTTTAATGTATTCCTGAGGCAGTCCAAAGATGTTTTTAGAAATAAAAGTAGGATGGATTATTTTTATTCAGGTATTCTTAATTTTCTGCAGTTTAACATGTTTTGTTGACATTCCGATGAAGGCTTTAAAGCCCAAGTTGTAATAACTTTTCAAGTTTAAAAAATGAAACTCATAGAAAACTAATGTTATTTATGTTTTTCAGAATATGAAATTATATTTGTGATATACAAATATCTATGCTTCTTCAATAGCACCCTTAAGAAGAAGATCTAAGGTGATGATTTCAAAGAAGTGGCATGTATAAATAATGTTTGGGGTTAGCTACAATATTGTCCTTGATATGAAGCTATCTTTATTTTCTTTTGGTAACAAAGTGCCACTGTATGAAATTTTTTTTCCTTCAAGTTAACTAACTTCTGTTCCATAGTTTTTTTCTAACCTAGGGATGAAAAATATGATTGGCCTGAATACCAATCCTGTTCTCAGATCATATTATACTTGTAAAAGGGTCTTAGGAAAGAATCATGTGCTAAGGATATAATCAGTTGTTATTGAATTGGATGGATATTTGTTTATTTGTTTATTTTTCTAACTTGGTGTAGAAATTGAATGCATGGGAGATAAACCTTGAAAAGTTTGGAAATTAAGAAATATACTAAGGCAGCTGAATTAAAAATATGAAGATTTGAAAATACACATTTTATTATCATAGAAGAAGGGAATACAGATTCTTAACAAGAGTCTTCAAATTTGAGTTGTTTTCCACATAAATATTGAGAAGCACAACTTTTTCCCCTCTTGTTCCCATGTGGAGAACTAAACAATAATAATTCTAAGGTGACACAATTGCCATAAACCCCAAAAGATCTGAGTCAAACAAAATGTAACTGCTGGTGAAAATTATATGAATCAAACTCTCACCATGTTAAATATCTCTTAACCTGGTTTTAACTTTGATAAATGGCTTAATGCATTTCTTCATCTGTGTCCAAATTAGCTCTACTATAAGTGTATCATAAATCAACTCATTAAACTTAACTTTAATTTGTAAAATATTTTATAAATTTATATTCATTTTCTTGCACACTGTGGGTTATATTAACTCTCTGAATTCTATAATCATTTTATTCAGTTTTAACATGAGGCTTATCCAATCCTAATAAAATGTTATTCTTTTTTAAGCCTATACAGAATTGCTAAGTTACATATTTCTCTTACTGTGTAAGCTTATAAATTAAAATTCATCCAGATTTTTTTTCTTGATTTGCATATCTTGTTCTTCTTGAATGAGATTAATATTAAGTCCTAAGACCTTCTCCGTGCTTTCTGTTTTTCCATCCAGAACTCAGCAAAGTAGTTGTTCTCTTGCTTAGTTCCCCACCCCATTGACACTTTCTTGATGCAGCACCACCTGGAAGCTAAACCCCCTGTGTGTTCTGTTGACTGCTTGGCTTTGCAAAGGCTGATTTTCTGTCATTAGTGATTTCAAAGTTTTCATCATTATCTCCTTAATTTTAACTCTGAATCCAGAGTTGTCATTCTTTTTAATTAATCTGATTACCTTTCCTAGGAACACCTAAGTCCCCAGTGTAAGTTTTATTTTTGAAACTTGAGAAGTTTCATTTCGAAGGTCTCTCTAGGTTATCAGTAGGATAAAATTAAGTTCATTTATTAAAAAGATTACTCATCACTATCACATCATTTATTTCTTCCTATCTTCATGCTTTTTTCAACTCTCAGTAGGGATGTTCTCATCCCTTATTCAATCATATTATCATATTTAAATTCTAGTCATTTCTACACCAAATATTCCTGTAACACCAAGATGGCTATATGCTAATTTGTCTTTTACAATATATATATAATACACATACATAATATGTATATATGTATGTGTGTATATATATATATATATCAAAGTAGAATTGTCTATTCTTATATATATATATTATATATATATATTTTTTTTTTTCTGTAATGTTTGGTCTATGTGTTGTGTACTTCCTGCCCAACTATAATGCAAGTTTGTTGGAGATGCTTTAACTTGGGGCTAACACCTTCAAACCTTTGCCCCAGGGTTAGGTTTTTGGCAGAGTTTACTACTTAGAAGTACAGTTTGCTACCTCCCTTCTGACACTGTTTGGAAGCACATGACAGAGAATCCCAAAAGAAAAAAGAAATAGAGTCAGACCTCAACAGACCAGTGATGCTTTACTAAGCAATGGAAGGGTATATTTTCCAGGGGAAAATGGTAACAGGCTCCAACAAGGGTATCGGCTTTATAGGGTTTTGTAGGGCCAGGTCATAGGAGGAGTTTTGGTGGTGGTATCATTTAGGGTGGAGCAGGAGGGTGGGTAGGAGAACACTTGCAAATAATGGAAGTTTTCTGGGGCCTATTGTCCATATCCTTTTTTCCAAACTCTGAAAGGTTTTTTCTTTTTTTTCCCTCAGACTCTGAAAGGGGTATAATAATTGGGGCAATATCATCATATCTGACTGTTTCCTGCTGAGAAGGTACAAGTAGGGGATCCCTGTCAGAGATCTGAAGAAGATAAGGAGGTGGGGGGTATTTTAGGCTTCTATACGGTCCTGGCAATTGTGGCTTTAGGTTGGTGTAGAGAGAGGAAACTTTGACATTATTGTGCGTAATTCCTGCTCTATGGGGCTCAGGAGAGTCACATTGTGAGTGAAGGAGGAGAATGGCTTTTGCATGTTCTTGGGATGTGGTCTGGGCTAGATGGGTCACCTTATTAGGAAGTTGCTTCTGTATAAAAATAACAAAGTAGGGGAAACAGGTTATTACAAGAAAAACGAGCATTAGAGGGGTTAAAAGAGGAAGAAGAGAGGAACTCTACCATTTTGGGAATCGGCTAGTTCTCATCTCTGCTGTTCCAATCAGTCCCTGTAGTTGTTTAACCTTATCTCTTACCAGTCCTGACTGGTTGACATAGAAGCAGCATTCTTCCCTGAGGAAGAGGCAGAAACCACCTAATTCGACAGTAATGAGATATAGGGCCCCATGATTCTGCAGGATGACAGAGGCCAGGGAATTTAATTTATTTTGTAAAGTCAGTACTGAATCGGCAAACTGTTGCATATCTTCAGTAACTTGTACTGACAATTTGTTTATAGTAGTAGCAAATAGAAGTTTCTAATCCTGCTGCTTCTTTGCCAATTGCAGTGTAGAGCTGTAGCCCCATAAGTAAGGTAATAAACTGAAGGCACACTTGTGTCTGGTGTGTGCCATTATCAAGAGAGACAAACTTTGGTTAGATAAAACATCAATTTAAAGAGTAAGGTAGACCAACTTATAGAGGCTAGACTAATTTTTGGTATGCAGGGGTAAATATGAACCTAGCAAAGGAAAAAATGCTTCAGAGTTTGGGGGGTAACAGGGCTGTGGGGCTAACACAAGGGTATGTCTTAAGATAAGTGCTGAGGTATGGCTGTATTTTGGTGAAAACTGTTTTTGCTAGTTGTTCAAGACCAAGCTGGTCAAATTGACTTTGTTCCTATCTCTTGTTAAGAGTCAGCCAAGTTCCCGCAGAGGGGCACTCTTGGGAACTTGTAAGCAGCCTCTTAGCTCCTCTAGTGCCATCTACTGGGATGGGTTAGAGTCTCTTTGACCATGTGGCTTTCCTTGGAAACATCAGGGATGCCTCTCTTCTCCAATAACCCTCCTCTCTGCAGCATATGCACTGATTTGCTTTCTGTTTTCCAGGGTCACATGGATCCCCCTTATTGGGATGTCTTATGGCCCAGAGTTGCAAAGTGCTTAGAGAAGTTCTCTTGTTCCATGGGTTCAAGCTAAGTTAGAGGGCAAGAGCCAAATATTGGCTCTCACTCTCCCTCTCTTGTACTCTCTCTCTCTCTCCTCCTCCCTCCCTCCCTCTCCCTCTCTTATTTCCTTAATTTCAATTTCTAAGGTTTTGTCTAAAATATCTAGCAAGCCAGTTTCAGCAGTATTAAAGTAAGAGTACTGGGTTTTAACTTTAATGTCTGTAATTTTATAGTCATTCACTCCTTTTATTTAATTGAGGTCAGAATTAGTACTGGAAGTTAGCTTTTCATCCTATCCATAGATGATGGTCTATTATCTCAAAGTAACTCAAGTTGTTGAATTGAAAGTTGTATTTCTGAAAGGCACTAACAAACAACAATTAAAGTTTACAAGGGAAATACAAAATGAAATTAACAAGAGTAAAAACATACTGAGTTTGTATAATAGCTATGAACTAAGAAACATAATTTTTGTAATCCTAAACCTTTACTTTAAACCTTAATTAGAAGAACATCTGTCTGATTAAAATGTTCTTCTAAATCTTATAATTTAAACACTTGTATACTTGGAAGATGTGAATACATTTAGTATACACAGAGGCCAGTAATAGCACCACAATTATACTCATGTTTCATACTAACCAAGTTTAGCCTTTAAAGAAAAATTCAGAATCTGTAATGTAATGTAACACTCTAAAATAGCAGTTGTTGTTTAACCAGAGTTGTACAAACCCTAATTCTTTTAAGACCAGTTGCTCTAAAGAATAAAATTTGACACAAGAAATTATCTTGATAGGTAAGAGACTAACATTTTAAGAAATCATTATTACTTTAATACATAGAGGATCAAATTTGGTTTATATCAGTGCATTAATATTTGATCTTAGAAAAAAACCATAAATAACTTTGTGCTAATTATATATATCTAACTTAGTTATAAAAACTTCTTGAAATTTATCTTCCTCAAACGTTCTGCAACATAGACATTTTAAACGTTTTACTTTACCACACAAAAGACTTTCTTTTATAAAAACATTTTATTTTCCTTCTACCTTTCATATTAAAATATATTTCCATTCTTAGACCTTATTGCCTAGCTTAGTTCACAATCTTAAACAACCCTTATTAAATTTCTGAATTTTGACAAATGACTCCACTTTAATAAGATTAAATACTTTGTTTTTATGGTACTTTAATTGAAGCCCAACTAAAATCTCTTATACTCTCTGCATATAAGTTACACCTGAGAGAATCTTAACTCTTAGTAATCTTATTTTCAGTGAAAACACAGACAAAGCAATCTTAAACCTTTGTCCATATACCAATTTATGAAAACACATAATGTTTAAATTTATTACATTATGCAATTTAAGAACTTAACAGTACTTGATTTTATAATCATAAGTTGATGTTTTAACACTCTGACATTGCAAGTTAATTAGATGTATCCTCTAACAAACACATCTATAAGGATTAATCCCATTGAAGTTAAATATTATTTATTTTTAACTGTAAAAATCAAGATATCAGACAAGTGTAGTTAATAGTACTAAACATCTCTTCCTTGTTGAAGAAAAATTTTAGAAACAATTGATATTACATTCTATACATTTTGTAGAAACCAACACACTATTAGTTTTATTTTTTCATCAATTTTTGAACTGGGTAGCCTGAGAAGATTTCACTAGGTGTACCAGTGCATTAATTTGGACAAGGATAGTAAATTATGATATGTTATCTGTTCCCCTCAGTGTATAGGATTTAGGAAAGGAAAGTGTTGGTTGGGACGTTAGTCTGGCTTATTGAATGACATTGAATAGCAACAGTCTTGGGAATTTTTAAAGCTTAATTTTGGATATACATGGTAGTGTGTGGTTCTCTTTTGAAATTTTTTCAGGTGATTTAATGTAACTTAATACTACTTTAGGAACTTCAGAACAAAGGATGTGGCTTAATGATCCTGAAGGAATTTCTTCTGATGGTAGCTTTTATATTATCAAGTAAGATCCTATTTTCAGTTTTGTGTGAGCAAGTTTTTCTAGTGTAGGAAGATGTAAAGGTATGAAATTTCGAGAATTGTATCTTAAACTTGTATCATAATTTTCAACATCCAAACCTGAAAATTGTGACTTATGGTTAAAATGCCTTAGGCATGAGACTTCTCCTCAGAATTCCAGTTTTTCTTGCTCCTTCCAGACCTCAGGCAGGACTTAAGTTGAAATGCAAATAGAAGAAGCCTGTGAGCTCAGTAGGAGACTGACCTGAGGCCCAAGGAAGAAAAAAAGTAAAAGTGATTTTTTACCTGAACTCAAACTAGATTAAACCAAAAAGTAAATTGTATGGTATTTACTAATTACTGGCCAGTCATTTTTTCTAGGACTCTTGCTTTTTCTTAATTCTGTATTTTTTTGAGCTCATGATTTTGATCCTATAGACTTAGGTTAATGTTTTCTGAGTATTTCTATTTTTGATCAACTGTGGACTTTTTTAAACATTGCAATGGAGATTTCACCTGAGAAAAGCTACAAAGTCTTTACTATTGTGTTATGTGTGCACACTTGTGTTATGTGTTGTATGTCTGTATGTGGGTATGTCCATATGTAATACACATGATATGAATATTGGCAGATATATGAGGAGCGCTCATGAAAAATTAAAAAAATGGATCCAAATATCTTTGATTCATGTGATTTAAATGGTTCAATTTAGATTGGGTAAATAGATAAAAGTAAAGATGTCTTTAAAATTAAGCTTATAAGTTTTTCTAGGCATTCAATAAAAGCTAATAAAATGTTGATGTCTATTAAATAATCTGCCTAAATTCAGAAATTTACAAGTATTGTTTCAAAATGTGAACAAATAAGGAGGTTAACAGATCTGTTTGTTTACTTTCATCTTTCCTTTTCATTATATTTAATAATTCTGTTCAGGATAATGTAAATTGTTCAGAAAATTGTTTTCTTAGTACCTGTTGGAATGTTACATAATTTTTTTTTAGCCATCATTGCCAGAATTCCTATCTTCATCCCAGTGCTGGTGAAGATGAAGATAAAAACCAAACTACAGCTTCTTTAATAGCTATCACAGTAAACTATATAAACTGATGCAATGAATAATAACTCAACAAGTAATGCTCAATCAAGGAGTCGATTTACTTTGGGAAGAAATGGACATATTGATAGATTCCTCTGCTTTGAACTGCTTGCAGAACTTGCCTGGACTATGTATCACTTGTATGCATTGTGAACTATCGTTTGGTGCAGCGAATTGTGGTAGTGCTGGAGTATCTTTGCTGATGGTGTCACCGGTGGTACAATTTTTCCAAAGGAGCTGTCAATTGGCTTGGTGTTGTAGCATTTCTGTATCCTCCTCCCTTCTGCTAGAGATGGTCTAAAATTTGGGACCCAACAGAAGTAAGGCAAAGAACCTCTCCCCACCACTGGTGCCTAGGCCTATCCACAAGTATGCCTGTATGCTGGACCGGTAGTCAGTGACAGGTAAGATCCAATTGCAGTGGTACCAACCTAAGAAAGGAGGCTGACATCTTGAGGTCAGCTCATCCGATGACTGGTAAGAACCATATGTGTATTGGACAACCTAACAGGCACGGTCCCTAAGCCACATTGCTTGTTATTTAATTAAACAGAAGGGGGGAGATGCTGAGAGCCACAGCCGAGTCAGAATGACCCCTGGCATTTTGCCAATAGTATTGGTTGAGAGGCAAGCCATTAAGATGATGCTGGATTGATTCGGTTATATATTAGATCTTTACTGTCTGCCTCGGTCTGCTACTTTGGAGTTCTTGTGGGGATTCCTGGAGAGTTCCCATTGGTTGAGGAAGTGTGGGAGGAGGGATTTCCGGAGGAGGAATTTCCGGTTGGTGGTTCCTGGAGGAGCCACGTGGCATTCGGGAGAGTTCCCGGGGAGCATGTGTGGAGTATGCTGGTGGAGTTCAGAAATAAAGTTTGTTCCTGCTTCAGTGGCTGGTGATTTGTGCCCAGCCAGACTGCGGCATTGGAGGACTCCTTGAGTCCAGATGAGCCCAAAGGCTAGGGTCTAGACCAGGGCACCTCTGCAAGAAACTGAAAGGGACCTTACCTCTCCAAACAATGAGAAAGCTGGTGTTGCATATGTGAACAAGGTGGCCTCTGATCTGGAGGTCTGAATACACAAGAAAAGGAAGGAATTGGGAGAAGGTAGGTTAGAAGGAGATACCTCTAATATCAGTAAAGGACTTGATACAGGTCCTTGTTCCATCCACATGGCAGAAAGATATAAAAAATATAACCCAGAATTCATGAAGGCCCTTCTTCTTTGAGTATAAGGTGGAAAGCAAAAGAGAGAGAAAACACTTTGGGAATTCAACCATGCTAGCTGTGGCTGAGGATGTTACTGGTCTCAGAGAGCAACAGAAGTGCCCAAGATGGTCACTTTCTGTGTCTCATCAGCCATTTAACATGAGTGTTAATAACTTTGAGTATAAGGTGAAAATAGAGAGAAATGGGAGGGAAATATGAAAAAGCAGTAGAGGTTCATTATGATGGGGAGTAGAAAGCCCCCGATTCCCATTCCTGGATATTGGTACCAAATCAAAGCACATGAAAGAAAATACACAAAGAAAAAGGAAATAGAGGAAGGTCTCAATGGATCAGCGATGTTTTCTTAAGCAATGGAGGAGCACATTTTTGAGGGGAAAATGGTGACAGGCTCCAACAAGAGAGTATGGGGTTTAGCAGGGCCAGGTCATGGAAGGAGTTTGGGTGGTGTGCTCATTTAGAGCAAGGCTGGAGGGTAGATAGGGTAGCAGTTGTAGATAAAGGAAGTTCGCTGGTGCCAATTGCGCATATCCTTCACTGGTCATTACCAGATTCCCAAGCTGATCGGTCTGCTGAATATTTTACACATTACTTTCAAAACACATACTTATTTATGTATTGTTTTATTATGTTCACTATCATCTGTTTACCCACTATAATGTAAATCTCTACGTGAGTAGAGATTTTTATTTGTTCACTAAAATATTTTATAAATGTGAAAGAGTAAAATATATGTAATATTTGCCCCAGAAGTTTTTTTTCCAATGGTGTTGTGGATTGAACCTAGGACTTTGCATATGCTAGAAAAGTACTCCATCAGTGAGTTACAACCCCAATCTGAGAAACAGTGATTGAATGAGTGAATATATGTCTTCTGCTTTTCAGCATATCCCCATATTCTTTAGCAATTAGTGGAATGTGTTTCAGAAAAGTGAATTAAATATCCTAGCTGCTTTTATCTCCAATAAGAAACAGAGAAGGAAAAAGAGAAAGAAAAAGAAAAGAATGAAAGAGGGAGGGAGAAAGGAATGGAGTAAGGAAGGAGAAAAAAGAGAGAAAATAAAGATGAGAGATGTGGGCTGGCTTTGGGTTTGTTAAGGATGGCAATTTTAGTGCCACATTGTCCTTGCTCATGGTCCTATCTTTGTACTCTTTTGGGGTCTTTTGAACATTTTATAGAGTAAAATGATAATCTATTTTTTTTTGAAAACTTAAATTTTGGAAGAAAATCTAGATTAATGAGAAAGGAAGAGAATTTCTGTTTTTCAGAATGGATCCAATGAATTAAGAAGACTGCTACATTTAGATAACAGTACTGTACGAAGAGGCTCTTGCCTTCCCTCTGTCCTCCGTGTATTGGCATAGATATTCAATAGTCCTTATACATGTGAAAAGATTATGCTTACATAGCTTGATTAGGTGCTGATCATTGAGGTATAAATGAATCTGGAAAAGGGCATTAAAACCTAGTATGACTCATCTCAGTGAAAGAATCATTGTTCCTCCTGACAAATAGGTGAAAGTCAAAAAAGTTCAACCTGGATATCAGTAGGTAGCATAAGAAGTTTGACCTCTATAGCAATTATGACAGTTACAGCACAATTCACAGAAGTCCTAATAAAACCCTATGGTATAAGGAGTCTTGTAATGTGTTCTGAGCAGTGTTACCACATAGGATTTCCCTGAGGTCTAGGAAATAGCAAGGCTCCAAGGTCATTTGATTTTTCCTTGTGCAAGTCCACACAGACCATGTTTAGTGTCTTTCAAAGACTTCTCAGAGTAACATGTTTTTATTTTTGTTTTCTTACTGATCTCCAAAGATCATTGCTTCAAATGCTGACTATTTTCATTAACTCTCCAGCCAATACTCCTACCATACTACCCCTGAACTGTATAGGGACTGTCAAGAAAAACAAGAATGAAAAGTCAGAATGTATATTTGTTTATCATGATGGTCTGTATACCATACAAATCACTTCACCTTTTTTATAGATCCCTGAATGAATATCACAAAGTGCTCTCAAGTAATTCATCTAGGTCATGATATGAAACATTGTTCTACTCAGAATGAAGTTATGCAACTATTGAGTACATCTGAGTATCAAGAATTTCACTCCACAGTAGAAGTTATAAACATCGAACAACTATTGGTTTTGGTTGTTTTCCATCATCCCAGGATAATTATTTTTCCCAAAAGCCTTTAAATTCACTTTAACTGGTGCAGTGCTTTCAGTTAGGGAGACACTCCATCCTCTGGAACCAGCCAACTGAATGGGATGTTGGGTTCACTTGTGCTTACACATTTCCTGTCATTCCACAGCATTCCCAGATGATCAACCCACGAGCAACCAGAATGAACAATGTATAAACATCATTTTTTTTTTTTTGTACCATGGATTGAACTCAGAGGTGCTTGACCACTGAGAGACTTACCCATCCCTTTTCACTTTTTATCCTGAGACAAGGTCTTGCTTAGTTGCTTAGAGCTTCCCTCAGTTACTGAAACTGCCTTCAAAATTCTTCAAAATTACTTTTTTTTTTTTTTTGCTTCAGCTTCCAGAGTTGCTGGGATTACAGGCATGCCCTAATGAACCCTATAGAAACATCACTTTTTAAATACATCAACAAAAAGTAATAAACACAAAGTCACTTTGTTTCAGTACTAAAAGTATAGAATATGATTTTTTTTGAAAATTCTTACAATTCCCAGGAATTAAGATATTAGTTTCTATGCTTTACTGTGCTGATGGAACAACATTCTCTGTTTTCTTATCTTTAACTCTCACTACTGTTCAAATCTCAAAATCTAACCCCCATTTACATAAAGTTTCCTTTTAAGATTCATAGTTTTCTTACTCATTCAATTGCTGTTCTCACCAGATGGATCTTTTGCTACCATATTTTTTGAGACTTTGTTCTTATATCATCCGGCTCCTCCTCCATTCAATGAAATATTCAGTCAGCTACACTCTGAAGTTAAAGTTTAAAACTCTGAAAATAAATGCATTAAGGATATTTTTAAAGGCAGTTTTTGTATCTTATCCAACAAAGTGATTAAGAATCTTCATACTTTTTTTCTCCTTTTTTTCTATTTTGGCTTCATTCTCACAGATGGGCAGGAAAACCTAGATTTTAAATTATCAATGGCTAAAGACAGGACCATTTAAAACATCATGGTAACCCCAGAAAGATGAAAAAAAAACAGTCTTTGCTTGTTTTCCTCCCCCTCTTTTATTTCATCATAGACAACTTCAAAGACAACTCAAGCTTTTAATGTTTAACGTGTTATTTAAATTTCTGTTGCTGATTATCTGTACTGTCCTGATTTGTCTTTCCAAAATCAAGGTGAGAAAAGGTAATTTCTAGTAGTTTACTTCATTTTGACTTTATCAATTTATTGGTATTTTACCTGATTTCTGATTTCCATAGTTGCTTGAAGTTTATCACAAAGTTTCATTATAGTTTCACTTAGTGATTTCATGAAATTAGAGTGTTCAACAAATCTGGGCTGAATTTCAGATTTGATTTATTATTTCAGGCAGAAACCATGTAAAGCTTGGCAGTGTGAGATGAGTTTTGAGTTTGAGTTTTCTGGTTCATTTAAGCTTGGATCTCAAAGAAAACCTCAAGGGATAAGAACTCACAGGAGCTGAAGCTAAATTCACTATAAATATTTTAAGATAAAAATACTTTATGACCTCTAACTCAAATTATTTTTTATATACTAGCAATTATAACATTATTTTCCAAATCAGTCATCTTTTTACAGGCTAAGATGACAAATTACTATTTAAAGATCATAAATGTTGCCACAGCCTTATTAAGAATGACTCTGCTGAACTGTGAAGTCAGTGAGCTTTGCCATTATTAAACCCATTTTCCAGCAACATTAGTTACTATATTTATCTTGAAGTTCCAGCTTCAAAATTCTGAAAACCACAATATCATAAGAAAGGAAGCTTAAAATAAAATAATCACATGTATTTAATTTTTTAAAAATGTTCAGATATAGGTATTAGAAAAACTACCATTCTTACATTTATAACCTAACAATGCTATGAGTTTCATTTCACAAATTCTTCATCCATAAAAATACTAGTTTTTATAATGTACATCTTTATAATGACACTATTCCAAGTGTCAATGTGTTTACTGAGCTAAGAGGTAGCTGACTGACTTAGAAGAATAAAAACAACACACTTAGGTGCTCCTTAATACATTTTTATCTCTACATAAGTTGGAAAAGAGCAGACGCTTCTTTATTTTTAAGAGGAAAAAATATAAAAAAACCCCATAATTTATAAATGTTTTATTTAGCACATGCTTAGAATAAAAAACAGATGCCCCTTTTTCAAAGTTTTGAATTATGGCTAAATGAAACACTTCAGAAGTTAAAACCAGTATGTGGTTATATATTACTTTATATTATTATATGTAGTATTCATTTAGTATCTTTGAAAAAAAAATGTGGGACATATTGCTTTTTTAAAAGGAATATTCCTTTAAGGATATATAATAGAAATTATGCTTATCTCTTTTGTAAAATAAATTTTATTGAAATTATCTGGTATGATTTTTTTTCAAACCAAAGGAAAATCTAGATTAAGATATTTATCCTACACCACTTTCTATATCCCTCCTCTAATGTTTGTGGTCACTTATTTATTCTAAATAATGAATTCTTCAGTAAGAAAGCTTTTAGCTAGAGATGTTTACTTTGTCAAGCTGTGATTATGCAAGGTAGGTCAAACACAGTGGGTGAGTTCAGTCAGGTACCTAGGATTCTTTAAGGTAGGTGAAGCTTTAAGCAGAACTGAGATTGATTTGACAAATTATTGTTTCAAATTGCTTCATATTTCATGGTTGTTGAAAAGACCCAAGTGCTAGGAGATCTATTTAAAAAAAGCCCACATTACATCACAGAGTCATACCACAATATTCTAAAATTTCAGTGTTTTAATTCCTTCTGGGGACAAAGGATCTTTGAGCATTTTTTGAGTGTCAAAAACTGGGTAGGTAAAAATCAATACAAAAGCTGTAAATGCTCTTGCAAAGAGTTTGCTTTTGTGTGTGTAGAAACAGTCAAGAGGTTAAGTGGGGTCTGAGTTATCAGCAGGACTGTCACACAAGCCTCTTTCTGACATCACAGGCTAGAATGGTAATTACAAGTTCTGTAAATTAGAATAAAACTGTATGTGTGAAATTGGAATATTGTCGGAACAGAACTAGTGAGGATATAGTGATTAGAGCTAGGAGGAATTGGGAATACCTGCCTGGTAGGGAAGCTAGTTTGCCTGGGGAAAACTTGATTACAACGAATAAAAGGGAAAATAACAAATCCATGAGGGAGAAAAAGGCTGTTGCTTAATCTTAAAGGGTTTTATTGGAAGTGATTACGTATCTTAGAAAACACATGAAAATTAATATTTGTTTAATACTTATAATACAAAGTGCTACCAAGTTTTTCTTGACAATTAATATTTTGGGACAATTATACTGCATTTACTTAGGTAGAGCTTTATGGATGTTTAAATTCTCTGTGATTTGTGATATAAGTAGTCTATAAGTAGGTAGGTATTCCATAGTCTGACAAATGGATATGTGTGTAAGGTGGTTCTTTTCTTGATTTTTTTTATTAATCAATTCATATCCATAATACTTCCTGGGTCATTAGCAGTTTTTGAAATAAAGTGAATTCGAATTAGAAAAATGGTTCTCTGCCTGTATCTGTAAAATATCTTGAAACAAATCTATTTCACCAGAATTTAAATGGATGTAAATTTACTACATAGTTTTGAAAAGTGGATAGATTTTTACTCACTAGTACAGTTTATGGAGAAATGTACAAAATCGGTCATTGCTCTTTTGATACTATGCTTTAATTATGGTTCCCTGATTAAGGATTTAGTTAATGTTCCACGAACTGGCCTCATTTAGGTTCTAAGGACTCTTTATAATTAAACTTTCTTATTTTTATTTTTATTGTCATTATTGTCAGTATTCCCAAGGCCACTGAAATCCTGGGTTTTATTAATGTCCATTGATTACAGAGTGTTTTAGTCAGCTTTTCTTCCCTGTGACCAATCCTTGAGAAAAGAACATAGAAGAGGTAAGATTTATTTTTGCTCACTATCAGAGGATTCAGTCCATGGTCAGCTGGCTCCAAGGCAGAAACATCATGGAGGAAGGGCTGGTAGAGAAAATTAGTTCAACTCAGGGAACCTGAGAAGCAAAGAGAGAGGAAGGGGCTGGGGAGGAGATCAGCCCTTCAGGGCATGTCCCAAGTGACTGCTTCCTCCACCTAGGTCCCTTCTTCCATTTGGCTATCAATGGATTAATCCACTGATGAGATCTGAGACATCATGATCCAGTCATTGCCTTCAAGCCCCACTCTGAGCTTTTCTGCACTGGGGACTGTGTTACCAAATCATCCGCTTTCAGAGGACATTCCAGATCAAAACTGTAACACTGGGCCACTGCACTAAACCATTTTACACATCTCTACATTTTAGCACCAGAAATAGGATGAATCTGGTGTTTCACATTTAGCAAACCTGCTTTCTGATTTCCAGTTCCTAGGTAAGTTTCACTTATGTTAGTAAGATAGTATTTGATTTTTTTTCCTTTATTAACCTTTTGTTATCTAATCTTAGTTTGATTTTTTTTAAATGATCTTATTTTATCTTAAATGCATTCAGACTTTTCCCTTTTCTTTTTCTTTTCTTCTTTCTTTTATCCTTCATGATGTTATCACTTAGGAATTGTTCTCCCCAGAGCTCCATTTAAATTAATAACAGAACACATTTTTTTTAAAAAAAATACATGCACAAGATAAAAAATTTAAAAATACTAAAAATAACATACAAAAAGGCTTTTACTTAGCATGTCCAATGGTCTAATTCCACTTGTCAGAAGTTACCACTACTACTAGTTACAGAGAAATACAGATAGGAGAGTCTATACAATGGAGTGATGTTGCAAATGACAGAGGGGGTAGTTTAGAGAATCACAGAGGAAAGGTGTCCCAATACAGCAGACAACTAGTGTTTCTGCTGCATCTACAGAACATGCATCAGATTACTAAAAGCCATGAATTCCTTTGCACTTCACCAAAGACCTGAATTTTTACTTGAAATGTTTCTTAGTCTCTATACTTTGTATCCTAATAATAAACTTCCACAACCTGATGTAATTGGAGCATGTCTCTTAATTCTTGTTGCAAACCCTATTAGCATATGTCACAAAAGGAAACCATCCCTTAATCTCTGTTCTCTTCTGTAGTAACAAGTAAATACCAGGATACAGAGTAAAAGAAACGAGATGTAAAATGAAAATACCTGTGTATTTTAGTTATGCATGTAGTTGAATTGCAGATAGTTTGCCTAAAATATTATTCCTTCATCTGAAGGAAAAATTTGAAACTTCCAGTTTTTAAAAAAAGGAAGGAAAAATACATAAAGCATTCCATGTTATCAAGGAATGAAATATGAAAAGGATAATGTGAAAAATAGTACCTAGATATCAGAAGAGGTTAAGTGATCAAAATGAATTTATATCAGCAATAGATTTAAGTTAAACACTTTTGAAAACAACAAAAAATTTATTTATTTTATTGTCAATAAAGACACTAGAAAAATAAAGAAATGCAGTGAGGGGAAACCTACTAATGTTATAAAGAGTAACAAATACAGAATCAGAGATGAATGCATAAATTTAAAGATAAAATAATTCTTACCTCACCCCTTGCTCTGTACCATTTTCAAGTCACTTGGACCTTAATTGTTCATGGCACTCTTAGTGTTGGGTTTTTTCATTGTTTGAAACAGCATCTCTGGTAGAATTAACATGATGAAATTCTGAGATGTGACTTTCAGGCTTAGAATTTTTGATGGCCCAATTTAGACTTGAAGTCATCCCCTGATCTTAAGGTCAACATTTGGAATTCTTCATAAGATTATTCTGATTAACCCATATCAAGTAATAAAATAAATATATTTTCAATACAATACAGAAAGATAAATACAAGCATTCTTTGTATGTATTAATCTATTCACAGGCAACATGGCCACTTGAAAGAGAATACATATTTAACTGTAGGAAAACATGACTTTTTAACATTTAAAATGTTTTACCAGCATATATGTATATCTCATATTGCTTGACAAAAATAGGAAGATATTTTGTAAAGGACTTTAATGATGTGAAAATTGTCTTGAGAAGGAAAGTGTTATATAAAGTTCTACATAAATGTAAACTATCATTACTTTTATGTTCTTCTCTCTCATATAGTCATATTACTTAAAGAAGAGACATTAGCTATTATAAACATTGTTAGTTTTATTCTTAAAACTTGAAACCTAAAGTTAATTGCCAGGTTGTTAACTAGTATTGAATTATACTACATCATGGATATGTTAGTAAAATATTGGTGATAGATGAATAAATATAATATGTATAATAAATAATATACACAACAATTATCTGATATATATTATAATAGAATGGCATATGATTTCTAATATATAACCTAAAATATACATCACTATATTCCAAAAATAATTTTACCCCCCCCCAACTTTGTTTTGGTGATTTTTTTTTCTCCCTCAGCCTCCCAAGCCACTAGAATTACAGGTGTGTACCACCCTGCCTGGCATTTTTTATTTTTTAATTAATTAATTAATTTGTTTAACTTAAATTTGATTAATAACATGTAATGTGTACAATAATGGGTCACTATGGTGTAATGAAAATCTAAAGATCCCTCCCTGAAATAGTACTTAGGTTTCACCCTCAGAAGAATGGCATAACCAATTCAGCTGCCTGATGCCTAAGTTTCATATAATCATAATATATTTCTGAAGTCTATATCAAGTTTTGAATCAAGATCCATATAGAACTCCAAATAAATAAGAAAAAAAGTACATGTCCTTGTGATAACAAATTCTCATTTTATGGAAAATTACCAACTCCAGAAAGTCTAGAGAAGTGCTTTATAGGTTGTATACGCTATCAGAGCTATATATTTCTGATGACTTAGCAGGACCTGGATAATAGGGAAAGGAAATGAAACTGCATATGAGGGACTAGAGCAAAGTCATAAAGTCAGAAAACATCAGTCAGTTTGAGAGGTGGGTTTTTTTTTTTTTTTTTTTTTTTTTTTTTGGTAGCATGCCCTTATATAAAGCCAGAAAGTTACTACTAAACAGTTGGCCAGGAATTAAAAGGATTAGGACCTGCCATATGATTGACAGGCTTGAGATACCAGTTTCAGAATTCAAAGTCAATCTTTATATAGGCATCATCAAAGCTGGGGAACAAAGTATGGCTGTCAGAATTCTTTCTTTACCCCATGCTTTTCTCTTTAATTGGATGTAACTTGTGACTCTCACCTGCAGACTTAATGTAGTTGTCTCTAATCCAGGAGCCAGGATACCTTCCCTACCCTCTCCTCCTGGTGCTGGTGAGAGCCTAGGTGTGCTTTTCACCTTGACAGTCCCTGTTGTGCCTGAGAGGAGGGGTGCTTTGGCCTTTCACTCACAATGCTGCCAAATTCTTGTATAGCATGTACTTACTTCAGTTGCCCGATGCCTCAGGTTTACCTATGACAGGAATATTACACCAAGCCATTTGTTGTAATAATTCTTGGACAACTTTGAGTATTTTTTTCCTTATTTTTCTTCACCCCTCCCCACCAATGACATATGCAGGCTTGTTGACTCCAGTTTGCAGGAATAGGTTTTCCTGAGCAAGGATGACTTGTCATTATGATCTGTCACTGAATCATCATTGCTTTTTGTAACAACTACTGACCTGGAACCATGCCAGCTACTGACATGTCACAACTTGTTTGGCATTCCTGCTATAGTGGCCTTTTGGGAGGCTGGTCTGTCTACTACTTGACTCCCTTTTTCTGTATTAGTTTCTGCAGGCCAGTTAATTTTTCCAATTTGTAATGCTTTAATAAATAGATATTTCTGAGAGTAGGTCAATACCGTGCCCTCTTCACCCATGCACTGCCACCCTAATATCCATATCTCATAGGACATATCTATTTACATTAAATAGGAATGATCATAGCTTTCAATATGTCTATTGATCTCATATTCTTTTTGTAGAATCGGTAGGAAGGTAGGCTGGAGCCTGGGACTCTACTTACTATATAGAAACAGGCCAAGATGCATGGAATCTTTTGAGGAGGCTTTCCTAATGATTAGCATCACATGGAACCATGACCAGACTTGTGTACCCTCAGTTGTAGGTCTAGCTTCCAAGGAAGACTTAGAAACATGTTAGGGAGGAGGTTCACCTGATATCTGGACACCGTCTAGGTTCTTCAGTGACAAATTCCAGGGGATCACAACAGCTCTATTGGTTTTCTTGGTGCAGTTTGTAGAGATTTGAATTAACAGGTGGAGGAAAAAAATGGTCCCCTAAGAGAAAAGACAAAATGAAGAGTGGCTGACAATGAAGATGTTCAAGGCAATGTTAAGGTTTCTAAGAAGATGGCAAGGTATCTAAGGATCCATGGTGGTAATACTCAGAAATGGGCATCATAAATAACAGCCGCTGGGAAGTGGTCCATAATCCTTTTTTAGGAATTTGAATCATAATTCAAAGCCTGTAAGACACGAAGTGGGAATAATAGAGTGAGAAGAAAACTTAGAGCTAAGTGCAAGCAGGGCAAGCATACAAAGAATGTTTTAAAAAGGGGACTTGAAAATGGGCATCAAAGCAAAAATCCACGTAAAAGAACTATGCACACAGGGGCTAATGGCGACTCAGGCTCCCAAAGTAGGCATTAGTGTTAGAGAAGGGCTGGAATAACAGCTGGCATGGGAATGTGGGGAGAGTTGAGCTCCTGCATGGGTTGGGATTTGTACCCAGAAGCAGAAATAAAACCAACTCTGTCAGAATGGGGATCTAATAAGAAGGGCTCATGGAATAGGAATTAGCCTAGGACTGACCTAAAGCCATTTAAGAGGTACTCTTACACCAAGTTATGTTGTGACAGAATTTAGCATAGGTTCAGTGGAAACAACTTGGTGGTTGAGTTCTTGAGAGAGATGGTAATTAAGATATATTAATTACTGCCTTGTACTTATTTTTCTTTTATTTATGGTCAGAACATGACATTTTGGCTGTTAGACTTTATTTAGATTTTTGTTCTCTTTTTGTGTTACTGGGCATTGAACCCAGGAATACTTTACCACTGAGCTCTATCTCCAACCCTTTGCATTTCTGAGACAAGGTCTTCCAAAGTTGTTCAAGCTGGCCTCAAACTTGTGATTATCCTGGCTCAACCTCCAGAGTATCTGGGATTACAGGTTTGAGTCACCATGCCCAGATAATTTTAGATTTTTTTAAGGGAACTTATCATACAAAGACTCTATCTTATATCAAGAATAAAGTAGGGGCTGGGGTTATGGCTCAGTGGTAGAGGGCCTGCCTGGCACATGTGAAGCCCTGGGTTTGATCCTCAGCACTACATAAAAGATAAATAAATAAAATAAATGTATTGTGTCCATCTACAACTAAAAAAAATACTCAAAAAAAAAAAAAGAGAATATGGAGCTGAGGCTGTAGCTCAATGGTAAAGCACATGCTTTGCATGTGTGAGACACTGAATTTGATCCTCAGCGCCACATAAAAAATAAATAAATATACTGTGTGTTCATCTACAACTAAAAATATATACATAAAAATATTTTTTAAAAAAGAATAAAATAGAACTGATATTTTTTTTACAAATACTTCTATTAGCTAACTTGATGCAGTGTTCCTCATTTTATGGATTATTTATAGTACTGTTAAGAAATTGCCTAATAGTTGTACAGATAGATGAAAAAATGACCAAATGGGCTTTGAGTTGTTTTGGGGCATTTTCTGCATGTGCTCCATCGGCTTAGTTCCAATGTTTCCTTTAGGTTTATTTTCCCTGTGAAGAACTAGGTCAGATTAAGCAGCAGTCAGCATGAAGCTCCAAAGTTCAGAAGCCTCCTGACTGAGTCTGAAAGCCTCCATCAGCAAGTTCTGGAGAACCCTGATTAAATGAAAAACACTAAGGCAAACTTGTCCCTTGCAGGATGTCAAATTAGGGCACTGATCATCTTAATGTATAAGTGCTGCACTCCTTGCTGCTGAAGAACTTTGGCAGATAGATCTCTTGGTAGTCAGCAAAGGAGGATCTTTAACACCTCATTATGGGTTACACACGAAGGAGAAGGGCCTTTGCGAACAAGGACTAATACCAAATGTGTATGTGTGCATATGTGTGTAACCACACATTATAATCAGCCCTCTGTATCCACGTTTTCTGCATCTGAAGACAGAAAATATTGGAAAAAAATGTGTTTATACTGAACAATTCCTGACATTTTTTCTTGTCATTTCCCAAATAATATAAAAACTATTTGTGAAGCATTTATGTTGTATTAGGTATTATAAGTAATCTATACATGATTTAACATATATAAGGGAATGTACATGGATTATATACAAATACTAGATCATTTTATATAAGGAATTTGAACATCTGTTTTAGTCAGTTTTTGATTACTAGGACCAGAATACCTGAAAACCACATCTTAAAGAAGGAAAAGTTTATTTGTGCTCATGGTTTCAGAGGTCTCAGTCCATGGTCAGCTGATTCCATTACTCTGGGCCTGAGATGAGGCAGAACAACGTGGTGGAAGGACATGGCAGAGGAAAGCTGTCAACTATGGCAGCAGGGAAGGAGAGGGAGCAGGGGGAGGGGCCAGGACTAAACAATAGTCTTAAGGGCACAACCCCAGTGACTAAATTCCTCCTATCCTCCAATCATGCTGACCTGTTTATAGCTACAACTGAGTAGTCCACTCAGATTAGTCCACTAATGGTGCTTCAGCTCCCACTTCTGAACCTTGCTATTCTGAGAAGCATGCTTCCAAAACATGAGATTTTCAGGGGATAATTGTGATCCAAACCATAACAGCTTATGTTTGGCATCCACAGGTGGTTCTGAAACCAATCCCCTGTAGAAATAGAGGAAATGACTGAATATATAAACACATATCATCACCACCACCATCATCATCAGAACATGACCAATTGTCTATTAATCTTTAAGATTAGAAGTTTTAAAAGGAACTTAATCTAGGAAGACTCTAGATCATTGCAGCTATGAAGACTGCAATAGGGTTTTTCTCTTTTTACAGCCATTTCAAAAGCTAAGCCGTAGTTTTCTGTACCTTATCTTCTTAATTTACAGCAGGAAAATGCAATTAATGAGCAACATCTTTTAGATTCAACTAGTAAAGTTTCAGAGTGTATTTGTATGCCTGCTTTGATTATTATTACTTCTTGATGTCATTGTTTCTATTGGTCATTAATATCATTTTCTTTGACTATAGTAGGTGATTTTGAAAGCATTGTTTGCAAATGTTACTTTTTAAAACTCCTCCTGTATCTTTTTCCTGAGGGTTCTTATTTAATATATGTACCCCAAATGTCCACATTGTGTGTGTCACATGCATAATAACAGAACTTTAACACTGCAAGTATTTCTGAGAATGCTTGGAATGCTTTCACTTTCACTCTGTCCTTGTAGCCTTATCTCATTTCCTTCTTCCTGCTCTGGTGATCTCACTTTGTCTTGTGCTAGTCATAAGCCTGCTGTCACCATTCTGATCTATGAGCATGAAAAGGGTCCTCTCCAAATCCTGTTAAACCTCATAAGCCCTCACCTAGTGTTGTGGGTCCCCCATCACATCTACCAAAAAGGCAACAATCTATAGCTCTAAGGATGTTTGGAACTACCCTTTCCTTCTCAGATGTTTTTTATGGGATTAATGAAAATATAAATCCCTTGAAGTATTTGCCTTTGGCTTATTTCATGAAGCACCATTTATGCCTGCACATGATGTAGGGATATTTGCTGTCCATGTTTTGGTGGCCCCAAACAATAAACCATGTTCTCTAAAGGACTACATTTTTCCCATTAGAAACTGTTGAGGTGCGTTGCTTCTACAATATAAATAACTATATATATATATATATATATATATATATATATTCATATATATATGAATATTCCATGGCTATGGGCAATTGATTTCAAGATACAAATCTATAGGAAGGTGGAAATGGGCTCTGTGCTTCATTGGGAAGTGATACACATAGTCCCCTTAAGTAGCAGATCAAATTCTAGGTCTATTGTGCAACTCTTTCTCCCCAAAAGGACCTTACATGTCTGAATCTATGAACTTAGTTGGATAATCAAACAGCTATTATCCTGAGCAACTTAACATTTGTTGCCAACTCCTCAGGGGGCAAAAAGAAGAGTCTTTTTTGAAGTGCTTAACTGCCAACCACTGAGAGGAACCACAGTAAATATTATCAAGACATGGAGAAATAACAAACCTCCTGATATGTCTTCTGGAATTGGCCCTCACTCTGCATTTTTTTTTTTTTTGAGAAAGCTCCAATGATTCTTGCTATCATCTTTAAATTTCAAAGGTGCTTCTTGATATCTCCTGTCCTTCTCTGATTAACCAACACTGTCCAACACCCATTTCTCCTTCTCTGACTTTGGTTACTTCAGAAATTACAGTAATTCCTGTTACTGGAAAATATCACATCACTTACGAAGAGTGAGCTGTTTAAATGTCTCTTAGCCACAAATGGATCATTCACCTTCTGGGTAACTTCCAACTGGCAATATCCTCCTCCATCCACAGTCTTTCACCTTTACTGTGTAAGGGCAAGTCACCTTGAGTCATCATTATGTAAGAAATTATATTCTGTAAAACATTCTATTTTGGTGGTAACTCATACCTGTTAGGTACCTCAAAGAAACATGCATCAAAATTAACATTTCCAGATTTTTTGAGTTCATGTGTAATGAGTAAAGAGTTTAAAGTTCTTAAAATGCTAGGGACAAAAACATAACTTTGCTTATTGTTTAATAACAATTTTGATCATGATCCGTTATACATAATGAACAACTTGTGTTCAAGTTTTTCTTGTTCCAACCAGCATTTGTAGTCAGTGTGGGGTTCCTTACCAGTGGACCTAGGAGCCAAAATGTCCATTCCTTCCCTAGTTAAGTCACCAGCCCAGGAAGTCAATCAGCATTACCTTACCATGACCATTAGGCCTTTCAGGTCATTGGCCTTGCCTCAGCTGAGGGCAAGCCCTTCTGGAGGCCAGTGAGTGTTGCAAGCTCTGAAATGATGGCTGAGAGCTGTATCAAGGCTTGCTTGTCCACCCACTTCACAGCCCTTTCTTTCTATTCCATTCTTACTACAGAGATTGTCACCTCCCAGGGATAGAGGCATAAATTCTGTTGGCCTTTTGGTCCTCAAACTAGTTGGTTGTCTTTTAGGTTCCCAAATCCCAGGCTTGGATGAAAAGCAGTATAAAGAACAGGGTTAAAGCTCCTTTTCAAAGACTTCATCCACATGTAAATCTGTTGCTTTAGTCTGTGACTGTTTTCCTTTAACGTCATTCTCTCCAGTCCATATTTGTATTTGTAAATTTAAAAGTGGTTGATAAGAAAAATTGCTGCCACCTAATCATATGTTTCCTATGATGATGGCTTAGGATATGCATTTTAACTGTAGAGTCCTACCAAGCCCTTGATTTTGATATTTAAAGCCATGGTTTTGAAATTTGAGAACAAAATTATCATTTAATTATATATGCCATAAGTTTGAATAGTCCTTTTTGAAATGTAAAGCAATGAATTTCTGCTTAAACAATCTGCTCCCGAGGCAAAGAAAGCCAAGTGTCTAGCTTCCACAGGGAGCAGGACTTTAATGTTAAAGAGGGATCACAGGAGGAAAAAGACAATTGTTCTTCAATTCAAAAATATATCCTATTATACATGTGTGGGAAAATTGCAATAATAACAAAAATGAGGATGGATACCAGATTGCCTTAATGTGTCCAGAAAGAAAAAGACATTAACCCAGATCAACATCTGTAACCACTATTATTTCTCATAGGAAAACAAATTCAGTCATAAAATCATTAAAAGGTCATAATCTAAAAATAAAGAATAGCCATTTATATTATTAAACTTTCTTTATGAATGATATGAAACATTATGGAAAAAGAGTCATTATATTTCTGCTCATCACATTTCTCCATGTTTTGGCAGGGAGAAAAACAAAATTTTATCATGCAACATCATAGATCCATGAAAGAATCATTATCTCAATTCACAAATGCAGATATACATAGCTTTTTGAAGAAGGTTTTCTAGAATACACAATTAATGGAATAGACTTAGTAAAAATGTGTATGAGCTCTTAATAAGCATATATGTTCACATACAGACACACTCAGCTAAATTTTTGAGCCTCAATTTATTTACTGGATAACAGGGAAGATCAGTATTTTAAATGAAATAAAACAGAAAAAAAAAACAGCTACATTGTAGAAATTCGTTTAATATTAATTCAGTATCTGTGTCACTCTAAATGGTAAAAGTAGTGGAAAGTACCTACTCCATTTTACATAACAACAGATACTTCTCTCTTGCTCTATGCCCTTCCCTTTCTTAAAAAAAAAAAGAATAATAGATTTAGATTACTGGATCAAATGCCCCTTCTTTTTAGGTAGGCAGGAGGTTGCTACTGATATTTGACAAAATAATGAGTACAGGAGCTGAAAAGCTATGTGGGTTAGCTTAGATTAAGTTCTACTATGATAGAAAATGAAACCACAATCTCAGAGGCTCACAGGGGCAGTCGTTCAGTTTGGTTCATGTTACATGTATGTCCTGAGTCTGTCTCAGCTCTGCTCCACATCATCTTCATTCTGGGACTATCCTGAAAGATCAGGCCCCACCTGGGGAAATCCCAATCTCTGCCCAAGGGAAAAATACAGAAGGCAGAGTCACACAATGTATCTTTAAGCTTGGAAGTGGTTTATGTCTCATTCATTGGCTGAAACAAGTTATGCATCCAAGACTGACACCAATGAGTTAGGGAGAAATGATCTTGCAATAGGGAAGAACAACATATATCTTGAACATATTCATAATCTAACAAAGTGGGGAAAAGTTATAAATTTAATGAAAACAAGATATGGACAATTAAAGAATGCTGGGATTGGTCAGCAGTGGACTATTCAACTTCAATAAATTTGTTCCCATACAAGATTGGCAACTTGGTTGCCAAATCTGTTTTTTCAAAAGAATCTGGCTGTGATTGTGTCAGCTCCCAGTTCCCTGAGTCAATTCCTGCTCCTGGACACATCCAGGATGTGGTCCTCAATATCATGCACAGTATAATACACTGGGAGTGAAAAGTGTACATTCTCACTGTTGCTGAATATGTCTCATGTTCAAGACAAGTTTGGAGTCTGGAATTTTACCCCAAACCTTTGTATTTCTCATTGTAATCAGTTCAAGTATTTTAAAAACTATGTAGGGCTGGGGATGTGGCTCAAGCAGTAATGCGCTCACCTGGCATGCGCGGAGTGCTGGGTTCGATCCTCAGCACCACATAAAAATAAAATAGAGATGTTGTGTCCACCGAAAACTAAAAAATAAATACCAAAATATTCTCTCTCTCTCTCTCTCTCTCTCTCTCTCTCTCTCTCTCTCTCTCTCTCTTTAAAATAATTAAAAAATACTATGTAGACTAACAACAACAACAACAAAAAAACAACAGGGTTTTGGGCAAAATCTGTCTACACTGGCCACAGTTTCTGAATAATGATAGTTTTATAGATATATATATTCCTTTTCTCTGAATTTGCAGCTTCTAAGGGTAATTGCTATTTATAAACAGGCTTAATAAAGTCCTAGATACTTGTACAGAGTTCTTTACCATATATTATTTAAACCTGACACTAATCCCTTGAGGTGTATATTGACAATTGCAATCTTCCTGTTTGAAATGAGAATATTCAAGTCTGAAGAAGCAAAGCAACTTACAAGTCATCCCAATCCTATTCTTTTCATTGTACTTTACATTTGGTTAGTTTTACTTACTGGATCCCCAATATATGACTTCAGAAGCATCCGTTTTTTTTTTTTTTTTATCTTTAACCAATAATTGAATAAATGTGAAGCACTTCTTACCTAAATAAACACATTAACTCTAAGGAAATATCTCCTTCGAAGAGCAATATAAACAGAGTATCTATGTATATTAGGCATTAAATTACCCTACTTTCAATTTCCTTTTTTTCCTGTATAGAATCTTTTGGTTTCATGACCCCTGGATCATTGGTGGAATTCCCTGCCATAGCCTGCACCAGATACTGTCATATCATCAGTTCCTTAACCTTGTAACTTTCATTATCAGCTCAGCAGAGGAGCTTGGTAAAGGAAAGGGAAAAGAAATCTTCATCCTTCTCACACGTAGTTGATCATAAGATCCAGTGTATCTGCTGCTACTCCACCTTAGTGTCACTGATGCTCTTGTGGCTGTGGTGCTCAGGCTTCTCAATAACTGTCTAGTGTTGGTACCTGCTTAGCTTTAGCTTACTCTACTGTTTAGCAGGAAACAGAAGTAACTTAATTTTGCTACCTATATATTTTTTAAATTACAAAATATTACAAACATAGAAAATACTATATCATGGACTAACAATGTGGCTCAATGGGAAAGGATTTTCTGGCATGTGCAAGGCCAGGGGTTTATTCCAACACCAATAAAGAAACAAAGAAATAAGCATCAGGCATCTGTATATCTACTACCCAGCATTTACACACTTAATTTGTCACAATTATTTCCTTTCCCCCTCTTATTATGGTATAGATGCAAGGCATCCCACAAAAGCTCATCCACGTGTGAGACAATGCAAGAAAGTTTAACAGTGAAATGACTGGGTTATGAGAATTTTAGCCTAACCAGTACATTAATCCATTGATAGGAATTAACTGGGTGGTAACTGTAAGCAGGTAGAGTATGGCTAGAGGAGGATCATTAGAGGCGCGCCTCTGAGGTTTGTATTTTATCCTTGTTGAGTAGAGCTCTCTCTGCTTCCTGGTGCCTTGTCCCCAGCTACTTTTCTCTACCACACTCTTTTGCCAAGATGTTCTGCCTCACCTCAGTCCCAGAGCTATGGAGTTAGCCATCTATGAACTGAGATCTGTGAGTCCCCAAATATACTTTTACCAATTAATTGTCCTTGTCAGGTCTTTTGGTAACAGCAGTGAAAAACCTGACTAAAACATTGCTGGTACTGAGAACTAAACCTGGGGTGCTGTACCACTGAGCTACATCCCTTGGTCTTTTTTAGGATTATAATTTTGAAATAGGGTCTCACTATGTTGCCCAGACTTCCCTTGAACTTGGCATCCTCCTTCCTCAACTTTCTATATAATTGGGATTACAGGGTACACCACTATGCCCAGCTATTTCAGTTGTTTTTTTTAAGTTTGAAGTTCAAAATTTATTGTCTTTTTACTCCATAACCTTCCCAGAGGTAATATACTATTCCGAATTTGGTGTAGATTATCTCCTTAAATGTTCATGTACTTGAAAAATTGGATACCCATAAAATGATAAGACACTATTTTACATGTTTTCTAAAATATAAACTATTTCTTCCTTCTACACATTATACGTTTTTGATAATCTGTTTATCGTCATTAATACATGTAGAACATTTGTTAGTTTTAATTATAGCATGGAATTTAATAGAATAAGGATCATTCCCTCAATATTCTGTCTACAGACATTTAGGTTTTCTTCTCTCCTCTCTGATCTCCCTTCCTTTTCTTTACCTGTTCACTATTTCAAAGTTATAGAAGTAACTTCTTGCGTACATGTGCAAGAATTTTATATATGAATAAAGAGTAGAATCGATATATTGTCATACATATACCTTCAACATTACCAGACATTCCTAAATTACTCTCAAAGAGGTCGTTAAGATTTACTTTTCGTCCTACAGTGTAAATAATAACACCATGCTTTACAGTTTCAGCAATACTTTATATCAGCAGACCTTTTAGTTTCCTCAAATCAGTCACATAAATATATCTCATTAGTGAGTTTAAATGTTTATTTGCATTTAGGTTTTTCCTCTTTTGGAGATTTTTCTTATACTGTGGCTCAGTTTGAAAATGACTATCACTTGTATTGATTTCCAAGAGCTCTTTCTATATAGGTATAACATAAATCCTTCAAAAGTCAATATGGATTACAGTCTTTTCAGGTCTTGGACTTTTTCCCACATTGTTTACAATGAAAATTGAGATTTTATTTTGTTTTGTTTATTTCTGAGAGAGAGGTTTCTTATTATAATCAGTTTTACCAATTATTTCTTATATTTTGAATCTTAAGAAATATTTTTACTATTAGGCAATAAAGATGTTTCTCTTAGACTTTATGATAAATTTAGATTCTCATATTAGGTCAATAATTCCCTCCAATTTAATGTCGTGTGCAGTGTAGGATACTTCCAGCAGTAGTTTACGTTATCTTTCTGCTTTTATTCTTATTTTGGTCCTTTCTCTATGACCAGTTCCAACACCTAAATTTCATTTAGGATTTTGTTTCTGTGTTCATGAGTGACAGGGGAACATATTTTCTTTTCTCTTTTTGTCTTTTTCATATTATGGTATAGGATTATACTAAACTGACTCAATGAATTAGTGAGTTCCTCTTATTTCTGGTCACTGACATACTTTATATTAAGATCGGCATAAATTGCCTAGAAAACCATATGGATACCACTGGCAGATTTTGGAAACAGAATATTTGGGGAAAGAGGAACAGTGTTTAACCTATTGATTCATTTGTTTTAGTTGCCATTGTTTGTTCAGGTTTTTAACTTATTCAGTTACTTCTCCTGTTCAGATGTAAAGGTAGACTGTGTTTTGTGTTCCTTAATGATATTAAACAACTTGGCCTTAGTATTGAGCATTACTTTTCTAACATTAATTATGCTTTACTAGTTTCCTTAATCATAGTGTCAGAATTTTATTTTATTACTTGTTTTAAAGATTCAGAATTGGTTTTATTAATTAATAATTATTTCTTAATACTCTTCTTAGGCTCTTTTACATTGATTCTTTAGTCTATTTTTTTCCTTTCTTTCTTTCTTTCTTTCTTTTTTTGGATACTGGGAATTGAATTCAGGGGCACTCAACCACTGAGTCCCAGCCCCAGCCCTATTTTGTATTTTATTTAGAGATGGGGTCTCACTGAGTTGCTAAATGCCTCACTGTTGCTAAGACTGACTTTGAAGTTGAGACCCTCCTGACTCAGCTCTAGTGACACTGGGATGACAGGTGTGCGCCACCACAACCAGCTCTTTAGTCTGTTTTTGTAAAAATCTTTAGTATTTCTCTAGTCATTTTCTAACTCTTGGCTTGCAAATAATTTTTTGTAATGCAAGAATTTATGTCTATAGCTTTCCTCTTAGTACCACTTTAGTTATATTCCACACAATGTGTTATATGGTATTTATTTTTCATTAAGATTCAATTATACTACAGTTTATAATATTTTAATTTCTAGTATGATTTGTCTTTATAACTATGTTATTTAGAAGCAGCTGTATTTTGTAAAATTTCCAAATATAGTTATTTCTATTTATTTTTCACTATCCTTTTCAATTTAATTACAAGTCAATAATAAACACAACTTATATAACATCAATTCTTTAGCAATAAACTATTTCTTGTAGTCATTTTTTTTCATTTTTTGCAGTTTATTGTAATAGTAATGTTCTTAAATGAATTATTATTTGATACATAATACATTTTTAAAACTATGGTTGCCCATATCTCAATTTTTACTTTTTCTGCCAATATTTACTTAAGAAATTTTCAAGCTTTGAAGTTAGATGTATTTAAATTTAGGCTCATAATTTTGGCAAATTTGTCCTTATATATTGATTCTCGTATCATAAAATATCTTTTGTCTGATGTTACTATTATATACTCATTACTTCCTTTTGATTTGTAAAAGTCTGAAAGAAACTTTTTCTTTCATTGTCTTTTGATTTTTATGTATATTAAGTGTTTTATGCTTCCTTTTTCAACAGCACAAAAATCAAAAATATAGTTTTTCTGTTCCAAGTTTTATTTTTAAAAAACTAACCTTTTTATACATTAATTATGATTTCTCAAATATTTAGATTGATTTTAGCTAGCATATTTTGTGCTTTTTCTTTTTTATGCACTTTCCTACTTTTTACTGCACAAGGTTAACTTTTTTAATCGCAATTCAGGAAATAAAATTTTATAGCAACGTCTGTTTTTTTCATGAATATCGCTTATGATATCCTATAATCATGAATCTGAGAATTCGTATATTTCATGAATTTGGGAAAACTCTAAACAATATCATTTTCAATATTCTCATCTTTTAATCTAGGATTTAGATATACTTTGAACCTATGTTTCTTAGTTTCTGTTTCATAATTTACATCTTTTTTTTTCATTCAAAGCCTTAGAGTTTCATAATTTGTATCTAAAATGATGCCTAAACAATTCTTTAAATTTTTCATTTTAGTGCATTATATATATACACACACACACAGACACATTTATTTAGCTATTTTTCTAAGATCTACATGTTCAAATTCTCTTGCTCTTTTTTAATACTTCAGTTATTTATTCAATATCTAATATAATTACAAGCACTTATTTTATAGACTTGATTTCAATGTTAAAAAGTAGAACCATTGATCATCTCATTTGATGCAGAAAAAAATCATTAAGGAAAATAATTCAACACACATTATGATAAAAATCAACCAAGAGAACAGAAACTTTATTGGTAGAAAACTATCAATATAGGGAAATTTTCTTAAATTTTAGGGAGCCTTTTATAAAAAGCTTGTAAATAACATTTAATCATGAAGACTGAAGACTTTCAACATCATTGATAAAAAGACAAAAATACCTACTCTGATTACTTACATTTGATTTTTTTACTGAAGGTGAAAACATAGACAATAAATAAAAAGTGAACAGATTGGAGAGGAATAAGTAAAAGTGTTCAAACATACTGATGGAAAAAGTTTTTTGTGAGATTAGCAAGTTTGTTCTAAACAAGATTAATTACCAAAAATAAACTAGTACTAGGAATCAGCAAAAACTGAAATCCTCACATTAAAAACACACAACATTTTGGGAATACTTTACCAAAATATGCATAAGAACTATGCACTGAAAACTACAAATGATTAAAAGAGAAATATTGTTAGGATGTCTGTCCTCCCCACTCGGAGGGTTAGTGTCTACCAGTTCAAATAGAAATCGAAATACCATTAGGAAATTTCTAAGAAATTGACAATTCAATGATGTACATGGAAATTCAAAATATCTAGCACAGCCAAAACAACTTTGTAAAAATAAATAAATAAAAATAACAAAATTAGAGAACTTATGCTACCTGATTTTGAAACTCTTTTACAAAACTACATTAATCAAAATATGACATTAGCAAAATAATAATCATATAGATCAATGGAACAATACAGAGTTGGGAAATGCACCTATGTTGATTGATCTATTGAATTTTGACAAAGATTCCAGTATAATTTAATAAAGAAAGATACTCCTAAACAAATGGTGCTGGTGTTGGATTGTAGATCACATAGTATGTGTGAGGTACTGTGTTCAGTCCTCAGAACTGCATAAAAATTAATAAATAAATAAAGGTATTATGTCCTTCTACAACCAAAAATATGTTGAATTAAAATTTTAAACAAATAGTGGTATAATAATTAGATATCTGTATAAAAACAAAATAAAACCTTGAACTTAATTCACAGTAAATCAAAATAGATCATTGACTTAAATATCAAGGGTAAAGCTTAAAAACTTACAAAAGAAATCTTAGGGGAAAATCTTAAAACCTTTCGATTCAGACATTTTTATTATAGTAGCATTAGTATTTCATCAAAAAATAATTTTGCATGTGCACTAGCAACTATATTGTCTGAAAATTTGGATTTTGTGTGTAGGTAAAGGAGAAATGAACATATATAGGTAAGTGTAGGTAAGATCTCTGTAGAGCTAAATTTGAACTGAAACTATCTGAATGAACTCAAGATGAACTCAAGATTTTTTTTTAATTCTGTTGTTTTCTATGGAAAGACAAGCTCTAAAAATAAAGAATGGTAGTAGCAGTTGTAAGCCCCCTCCCCAATATTTAGATTATAATTCCTAAGTACTGTTTTCTGCCAAAATGAACCAGTGTTGCTTGGGAAAAATAGCTGATTTCACTCAGGTCTAGTATGGGAAATGTATATAGGAACCCAAAATGTCATATCTGAAAGCAAAGGAAAGATAATGCCACTAAGAACATATCAAAAAGACACAGAAGGTAGTGAAAGAAGCTTCTACTTACTAAAGATGGGGCAAGTTGAGCATGAAAAAGAATAACCTTCATAGATTTTTGAAATATTTTAAAATCTGAGTTTATAATAACACTTTAAAAATCCTAACCACTGTTCAAGGCAATTTATTTTGAAAATCATTAAATAAAAGGAAATTGTCAAACATTAATCTCATTTGTTATCATAAAGATAAAATGAATAAAACCAAAGCTGTTGGAAACTCTTCAGAACAACTGACCTATCTTGCATGGGGCTGGGGGTGTGGAGGGAAAGTTCAGAAGACAGAAAAATAGAAGGAAGCTAAGTGTATAGGTTGAGGCTAGGGATTAAAATTTAAGGTTAAAACCTATAGATCAAAAGAAAAAAGATACCTACTATGCAGTGATTGAACTTCATTGGGTCCCAATACAAATAAGTTTCTACAAATCAAGGGAATTTATATGTTATTTGAATTTTAGTCATATTAAGAAATATTTCTCACTAAAAAACTTATAGCATTGTAGATATTTTTGTATTTAGAACTGCATACTGAAATATGTGCTAATGCAATAATAGTGTATGTAGAAATAATAGATCTATAGAAATAATAATTTGTCTAGAATTTACTGTAAAATAATTTGATACTTGGGGGATTTGGATAAGAGTATAAATAAAATATTACTCATAATTTGATGATTATTTAAAATGAGTGCTGGTTACATGGGATGTTTGCTCTATTTTTTCCAACTGTGAATGTACTAGAAATTTTCCTTAATAAAACATTTTATAGTAAGACAAGTTAACTAAACCTCAGGTGATATAGGGTATCTATTGTACATCCATGAGAGTTATATGAACATATTCTGAATATATTTCTCAGAATGCTTAAGGCTACCCTGTGACTGAGGATTTTTGCTTTTGATTTTGCTCTTCAAAAATCTTGCTTTAAAGAATATTGATCATAAAAATATAGGCAAAGATGGTGATGTTTCTTCTATAAATGTAAACATAATTTAGAAAAAAATCAAGAAAAAATTTATATCAATGTGATTTTACTTATACTGTATATTAAATTTACTACAATAGGAATCTTAATCAATGTGGAAGAAAAGTAGAGAAGTAAACCTTACCAATAAAAAATTTGTGTCTGCTTTAGTCAAGTTAAAAGTCATGGATAAATCTTATGTTATAAATTTGAAAATAATCTGGTGATGTAGATACAAAGGAATGAGAAAACCATAGTTATAGCTAAAATTAGGTTTATGCGCTTTCCTTTTCAAATTACAGAAATGTTCATCAGCAAGCTGTTGGCTAATGTGACCTTAGCTTTTTAGAAGACATTCCAAAAATAAAACACACTTTCAGTGAGTCATGAAAAAAAAAGTATTTTTCAGAGTTCTTTCATTACTTTTACTTTTAAAGTAGTAACATTTTCCTTCTATGCAGTCCATTGTTATAGTTTTTGTATTAATTTTTAATGCCTTGTGGTATACACATACAGTAGGATTAATTATGCTAACAGATCTAGTAAATTAACTATATTCCTCAACTAGAAAGATATTAGATTGAATTCATCATGCTTCAGCGACCATTACCTTACCTATTACTTCAAAGTTATTGATTTGCTATTATTTTACATTTCTATAACTGAAAGTTATTAGAAAAGTTTTTATCCTAACATTTAAATACAATGTTTTCCAAGGAAGACAGAATAAAAACCAGGATTTGAAATTGTGTCCACCAGTCCTTCCTTATGATTGTAGTATTCATGATTTTATACTCAGAACCGGGGCATTGATGTGTTTTCAGGTGCTCTATACTTTTAAATTTAAAAATTGAATGTGCTGTGTGGTATGATATTTCAACCCATGTGCACAGCAGGCGCTGATTAAGTCAAGGTTATCAGCATTTCTCTCGTTATTTCTTTGTGTTTGGAGACTTTGAACTCCTCTCTACTACATCATAAAACAACTTGGAGAAATACTGGCTGACTATTCACTTGACAAAGGACTAATATCTAGAGCATGTGAGGAACTCAAAAAACTTAAGAACAAAGTAGAAATAATGCAATTAAAATCAACAAGTGATCTGAATAGTTACTTCCATACTTTTAAAAAGTCCTTTATATTCTATGGGTCAGAAGATGCTTTCTGGCAATATCTTTTCTTAATTGTTTTTTTTTTCCTTTTTATATTTGAGTTTCAAAATTTTATGGTGTTTGCCTCCTGCATATATGTTGAAAATGTGGTTAAAAATTTCATATCTGTAAAAGGTATGATTTTGCAAAATAAATAGTACAATAAATAATTAAAATTTGTAGGCTAGGGTAGGTGCCATAGTTGCTAGGTTACAGTTAGACTTAACAAACAGCATAATATTTTTTTATCAGAATCATGAGAAAAAGAGAATTGAATTAATAATTTATAAAAAATCCAATAACATATTAAAAAATGGATGCTTAGGATCTGTAAAGAGATTTAAAACTCTAAGGTCATGAGAAAAAGAAACACTAAACACCTGTGTTTATAATCAAATTTAAAGAAAGGTAGGGCTGGGGTTGTAGCTCAGTGAATACAGCGCTTGCCTAGCACATGTGAGGCACTCGGTTTAATCTTTAGCACCAAATAAAAATAAATAAAGAAAAGAAATGTATAAGTTGGAACCAAATTATCAATAAATTCAGTGCATTTCCAAATCCCAATCTGAAGTTCTAAGTGGAGTTTTTTTTTTTTAATGTGACAACTATTTTAAAGTTCAAAAGGAAGAATTAAAATTGGTGATCAGCTATATTAATTCTAAAACAAAGAGCAATGCGGGAATTCAACCTCTTAGTTGTGAAATAGCATCCCCAAACCAAAAGAAAAACAGATTGATGATGCATAGGAAACAAATAGCCCAATGAACCAAACAGACTGCAGAAGTATACTCACATAAGTGAAAATTTAATGTGTAAAGGTATCGCCACAAACAAATAGAGAAAAAGCAGATTGTTTGGTAGCTTGTCTTACTAAAACTAACTTACCATATGGAAAAAACAAACAAACAAAAAAATTCCTGCTCGATTAAAATGGGTTCATATTTTTTTTTTGTTTTTTTTTGTTTTTGTTTTTGATGCTGGGATTCAAACCTGAACTTCACACATATAATTCCATTTTTATCTAGTTTTGAAATTGAGATTACATAAACATCATAAAGTGAGTGACAGCTTTCACTCTTCCTCTTTAAGAACTAGTAAAAATAAAATTAGCTCGGACTTTTATTAACTCCCTTATATGACCCTGGACCTTTTTAAGAATGAAGTCTTTACTTCATAATGATTCAACTGTTTAGATATTTCAGTAATGATTCAACTACTTAGATCTTTTCTTTCTCCTTGGACCATTTTGTAAATTTTAAATAATTTGAAATAAAGAACCATTTCTTGTAGGCATTAAGTTATTAGAGCCCAGTTGTTCATACAAATTTTAAAAGATCTTGGTTAAAAGTGTTAGTTTTTAATGAATGTCATTTATTTGTATCCTTCTTCACTGGGACTATATAAAGAATGGAATTTCAACAAACAATTACTATAGACATAAGAATCCAATTGGATCTAGTATAAAATATGCAAGTGAAAATACTAGATTCTTGGAATTCCTGATAAAATATATAGGTCTTAAGACAGAAAAGAAGGCCACTGATTTGTGACTATTCTTTCAGTATGTGTAAGTAACAACTTAGATTGACAGGATTGAAGATTTTACTTTTTTTTTCTAGCTATCAAATCCTAGTATATAAAATATGACTCAATACTTCCATAAATAAAGACTTATAAATAAAGTTGCAGGGAACTACTCACAGATTGTTAATTCAGAGGGAGAGGTGTGGTAAATTTCGACTACAATTTCAGGTATACTTTTCTATCTTGAGGTGTTTTGTTTTTTTTTTTAATTTGTTTATTTGTTTGTTTTTTCCCTGAACCTGAGGGTGTTGATTGAAAATAGCAAACAATTTGGGAGAGTGAGTAGGTTGAAGTCATGTTTTTGTATTTAGTATCTAGCCCACATATTCCTATTTTAAAACAAGGTTGCAAAAATTAGGGGTTTCACTCCATCTGTTTAAAACTAGTATTTGCATAGCTAGGGAGTTCTCTTTTAATATCATAAATGTTTCTTGCTAAAACATAACAAAATCTGTATTCCTAAGAAGTTAGAGCTAGTTTGTAGATATTTGAAAAGAAAGGAACATAAGTCAGTTTACTTAGTGGTTTGACATTTCAACCTTTTAGAATGCCAGTTAGGATTTATAAGATCTCAATCATTATGAAAAAGCAAACACAAAACCCTATAGGTGACACATTCAACATGTAGGTACTGAGAATAAACTAGACTTTTCTACCATGTTTTAGGAAGATTTATTATACTTTCCTAAAAAGGATGAAATAGAAAACTTTATAAGATATTTTATAGTAAGCTTCTCTGAAATCATAAACTCCCCCCACTGATGCACTGAATAGAAGCAGATCTAGGTTGAAAGGGATGGTGGTGGTTAGTCCTATATCCACACTGATGAATAGAAATGGAGGCCCAGAACAATTTGGTATGTAGTCTGAGATCTACAGCTAATTTATACCCAAATGAGGACAAGAACTTTGTCTTCTCAGTACCTTCTTTCAGAGTGAGTAAAATTATCATTAGATTGGAAGACAGATGGAAGGTCTTCCTTCCATGTTCTTTTCTGCATTTAAAATTTTATAACTCTCTGACTCTTAAAATTGTGTTGCTATACAACAAGTCAGATACATATCCACAGGGTATAATGAAGTTTATTCATGTACCTAGTTAATATGATTTTATACAAAGCAACTATCCACATGGAGAATTGGGGACATTTGTAATTACAGGATCCAGGGAGACTAGAAGGAAAAAACTTCCCTTTTTAAATTCTGTATATGTTTACTGTAAAACTGGGTTGATATATTTTTAAACTTAAATCTAATATATCACAATATAAACAATGAGTGCTGTTGCATTCAAATATTGTGGTTTCTGTTACCCTATGACACTCAAAAAAAAATCTCACATTCTAATTTTGAAAGTTCTTCCACAGACACTTTATGAGCAATCAGTGAAAAGGAGAGTCTCATTATGTTCTAGTCACATCACTTTTTGATGAAAAATTTATGAGGTCTGCTTTGTTCAAACCATGTTCCCCACAGTGGGCTTTAAATGACTTCTGGCTATTTCCAAAACCAAGTCCACTCTCAAATAGATAAAACATATCCATTATTAAGTATATGAAAATTAAATTTTCACAAGCTTTGAAGATAATTATAAAAAAGTTGTTGCAAGAAACACATGAGGACAATGACAGTCATTGAAGTCAGGGCACTGTCGGCCCATTCATTGATTCTGAGGTGAAAATACCACTTAAAAGTTACAGCCTGGTTTGTTTTAAAAAAAAATTACATCACGTCCTTATGTACACAGTAATTTAGTTAAATATGAGATGGGATTTTAAAATCAAACTTTGGTGTTCTGTATTTCTAAAGCAGCTTCTAGGTATCCACTAGGGGATTCATTCAGGAATCTTTTCTATAATTTTTGTCCTTTTCTGAATTCCTTTCCATTAGCAACTAGTATCTTATTCACCCCTTCTTCCAAGGGGTAGGAATATAGCTGGACACAAAGCAGATGCTTACCTTCTGGTGAAGGAAACTTACAGCCACCAACTGAAACATAATAATGAAAGGTCAGTTGGTGAGAAGAGTTATGAAGAAAAATTAATAAAGGCTTGTTAGAGAATACCATTTTAATCAATGTGGTCAGAAGGCCCTCTGAGAAGATGACAAACATTTATAGTGGAGACATTTTTGTACTAAAAGGAACAAGTGTAATGATCCTGAGTACTTTTGAGGAACAATCTATGGCAGCGAGACTATGGCAGAGTGAACTGGGGCTGGTGTCCAGAGACTGATCATTTCTCAGAATGCCAGATAGCAAAGCAATTAATGGAGACTCTGTCTGGAGTCAGATTACTTGGATTTACATACTGTCTTCATTGATTATTATATGTGTGAAATTGACTTAATCACTCCATGTCTTAGAAACCAGACTGCCAAATGGGGACAACAGTAGCACAATCTCTTGGGTGTGACAATTAAATAAGATCACACGCACAACACTTTGTATAGTGTTCTCAGCAATGAACTATGAGATGAAGAAAGAGTAAAGACACAAAGCATTTTTCCAAAGAAAAAGGTTGAGCATCTGTTCTCATATAAGGACGAACCTTTAAAAAATGTCCTTTTAGTCCTACCTATTGGTTAGTAGTGTTCATGCATCTATTTCTTTGGACACCTTCCTGCAAGAACTGTTTTTTATTTGCTTTTAGGTTTAGCTTTGGGAATGTATCACTCCTTCTTTCCAATACTTTACAAAAATGAAACTTAAATGACTTATTTTTTTCCTCATGATTGCTAAAGTATTAAATATGTAATAAAGGAAAAAAATTAAAACCTAAACATAGAAATGTATGAAAAATATTTATCATGGCTATAATTATAGAATATCTTTTCACAACATTACATATGAGTGACCAAAACATTTTCAATGATTCAGTATTGTAGTAAATGTTAGATCATTTTTATGAATAAATTTTTTATTAAATTTTCTAGTTAATCCGGATTTTATTTTGTTATATGCTGAGATGGGAACCTAATTTCTTTCTCTCAATGGCAAAAGTTATCTCAGCACTAAATCGAAGAGCAAACTCTTTAAAAAACCATACATATGAAAAGTACTTGTGTATGTTTTAGAACTTTCATTTTGCCTCCTTAGACTGTCTTTTGTTGCTCTACTATGACATCATTTTTATAATTTTCGCTAAAATTTATTGCATTACACATAACAGTATCATAAACATTAAATGTTGTATCACAAATTTACTGTGCTTTACTGCCTCTCAACACAATTTTCCTTATTACTACTAGTTTATTAAACTTTCAGATATTTTATAGCATTTTTATCAAGTTTAAAGAAACATTTTGTGGATTTTTGTTGGAATTGTGTTAAACTTACCCATAGACTTGTGAAGATCTGACATTTAAATTAGAAATCTTCTCATCTGGGAATATGTCATGTCTGTTGTATGTGTGTGTGTGTGTGCGCTTTTACCAAAATGTATTCTCGTATAAAACAAATTTAAAAGGATCTCATTTTTTCTCACATTTCTTCTTCCACTTAAACATCATTAAATTTTCGGGAAATGTAAATTAAAGCCACAATGATACATAACTTACACAAATCAGAATGACTAAATTAAAAGTAACATCACCAAATGTCAACAAGGATGCAGAGAAGCTGGATCCCTCATACATGCTGGTGTGAATGAAAATGGTGTAGCCACTCTGGAAACAGCTTGCCAATTTCCTTAAAAAACTAAATATACAAATGCCATATGACCCAGCAGTTGCACTCTTGGGCATTTATCCCAGAGAAGTGAAGACTTATGTTCATACAAAAACCTGTCTGGAATTTTATAGCAGCTTTATTCATTATATCCAGTAACTCAAAACAAGCCAGATGTCCTTCAATGAATGAACCGTTAAAAGCACTGTGGTAATCCATAATGTAGAATAATACTCAGCAATAAAAAGTAATGAAATGTCCAATCACAAGTTATATGAAGGTCAGGGAATTATGTTGATTGAAAAAACAGTCAATACCAAAAGGTTACAAACCATATGCTTTCATTGATATAACCTTCTTGAATGAAAAATTACAAAAATAGAGAACACAGTGTTTGCCAGGATTTAAGAGATGGATGTGGGTAGGAGAGAAACAGGTATAGCTTTGAAGAGTGTGAGAGATCCTGTAGTGATAGCAGTGCCCTGTTGTGATTGTATCAATGCCAATGTCTGGGGTTTATATTGGACCATAGATTGCAAGTTATTGCCTTTGGGCAAATTAGATAAAATATACACAGTCTTTTGTTCTATTTCTTATTACTGCAGGTAAACTACATTATCTTAAAATGTAAAGCTTAGTTAAACCAGGCATGATGCCTTGTGCCTGTGATCTCAGCTATTTGGGAGCTGTGGCAGGAGGACAACGTGAGCCCACGAGTTCAAAACCAAATCCAGACCAGACAACATAGTAAAACCCCATCTCCAAAACATTTCTTAAGTCAAAAAATAAAAATAAAATGTGAAAATTATTTTTTAAAAATTGTTATTGAATTAATAGATTAACTTGATACTCTGGCATCTTTGCAATATAAATCTTTTTTTCTGGGATCATGTCTTCTGGGTATGTGTATGTGTATATGTGTACATATTTGTGTGTGTATGTGTGTGTGTGTGTGTGTGTGTGTGTGTGTGTGTGTGTGGTGAGGAGAGTTCTTTAGGAATTTTTAAAAACATGTATACAGTGATTTTGTTATTTCTCATGTCTTCTCCCACTTCTATGATTCTTATCCTTTCAAATTAGAATATTCACCTAGGTAAAGCAAGTCCTAAGTAGTGGATTTCCACCCTATCCATCCTTTTTATGATAATTTCTCATCTATATTGACAAGATAGCTCTTGTATTTCTCAGTTTTGATTGGCTACAGGACTTACTGAACCAAGACCCTGTTGGTCCCTGATACTAGTCATCACACACAGCAACTCCAGTCTAAACTTAGTGGCCCTACTTTAATTAAAGTCCAATTAAGTGATTGACATTTTTCTATTGAATATTTTCTTTCTCAAAAACAACATTGAATTAATTTTTAAAGTTTTAAAACAACACTTTTTATTGTTTTCTAACTTACAGGTGTGTGCCACCACACCTGGCTTTTCCTTAGATTTTAGACATTTCTAAAGAAGTCTCCTGGTTGTTGGGTTCCTTCTCTGAGATCCTAGAGTAAATAATTGCAGGTTCAAGAAAAGTATTTTGGGATTTTGACTAAAAATATTGTTAATGTACCTGCTTCGTCTGTTAATTCCTACCTTACTCTCATCCTTCAGGGCTCTTAGGCTTTTCTTAGTCTTTGAACCTCACACTAGCTGGCGATGATGCTCCAGTGTCCTTGTAGCTGAGGTTTGGATAATTAATTTATATCAGTCTCGTGTCTATTTGTTTACTGCAATGTCCTCCCAGAGTAGAAGTCCATTCTGGAAGCCTCTGTGAATATTCCCACCTGACTCCAATTCCTGAACCAGAGCTTTCTAGTTCTGGCCTGACTCTTTAGGCCCAAACATAACCAACTTGTTCAGAAATGAGTAGAGAACCAGTAAAAGGAATAATCTAAAACCACAATCATTTATGTTTTGACTATAAATATTGGCATATATTATCATGCTATGGTTATGTTTCACTCTGTATTTGGCTTCATTTTGTACTTCATCCTTAAGAAATTAAATATACATCTTTCATTAAAATAATCAAATATGTCAGAATTATAACCCTCCATTCAGCCATATCATAAGGCTCATCTAAACTGACTTTCAGTTTTTAGCTGCTTTCATTTCTATATATTTTATGAATCGTCACTAAATTAGTATGAGAAATTTTATATAGTTTTGAATGCTCACGGTTGACCATAAAGTTCCTCTCTGACCACCATTCTTATTTTGGCATGCTGACATAAAGTTCTAGGTACTTGGTGATATTTGGGGTCAAAATACAGTCAGTGTTGCCCATAGCTACAGATACAAGACTTGTCCTCTGTCATTAGAGACTTTCTGGTTCTGATAACAGTTTTCTGAGTGCCTCCTTTTCTCAAATTTTGCCTCTTATCACTCTCTTTCTGTCTCAATGAATGAAATCAAATTTTCCAACACTTTCCTCTCTTGCAGTGAATGCCTTACTCTTGACAACTTTCTCCAATTATAAAGAATTCCAACATCCTGAATCAATTCTTTGCACTCTGAACACATCTTTCCTTCCACATGACTGAAAAAGAGATTGATCACAGCCAGGTACCTGCATTTCACAGCAATAGCATCTAACTGGCATTTTACAATCAAACATGCATACTTTCCTCTTTACTTTAAATCCAGTAGAAAGAAAACCTTTTTGCCTTGGAAACAGCTCTAAAAGAGGTGCTGGAGAAGTCAAAGCTGAAATGACCATCTTTCTATTATTTTTTTAGATGGTCATCTTTTTAAATATTTATTTTTTAGATGTAGTTGGATACAATGACTTTATTTTTTTAAATTTTTTTAATATTTATTTTTTAGTTATCGGCGGACACAACATCTTTGTTTTGTATGTGGTGCTGAAGATCGAACCCGGGTCGCACACATGCCAGGCGAGTGCTTTACCTCTGAACTACCACCACAGCTCCAATGGTCATCTTAATTATATGTATGAAACTGATAGCAAACAATATCCCAGAAGAACTACAAAATAGCAATGTAGTTTAGAAAGTACGAGATAACCTATTTCAGGAACGTTTTGAGAATAGTTTGTTTATTTAATCTCTCACTTTCCTTTGTTTTAAAATCACTCTGAGAGCTGTCTATTTCAAAATTTCACTCTTTTAAGTCATTCTGAGTGTAATAAATAGTTTATCTCAGCCACTTTTCTCTTTTAAAGGAGAAAGCCATCTCCTGGTTCATGAAGAGATAGAGGAGAGAGTAAGTGGAGGAGCCCTAGAGTAGGACTCCTGGAGAGCCCTTATCCAGGGCCATAGGCTGGCTTCTTTATTAGAGTGGAGATGGATTTTGGAGACTGATAATAAAGTAAACAGGAGCTATTTTCCCAAAGAACACAACAAGTGTGCTTAGAACTGCAAAGGAAAGAGCGAAAAAAAAAAAAAAAAGATTTTTCTTAAGTCTGCTTTTGTTCAGCTGACATTAAAATTGTTCAATTCGATTTTAATTCTAAAGAAGCCAAGAATTCACTGGCAAAAACATCTGATGGAAAATAGAGTCGAAAACTTAGTCACTTGAAATGCCTTGTAAAGAGTTAGGTACATGAGGGCAAAGCACACTTTGATCAAAGTACCTGGCTCCTGTTGTGCTGCTTTGAAGAGAAAATGCAACATCCTAAATGCACAACAAAGAAAAGGGGCAAAGACAGATGGGAAGAGGGGGCCAGAAACTGTTTTCCTTTTGTCATCTAGTAGCTCTTTACCTTTTCATATTTATTAATATTTATTGCCCTGCTGCATCTTTTTTGTCTGTTTTTTGTCCTTCCTTTTATTTCCTTTCCCCTCTCCTTTTGAAGGTAACACTATTGTAAACCTGCTGCACTGCAGGCACTGAGGCTTCTGCAGTATGCTCCTCCTTTTATAGGAACAAGAAAACATTTATTGTGTGAAGCATTCAGCACTTACTCTGTCTAACTTCTAAGTTGAGAGCATTTTTTTCCCCTAGCCAGGTTTTGAGTTTTAAGTGCCAAAAAAAAAAGAAAGAAAAAGAAAAAAAAAAGGTGGCATTTGGGAAAGGTACTGTGAGGTTGCATGGGCAGATAATAACTCAGAAATTATTCTTATAGTGAAATGAATACTAACTAAATTTTCTTTTGAAATCTTGCTAAAAAAATGCAGGATGTAGGTGGAGGCAGGGCACAGTTTTGTGATTTCTATTGAGTAACGCATTTTGGAAAAGCCCTTCAGATGGAAAACCTGCTTCCCTTTCACTCTTTTCTAATTTGTCCCTCTTTCCCTCACAACCCACCCATGGTGGGGCTGCGATTGAACCCAGAGACAGTGAAGGTCTAAGCAAGCCTAACTGGGCAGTGGAGCACTTGCCTAGCATGTGCAAAGCCTGGTGGTTTATCCCCAGCACCACAAAAGAAAAAGAAAAAAAAAAAAAAAGAAGAGCATAACCTGCTTCCTGAAGGGTAGCTATTTCTCCCATTTATAGTTTATCAAGGCGTTACTGTCCAGAGACTATTTTTAAGTGCTTTCCTAGAAAAACTAGAGACTAATAGATTAAAGGTGGCAACAGCAGCCTTAGTGAAAAAATTATAAAAGTACTGTACTTTTCAAAATCTCTACTGATATAGGAGGCCCAACAATGACATCTGGATTATTGCTCTAGGAATATATTTAGCCCAGAGGGCAGTCGTGAAATAAAACAGGAGCAAGAATATCATGCAATCTACATTACCCTTAAAAACTCCTACACCTTGCTTCATGGTTTCCACATATCATTTCAAAGTCTTCTCTGTTATTTTTAGATAAGGGTTTTTTTTTTCAGCCATGTGAAACTGTATTATAAAAAGTATAATGGCTATTTTTAACATCTTACAGGTAAGGTTTTTTTTTCCTGTGGTTATTGAATTGAAGTGACACTAGGAGGGGTCATCATATGAATCCAAAGCAAAAATTGAAAAATGATGGTTTTTCAGGCCATAACAGATGTGCTCTGTTTGACAATAATAATTTAGAAGAATGAATCAAATTTTAAAATCCATAGATTTCATATTAAAAGGTCAGGGTTTCCAGCTTCTCCTAAAAATCTTGTAAAATATGGCTGCACTGGGCCTACATTCACTAATAACAAAAATTAGCCAAATCTAAGTACAAGCAGCTTTGGCCAATGTCTTCCAGCCTCCCTGCTGCTCATCTGCATCCCTGAGCAGTGGATGTGATATGCATCTGCTCTCCTTCTGCTACACTCATGCAAGTCACCTTCTGTGAAGGTCTTTCAATTTGTGATCCTTGTTCCAACAGGACACTCAAATATGAAGATGTCTTTTCCCACATATTAATGAATAATAGTGCTAACTTGCTTCCACTTTCTGAATGTGTGTGTGCAAATACTGATTTATGGTGATTCATTATGCAGTGCTACTGCATAACACATAGAAATTCTTGAATTTATTCAGACACTTGCTAAAAAATAATCTAAAAATAGGCTATTCTAATTTTATCAGACATGCATGGTTTGTATTTCACAGCTTAGCATTTTGTTTCAAATTACTATGGCAGTCCCCATACTCATTTTAGTGCTCTAGGGCCTATAAAGGATTTATCAGGCTAATTCTGAGCAACTGGCTTTCAAAGCCCCTCTTGAGTCTTGAAGATAATTTTGGATGTTGGATTCATTTCACATGACTGCAGAGCAAAGTTATTTTAACCTTTGACCAACTCTGCTCACATAATTGGCAAGTCCTTGGCTGTCACCTTTGGAAAGTAATGCATTTCTACTTTTTTTTTTCTCGTCATCCTGCTTCTTTGATGACCATATATGTGCAGAAGGATAAGTTACCTTCCATATCTGCTTGCAAATGACCCAGTTGTGTCCCTTCAACATCCTCTATTGAATGAATAGCAGTGAATGTTTGGGGGCATGTGATACCCCCATAACCCCCCCCCCCAAAAAAAAATACTGGGCAGTCTGCAAGTGTACAGATTTTAAGTTCATCAGTCACAGGGGAATGTTCTCTCAAGTTCTTTCTTAGCCAGAGATATGCTTAGGAAGGACGTCCATAGGACATTAACAGAGGGGATGATGCTAGTTAGATAGGCAAAAGGTGTTCTTAATGCAGACAATAAGAAAATCAAAGGTCGAGAAAAGGTGGGACTTGGACTGTTAGAAGAAGTTATGAACAAATCTGTTTGGCTACAATAAAGTTTTGCAAGAGACGTTGGGGGCGAGATGTGGTGAACCTTGAATTCCCAGCTTAAGGGTTCAGAGGTGATTCTATAGAGATGAAAAAAAGAAAAGGTACAAAGGACTCACACTCTTCTACATGAACAGTTAAAAATCTTTATCTTTGTGAACCACTGTTACAGATGGTCACCTATATTATTTCTCAGACTTTTTTTAGGGGATGAAGAAACAGTCATAGACACGGATTGAGAGCTTTGGTTTTCAGAATTTTCTGAGATAAAATACATAAACAAGGAATCAGTGTATGGAGCCAGAGATTCTCAACACCTCATCACCATATGACTATTGTGTACTTGAAAAACAACACTTAAATAGTGCTTCATCTCAGCCAAATGCTGTTTTAGAGACTTAATTTTAAACTTGTATCATTTTTTAAATCACTATCAAATATTTTTTTCCAAAATTAGAATCAACTCTATTTAATCATCACAATAAACATGAGATCAGGACTCACACCATCCTATTTTCTATATGATAAATGGAAGCATATCTGGACTCTGAGGGCAGAGGAGGACTAGACACAACTTGAGTGATGAGCCTACTCAATATCATGGAGTCTAACTTTGATCCTTTCATCTGGATGATTTTTTAAATAATAGCAATAAAAGTAACTGTTATTGAGTGCCTACCATGTCTTTTCATACTGCGTTCAAACCAATTTTAGGTGATTCCCAAGATATACTCACTTTTCTTCCTCATAGCTGTCCTCCTGGCACTCTGCCATTCTGATCTGCTATGCTCCTAGGCCCACGTGGTTCTTTCTCCCTCCTTTCTCCACAATACAAAGGGGGTGTGTAGAAGGCTGACTTCTTGATGGACCAATATTATATACTTGGGTTCAGATTCTTACCACCTGCACAGGCCCTGCACATCTCAAGCAGTGATCTCTGACCCTTCTTTGAACAATTCTTCATCTTTATGAAAGTACCATCCTCTATACCCTCTATTCTTTGTAAAGGGCTTTGGAGGTGAGCTTGGAGGTGAGACTCAGCGTCAGCCTTTTCATGTCTAAATTTCCCCTTTATTCTCACCTCTCTCTCTCCCCAGCTTCCTGTCTTGAAGGGGAGGTGTTCTCCTAAAGAAGAAGCTTATTGCTTCAGTTAGGCCCCTAGTCCCACTTTCTTCAGTTCTTTCAACTCTTAGATCCTTAGTGGTTTCATTTTTCCTGATTCTTTTACAGTTCTTTAGCTTCCACTTCATATTCCGTAGCCTACAAATATATTCAAACCTACTTTAATTTTAGACTTCCCCTGGACTCTGGAAACACTCTAGCTACTATGTTAAGTCTTTAATTGCTTTGTCCGGAGGACCCCACTCCAACCTAGTCAGTGCCTTCTACATGCTAACAACCAAGTGGTCTAGGATCTGCTAAATTAACAGTAAATGAATAAAGCCCATGTCCATACATTAAATAAATAAGAAATACTGTACTATCTTTGAAAATTAATAAGAGGAGGGAAAATAAGAGAGGCAAAAGCAATGGAGAAGGAGTAGGAGGTTGTCATTTTAAAATAGGGCAAAGACAAACAATATCACTGAGAAATAATGTTTTACATGAACACAAGGAGCAAGCCTCATGGATATCTGGGCAGAAACAAACAAACAAACAAACAAAAAAGCCAGGTTAAAGGCACTGAGACTGCTAAGTACCCAATTGTTAAGAAATCACTAAAAGGTCACCTGTCCAGAGAAGAGGGGGAGATTAAGAGATGATGCCAGATGTCAGATGCTTCCACTGTGCATACCTTACTTTATTCTTTTGAGTACTCATTGCATAATTATTTATGTCAGAAGTATTTGCACCTTGCTCCATCTCCTTTATTTGGGCATAGTCTTCTTTACAGCAGGGTTTAATATCCTTCACGGTTTTAACATTCACAAATGCATCTTTGTTGTTTAGAGAAAATAGATGTTCTTGATCAATGTTTATTAAATAGCATGAAATAGTCATTAAAGGCTGAGCTCCATGGTGCATGTCCATAATCCCATCAGTTTGGATGTCGGAGGCAGGAGGATCTTGAGTTCAAAGCCAGTCTCAGCAATTTAGTGAGGTACTAAGCAACACAGTGAGACCCTGTCTCTAATAAAATATAAAATAGGGCTAGGGATGTGGCTCAGTGGTCAAGTGCCCCTGAGTTCAATCCCCAGTAGTCGCTCCGCCCCCTCCCAAAAGTCATTAAAATGAAACATTTCTTTTTTAAAAATATTTAGATTATTTCAATTAATATTTTAGATGTTAGTTGAGTGCTAGATATGTAGTTTATGGAAAAGATGAATTCATATGTTCCCGTTTTAGGTGTAATGATACCTTAATTTAACCTTTTCTGATTAAGGACTACTTTCTCCCTTAAAGGTTAATGGTCCCGGCCTGGGGATGTGGCTCAAGCCCGTAACGCGCTTGCCTAGCATGTAGCAAGATGTTGGGTTCGATCCTCAGCACCACATAAAAATAAAGATGTTGTGTCCACTGAAAACTGAAAAATAAATGTTAAAAAATTCTCTCTTTTTTTTTAAAAAAAGGTTAATGATCCCATTTCTTTTCCATTTTTTTAAATTGATGATTTTCATGCTTGATTTTTAAAACCTAAAAAGACATATCAGCTGAGTTCCTGAATGTAACCTCAAGTGTATAGTCAAGATTTTTAAAAAACAATTAAGTGTTTTATAGCCACATAGATTTGGCTTACCTTCCATTGATTTTCAAATGCAAGGAGAATAATTGACTTTCTTTGAATGTGAAACCTCTGAGGGGAAAATGAACTGTCAAAAGATATGTTACTAAGTTGTGTCCTTGGGCTTAAGTGAATGCATATTCTAGTGTGCTGCTAGGGAACACCATGAAACTGGAGATGTTCTTTGGCTTTCAGAAATAGAAAGCTCCCCACTCCAACTGTGCTCATTAAAGTTCTCAGTAACACACATTGTAAAAAAAATAAAGTGTTGGTTTAAATGACCAGACCAACCTCTAACTGCGGTTATTGCCTTTTTAAGTATGGGAGGCAATTTTGAGCTGTTTTTATTTCCTATGTGGACAAGCATTATTCCAAGCCTTTTCCCTCCTACAGGCAGCTGCATTTCAGAGGTGGGTGACATGACTTCCCTGTGCGTGGAGGCAATTAAAGGCAAATTGTTTATCAAGAGCTCTCTGAGCTTCTGAAATAAAATCATGACACAGGAGGTACCTGGAGTTTGACCACCTTATGTCATATGGCAGAATGATTAATGGTGAAACTATTGTAGAGAGGCATATCTAAGCTCAGGACTGGGTTCTGACATAAGTTAGGTATGCCTTGTCAGGTTTCCTAATACCTGTGAATTTCAGTCTTCTAATCTGTGAATTGGAGGTAATAGGAGTAGTTACTATAGAATTTGCATGAGGTTACAATAATGCACATGGTGCACATAGCAGACATTGAACAGATGAGAACTGTTCCTATGTCATCATTATCATCAACATCATGATCCTCATTTGTACATTATCATCATGATCATCTTTCTGATTATTTCTAATGTCATTTTTAAGGAGGTTATAGCTACCCTACCCCTCACAGTTTTATACTTTTGGAAAAAGTTCTTAGGAAACTGAGAACTTTTAAAAAGGGGAACTTTAAATATTTTTCCAAGATTTACTGGGTTGACTAGGCCATCCTAACTGCAGCAAAGCCGCTGTCTCCAGCAAAGTTCTCTAAGTTCCTGTCTGCGTAATGAAGCATAAAAGATTTTACATTTAGCTGAGCACTCTTCTGTGACTTGAAAGTATACCTCTGTGGGCATGCACAGCAGAAGCTCATTTGAAATATCAGGAACTTTGAAATGTGAAGTCTGACTTTTAAATCAAGTACATTTGTGTAGAGTATATTTTCTTTCCAACTTTCTAATTTTATTGCATCATGAATGCTCCAGCTGGAAGCATTGGCTGACAGTTGGTTTCAAGTGCTTAAACTTAATTTTTAATGTATCTTAAGCTTTTGAATTTGCTTCCCAAATTCATTGATAAGAAAAAATACATTAATGATTTCATTACTAAATACCAACTTTTTGCTGGATTTTGAATGTGTTAAATGCACAGAGGCTATTTCAATAATCTGAAAGTCCTTGAGTTGGTCTTTGCCAGTCATTCATAACATATCAGAATCCATTTTAGGGGGGGTAGCAGGGATTGAACTCAGGGGTACTCGACCACTGATCCTCACTCCTTTTTTGTATTATATGTAGAGATAGGATCTCACTGAGTTGCTTAGCACCTCACTATTGCTGAGGTTGGCCTTGAACTCATGATCCTCCTGCCTCATCCTCCTGAGCCACTGGGATTATAGGCACCACTATACCCGGTTTATCATAATCCATTTTAACAGGCTAAGGATAACAATGTATATCATTAATTAGACAAATCCCCAAAGACCCCCTTAGTGCAGTTTTACAATTTGTGCTTGAACAAACATATACCAAGGGAAATAAAAAAGGGCAATGTCTAGACATCATTTCCCAGTAAAGCATGAAGCAAATGACTTGGATCCTCCTTGGCATTTAGTGCTCTAAAAAGGCAAACACTATATAATGTTCCAGTCTCCAGTCTTCCCATCATTTCAAGATTTATGCATCCTATCTATTGGATCAACACAATCCCTAATGATAATAAATTTGCTATTATGCCTTTAGTTGTACAAGTTTGCTACTTTAAAAATACTTTTTAACTATTCCATCCTTTACCTGCTTTCACTTAAACAGTTATTGTCTGTAATTTCCAGATTAAGAAATAGGCTTAAAGAATCTTCCCATTGTTTCAATACATCCTTGTTGAGTCTGAAATGAGAAGTACATTTAACTTTCTTAACATGCACACCATTTTTTAGTTATTAGAGTAATTTGGAATATATTTTTGACTTGTTATGAAATATTTTCAACACTTTTTCTCTTGATTCTTTATGTGATTTAATTATTTCCATTCAGTTGGAGTTTTTAAAAAGAGTATAAAAGATAGTATAAATAAATTGTGATTTAAGGTACTGGGGATATAACTCAATAGTAGACAGTCGGTGTGCTTTTTATGCACAAGGTCCTGAATTCAATCCCTAGCAGTGAGACAAATGATAACATGAAATATAATGTACAAAAATATATTGTCATCCATAGTGACAAAGTCTCTAAAAGTGCTAAGAAGTTTAACTCTTTAATTTTACGTTTTACCCATCTTAATTTTGTCAAAACACAACTTAAAAAAAAGAATATTTGTTGGAATTGCAAAATTTTTTTCTTCCTTTTCACCAACACTATTTTATATAAGAATTTGAGTATGAGAGCACAGAAAATATATTTGTGTACATTTTCAATATCTTTGTTGGCCTTTCCTGACCAGAGATGCCAAGTAGGGTTTCAGAGACAGCTGGGTAGCACTCAGGCTCAAAGCAGCAGGAATCTGGATAAAGACACTGAAAGAGATCAGCTTTCCCACTGCCCAATAGGGTTCTTTTCCAATCTTCTGGAGCTGGAGACATAAACTCCAGCTAGATGAGGCTGTGGACTTTTTAATCACATATTTTAAAATAACAACACTTCCCAAGTATCTTTGAAATGTTGACCCTTATTTTCACCTGAACCAAAACATACAACTTGTAAAGTATAGACTGTAATTTCTACACAACCAATGTTGCATTTCAAGTAAGTTTAAATTCATGGTAGGAAAAATAATGTCCATAATGTCTTTCCTAAGTTTTTAGTAATTGAATTGCTTTTCTAATTGACTTTTTCATTATTGTAGTTGAACATATTCAAGTAAAAAAAATGGTGCTTTGCCATTATTTTGTACCTTTATTTTTCAAATTTATTAATACCTTCCTTCTCCAGAAACAGGCACTTTTCTCTAAGGGAACTAAAGCACAGAAAATATTATGTGACTTAATCCAGATCCAACATAGTTTTGGTGGCTGGGGTGACATATCAGGATACCTCAAATTATATCTCTACTTTGGGAAATATTAGTGCAATCTCTTATGAAAAACTCATATATAGCTATTTGCTAATATTATGTTTTTTTATTGTAATTCTTTAAAACTTACTTGGATAGCGGAAATCACAGTATTACAATATACCAATATCTTACACCTTTATGCTTTTTCATAATAGCAAAAAGCTTTCTATTACCTCTTTCTGCACTCTTTTCCAAGAAGCTCATATGTGATTTTTGAATAGCTGGCAGGTTGTTTGCTTGATTAAAGTACCCACTACTCCATCTGTCATTGTGTTAGTATCGTATATGGTATCTCAGAAGTGCTGGAAGTTCTAGTGCAAACTAATCGAGTCAGTGTTTCGAGTAGCTTTTGTTATTTTTCCAGTGAGTGATGACTATAGTGACAGGTAACCCCTATCTTCTAGAAAAAGTTAATGTTAGTCATAATACAAATTTTGAAGTGGTTAAATTTTAAAATTTATGCTTATATATTTCTTTCAACAGTTTTAAAATAAACTCTCCTTAAAAAGACTTTGGCTATTATATAGGCATTATATGTAATGTTTAATGTTTCCTGTGTTTGAATACAGATGTGTCATTTGACATTCTTTTTATATTGAAATGAAACATTCTATTGTATATTTTTAATAATGGAGATATTCTATATTGAACAAACCACTTTTTCCTCTGTTTCATATTTCTCATATTTTCTAAAATATTTACTCTGAAATCCTCAGAATCATGTGACTTTGTCATGTGGGAAGTAGTGAAAGAAAAGTGAAAAGGTTAAGAATTCAGACATTGGCATTATACTGGTCGAGTTTGATCCTAGGTTTAGTTCTTATAATTTTCTATTAGACCTTAGATGTCTCACTTAAGCTCACATTCGAGGGCCTCAAATGTAAAGATAATAAGATAGACACTTCATAGTTTTTTGTGGGGATCAAATGAGATATCACATAATGCAAGTTATATCAAGTATTGTTCATATTATTATTTACCTCAAGATACTCTACAGAGTTAGTTGTAAAGTTGCTCATTTTTAAAAATCTATATCTCACCTAGCATTAAACAGTGTCCCTACACTCCTGATGAAACCCAGGTCCTCACTGCCTTTCTGAACAACTCATACAATACAACTCTTTACCTGGGATTTATGGAGCCCCTAGTGCAATTGAGGAACCCTGTATTTCCAAAGATAAATCAAATCTTGTCTCTCAAGAAACATGCAGACTAGTTAGGGGGAAATAGAATATATTTTATAATTACTATTATTACAGAAGATTTGAAGAGGTTACCAGGAGGAGGTGAGTTCCTAGTGAGAGTTTAGAGGATAATGAAAACTAATCTGGTAAAAGAAAATGTTAAGAGAGTACTCAGGGCACAAAGACCGTCTTCTTCAATGACTGGAGTGTTAAGAGGGAGAAGAACTAAAGACACACAGCTTTAAATGCATGAACAATGAGTTAACTTGAAATTTGACTTCCTCTCCTTAAAATATTGCAACAAATGTCAAGTTTTTTACTATCACATCTGCAGTGCAGTGCACTATTTGACAGATTATCATGGCATAATTGATGCAATTATTTTTGGAATATTTTAAGCAATTTAAGCAAATGATGAGTAATATCTCTTGAGGCACTGTATTTCATTTATTGCGTTAAAATAGTAAAACATGATATTCAAATAGAAACCAGATGTCTCTACCTCATGGTTTGTCATTTATTTAACAGAATAAAATAATATCGTACCACTTTATTTTACACCTGTGGCTAATAGATGCATACTATGAAGTAATAGCCTCAGATTTTCAATATTATGGCACAAAGGACAGATATACTGAATATAGTTCTAGTTCTGTCTTATTTTTTAAAGAAAATATTGTATTTTTTATAATCATTAATAACAAGGGTATGTTGAAGGTTGCTTATGATCCCTGACACCTGATATTTCTCATTCTACTTCTTTATTTTAAAAGGACCTAACACTTTGAAAATAGTTTTGTTTTCTCCATGCAATGCTTTCTAGAAACTGAAATTGGTTCAACTATATAATGCTGACACGCATCAAGATACAATCTTTAGTTTGATCTTTAATATTTGTAAAGTTAAACTTTAACCTTTATACTTCACTTTAAATCATCTAGCTATTGGATTTTAGAGGTGATTTGAGGGGTTATGAGATTATGACTTTGAAAACAATGTTTCCCGTGTCTCAGGTAGCCATTTCTAGTGGAATATGGCATATCTGTTCCCTTCTGTCTAGTTGAGACTGAAAACAGTAAGCACAAGTATTGTGAAAAGATAAAAATCCTGTATAAATAGATTTGAACAACGTTACATTTGAATAAATAATATGTCAGTATTTACCAAGGACTTCTAAGATGCAAAACAAACTATTATAAATAAATGTATACATATGCTAAATATAATAATTCTCCAGGTAATTCATCAGTGATACACAACTATAAAAGTTTTATAATTAATCTCCCACAATCAGCATTTCAGAAGTTTATTCTAGATAAACTGTAAATAAAAACTAAACCTCAAGAATCATAAAACTAATTACTCTGGCAATATTCACAATGGCTTTATTTATCTTGTTCCCCAATGTCTTCTCTAAACCATTATATTTGACAGCATCTTTAGTAACAATTCACTGACTGTACTTTAACAGTTCTGAAGGGGCCAGGAGTGTAATATCATTTCCATTCTTTATTAACTGAGCATCTGATTGTATATAAAACTATTGGTCCAGTTTGTTATGAAACAAGTGCCTTGGCACATAGGACAAACACGAGAATAATACCATTTCCCATTTCTAAGGGGCAGCCATGAATACTTAAAGAGAGCAACCATTATTTAACTATTTTAATAAGCCAAAACTCTGATTTTTAAGACACCAAAACAGATTTGTTGTATCATGTTCATCCAGGAAAAAAAAATCTAACTGAATGAGCAACAATTTTTTTCAATTTGTTAGAAGCTTTTGACAGACTCAAAAAAGAAACAGATTCTTAAATGTTAAGGAAAAAACTGAGAGCAACAGTTTTTAAACCTCTGACACAATCACTAAGAAACAGATTCTGTTAACTTCAAAGAAGTTGGAAATGATCTTTATTTTTCAAATATGCTGACAGTCATAAAGTAATGGATTTTTTGAAAGAAGATAATTCTTGCAAATATTTCCATTTTTACATGTAGAACCCTGGAATGGCTGGATGATGGAAAAGGGATGGCAATTCTACCATATTTAATTCAGCCTTTTTCCCTTTCACATACACACCAAAAATCTGTATTTTAAATCATGAGCCTATTGAGTAGAAACTTTCCCACTGAAAGGAAACAGAGAAGCTGGCCCAAGGGGATCTTGGGGTTATGAGTTTCAGGAGGTCAGTTACCTTACAGCATGAGCAGGGATTCAGAATTGCATTTCATGGTTCCACAGCAAAATTGTAAATGGATGAAAAGTGTTTGCTTTTGCCCTTCTTTTTCCCCCAGTGATGTTCAAAATGTCTCTTCTTTCTTCTTTCCTTTGACTGGGGCTTGAGGAGATGGTGTTCCCTCTCATGCCTCTTTTTCTATAATTAAATGGGATTTTTATATGAAATACTTTGGGGAAAATGTGGCATATTTATAAGCCAGAGAAAAGCTTATGCAATGGAAGTGAAAGAAAGATACAGTTATTCTGCAAACACAAATAAACAAATAAAAAATAAATTCACTGACCAAGAGAAAAGAGCAACAGGCATAAGGAACAATTAAAAGTGAGATTTAGTGCTTACAAGTTGTCATGGCTTTCAATTTATAATATTAAGTGCTAGGATACATCTCATTTCCAGACAGAGGCATTAATTTAACAGGATAAAACTCATTGTTACATGCAATATTCAATTCATGTGTGTAAAATATTATCCTCTTGCAAGAATTAAAGATTTTATGGATATAAAGAAGAATAGCAGGCTCAAGTTCTGAGAAAAGGGAATTAGAGAAAAGGCGAGCCAGAGGCCATGATTTTTCATGCACCTGCACCAAGTGTGTGAACTTTGAATATAATTTGTATGTTCTGTGAAAACTATGAGAATAATGAGGGTAGCATTAACTTTAGTAAATCTAAAACCTCATGCTCAAACTGTTAATCTATCTTGTGGAAATAGGTATTTTTATATTTTTGGAAATTGAGGAACAATATAGAGTTATTTTTCTCATAGAGAAGGTCAAATATAAGAAATTAAAACTAGAAATGGGCTAGGGATGCAGTTCAGAGGCAGAGTGTTTGCTTGGCATGCAGCCCTGCCTTGGATCCCCAGCATTACAAAGAAAGAAAGAAAAAACAAACTAGAAATAATCGGAATATAAGAAGTAGCAACTGAGATAAACTGAAACTAGTTGTCTACTCATTAAATCATTTCATCAATAGACTACTATTTATATCATTTTTACTTTGTAACATTTTATTATGAAATAAAATATATGTACAGGAAATCACAGAAAACAAATGCATACAAGAATGAGATATTATCAGACAAATATTCTAATGTCAATATTTAGATCAAGATATATAACAAATCATCTGTCCAGAAATCATTTCCACTCTCTCTAACAACCTCAGATTCTTTCTTCCTCTTCCTCTAAAATAAATATTACTTTCAATTTAGTATCAGTAATTCCTAAATTTTATTTTAGATTCCTCATAGTTTATGTCATTTTGCACATTTTTTTCAACTTAAAGTGTGTTTAAATCTCTTTTGAGGTACAGGTACTCCTTCAAGTCCTTGATTTTTCTATAGTACTGAGAGAATTTGACCTGTAGGGTCCTGACAGTTTTTATCTTTCTGATTCCATACATTTGGTGCAATTCAACATGATCCTATGTCCTCTATATTTCTTTCAAGATGGCAGATGGACTAAGAGACTCAGCTCTGCCCTTTTGCAAGAATAAGGATAGTAGTATATTATTTTCTCAGAAGGTACATAATATCTGATTGCCTCTCGTTATTGATGTTAACAATCTTTGGTGCTCAATACCTGGAAACCTTAACTAATTAGTGATTACAAACTTCTATCATCATTTCTTTAGCATGCATTGATTGCAATCATTTTATAAAAAGAATTTTTCCCATCTACTTGGTTAGTCCGTGGTATAGTTCATATATGAAAGGCTACATAAATTAAAAGAACCAAGACTAAACACTGGTTATCTTTTCATGTATTTACTAGTTTTTAAGATAAAGCACATTGGTTTTACATCATCACGTAAAGATCAATAGGATTACAAAAATGTAATCATGAACTCATGAATTTAAATATATTTAAAAGATTTTAATCACTTGCAATCATTACTCTCATTGAAGCTCAGTCTCATTTTTTTGCAGAAGAAACATCTTTCTTTAGGTCCTGAGTCCTTCTGACATGACTCTTCTTCTCACTGCTGGCTTCTTCAGTGTCTAGCTTGACAGGGTTTCTCAGGTTCATTTAGTCTTAAAAGTACCGGTATGCTTACTATTCACCTCTGCAATTTTCTCCACATTTTCTCCAGTCAGTTGCTTGTCTGAAGCTCCTTGTCTGGTGGATTACTTGAGAGCTATGTCAACAGGGTTACTGAATGTGAAATTGGTGTGTCTGCATTTTGAGGAAGAAGTAGAATTCAAAATACTTTTTCTACCTGTCTGTTTGTTGTTTTCTTGTAGTGATTCAAAGTATAAAGTGCCTTGCTTTCCAAGATTTCATGAAATCTTTTCCTTACCCTGCTTTTACATAGACCTTCTCTAACTCTATATTGTCAGTTTCTATTGGAATTTGACTTTTCTCCAATAGGTTTCCCCTAGTTTGGCCCTTGCTATGTCAGTTTTAAGAGATAGAAGGCTTAGACTGCTCCAGTCCCTTCTCCTATAAAATGTACCATGTGGGAACTCTAGCCCTACTGATAATTGTACTAGACAAAGCCACTTCCAGTTTTAACTGTTCTCAAACTGACCCTTGAGCCATCTATTGGAAAATCTGTGCACAGTTCTGTGTTTCTTGGGGTTGTATGGGACAGGATGACTTTCCCCTTCTTTTTCTATGAATATTCAAATAACCCATAAGCCTGTGGCTAATAATAGATTGTCCTCAGAGTCTTTTATATGTGGACTCACAGGGAGAACTTGCTTTCTAATTTTGCTATACATGTGTCTATGGATTTCTGCTTTTGCTATCTTGTTGATCTTCCTGTTTTATGTTGGCAGTTAGAGAAATTTGAGAACTATGCTGATGCTACTGCCATTGCAATATTTACCAAATTCAATTAATGATTATTATTGACTAGAGACATAATAAAGCCCTACACGTGTATGGCAAAGAGAAAATTAGTAGACTTGTATAGATAATGCAGCCATTACTCTCAGAGCTTTCTTAGGATAAAGGAAACTTCACTCCTTCCAATCTTATTGGTCTCCCCATATACTGCAGAGTGAGAATAACTAGATTTAGTGAAAATCTTCCCCATTAATTGAGAAAATAGTCACTTTAACAATAGCAGGTTTTGTATGTGTTTGTGTATGTGATTGTTATTTGTTTTGATTTGATTTTCACTCTAATCTAGCTATGGTTGTATTCCAAGAAATCTTGGATGTGAGGAGTTGCTTCTACTTCCCTGCCTACTCTCTGAAATTTTGCCAAAGTCTTCCACTCCTGGGCTAGCACATTCCTGGAAAGAGGATGAACCACTGATAAAGCTTCTTATTGATTATACTTGCTTATTTCTGGAGTATAGCATCAGAATTCTGAGTAAGGGACTCACAGGATTATAAGAGCCCAGATTCATCACGTAAAAATAATATATGCATAAGCACACACACAAGTACACACATACACACATGCACACACAATGGTTCTACAAGTGTTTAATACTGTGAAGATCTATGAATGCCCACTTGCTTCTTTCCTAGAGTATATTAGCACGATTTAAAGCTGAAGAACTAGGGTGAATCAGCATATCTGTGTTCTGAGTTACTGTATTAGTGACCTATTGCAGGTATCTGTTTCAATGATGTCAGATGCCTTTTCTTTTACTGGTAAAAGTCCAGTCCCCAAACTTCAGAGGCCTGTTCATTTTTTCCAAGTTCTGAAGTGGTGATTAAAGTTGTTCAAAATATACTTAGAAATTACCAAATAAGAGAGTTAAAACTATAGTGATTAATTATGATTCCTCAAGTACATTTTCAGAATGAGAATATATGTATTATTAAAGAAGATAGATACTGTTAATCGCCAGACTTTATACTAGAATAACACCTTTTTCTAACGTCTTTGAAAGTATTATCTCATTAATGCTCACAGGTCCTTTTCATTAAATTATGAAGTCACTGCACCATTCAAAATTAAAAGTGATAAAAAGTTGCTTTATTTATGCATATCATCATAATTGACTGCTTATTATCTGAAATCTCTCAGAGAGCAGCCAAATTTTTTTTTCTTTATTTGTTTATATGGGAAAAGTTTATAATTTGTGTTCAGCTTATATTGACACATCTTTTAGAGTTAGAAATTATTCTTATTCATTTCAGTAATTAAAGAAATGCCATCTTTTCTTATAAGGGCTTTTTGTGGTATTTTATCACTCATATAGTCTACAGGCTCTTACCAATACTCATTACCTAGTGACACTTACTTAATTCCTTAGTTCTTTCCTCTGGGTTATTTAAATGTTTTCATTGAAACTCCAGCACTCCCTTCTCAGTATCTCTTTCCCTACCATTTCTTTGCCAGATTACTTGCAGTATGCTGTCTACTTTATGATGTTTACTTTTATTGGATTATATTTATTTTGGAAGTGACTTCTAAGGTCTCCCATGTGGCCCCCAATTCTTGAACACCAATATTTGCTTCCTTTTGGGATGATCAAAAATACAGCACAAATATGAACTTTTCTCAACCCTTACCAGCACATCTCAAGTACTGCTCTTGTCCTTTACAGTGTTATACCAGCATGCACTCTAAAATACCAGTAGAAAAAAAAATCAAATTACCTAGAGACGTCCCTGTACCTGCTGGGTTTGTCAGTAGAAAAATATAGCTGTAAACAATATGTACCCTGCTGTCACACAGGCTCTTCAAAATTTAGTATACTGTATTTTTATTAAAGTACTCAAACACTGTAACTGACATTTTAGATGCAGAAGCCTGTGTGTGCCCACGTGATGGCACATGTCTGTATATCAAGGGGTATTGTTTGAAATATCTGACATAGACTCTAAGATACATAGTTCATTATAGCTATGGTATAACATTGATTATGAAATCTAATGCTTCTCATATCAATACTAATTTCTTTAGATGATGCCAATGGCATGGTGTTCATAAGTAGATGCAGGCTATCATTTTTGAAAAATTATGCAATTGATTGCGTCATGGTTCCAATGGATATGTAGCACCAGAGATCACAGGGGGGAAAGATGAGTTTCTTTAAGCTAGAAAGAGACTATTATTAAATCATAATAAGCTCAGTGATATTGTTTAATATTTCCCTCAAAGGCCAGGTGTTTCAATCTTTTAAACTACTCCTATCACCATTGTTAACTTAATTGATAGACAAAGAAACAAAATACCAACATACCAAAAGGGAATATATCATGAAATTCCATGTAGTTTTGGAAGCAATTAGTAAATTACATGCTTAATCTTAGTTTGCTATTTAAATTGGGGGTTAGAGAAATGTAAGCTCAATAAACCATTTTTAGCCTTATCATAATGGAATTTTAATGTGTCCATGCATACATATTGAAAATATTATCTCCAAGTCTATTGTTTGCATATGTAGCCATAACCTAAGCAATCATATTTTTTCTCTAGAACCTACTATACGGGATTCACTCCTTCCCTGAGCTCTCCTCAGCCTCTGGGGGTCCCTGAGCTATATCCTTGGTATAACTAAAAAATTCTCAGGTTGCTTTGGCCTGAATGCAGTATCACTGACAGAGTCATTAAAAAGTTATCATAAAGAGTATTTTTTATTTTTCTATAATTTATCATTTTAAAAGTTTTCTATTATAAAAAACTTTATGAGAATTGAGTTTATGATGATCATTCTTACTTGTCTGTTGAAAAATGTCTCTATTCTCTGCCTTCAAATTGAGTTTTAGGTAAAATATTTTCTAAAAAAAAAGGGTCTCTGCAGGTTAGAATAAAACTTGCAAAAATTGGCCTAATACAATAACAAACAGCATTTAAAACGTGTTAAATAGGAATGGCGTTTAGGATGCTAAATTACAACCGTGGTCTCAGAAAAATGAAACAATTAAAACCTATCCAGAGAAAGTCACCATTCTGCATTTTCTATGAATTCAGCACATTGATATGATCCCTATTAAATTAATATGTATTTATTTAATGTCAAATTTAATATAGAGAGATGGTTAAGATAGGTTTCTTGCTGTTGTTTAATCTTTATCATTCATGGATGGAAATAACCCTCATGAGTGCATTCTGGCTAGATGTGGCAAATCCCTCTGTATCTGCATTGATGAAGGGAAGAAGGAGGAAGGATAATTGAAACTGCACTGAGAGCTACCTAGCAAAGTACAGGTAGATTCTAGTAAATAGGATAGTGCTAAAAATGGGATAGGCAATAAGCTTCTTCTGTAGAAACAGAGTTTCCAATGAAAGCTTTCTCTCCCTAAATAAAAATGGGGATAACATGCCAATTATTTGAGAAGATAAAATTGGTTGAATTCTATTTTATTAATACAGACATTGTTTCCCTTTCTCCTCTTTCCCCTTTGTCCATTGTGTAAATAGAAGTCTTAGGATATCCTGTCTGTAGAATGCAGAGATCCTTCACAGGTCCACTCCTCATGAACAGAGTAGTCAGTGCTTATTATCCTTTTACTCTCTACCCTTCTTGTCCTCCTCAGTTATTTTTATCTGAAAGGAAATTTTTTCAGATCGTCCCAACTCCATCTTTTGGCTTTTTCCACTGTAACAACTCTTAAAACCTGTGAAGCTAAGACATAGACACCTACCTGTTGACTGACAATAAGCTATAACATTGAATATCATACCATTATTGATAGAGAGCAGAGACCAAAATAAGGGGTGTAGATTAGCACTTAAATACACCCAGTATTTATTTATTTATTACCATAGAATCAAGAAATTATATTAAAAATGCCTATGCCATAGTAGTTTTCATGTTTACCTGATTCTAAGAGTCACTAACTTCTTGGTAACTAGGACAAAGTTTCATGTGAATTCCATGTGCATAGAGTTGTTACAGGTACTTTGAAAGTAGGTTTCAAAATCGTGGTTTGTGATTAAACTAAAAGAGACTTGTGTTCTTGTGCACCGGCCTCATGATTGAAAATCTTAACTTTTATGTGAAATGTCTGTGCATTCCCTGGTACCCAACTGAGAGTGACACAGGATAATCCTACATCTGGGGCACAACCATGCAATTATGGGGTGGTGCCAATAGAACTTTATTACTGAGAAACAAGTCTACAAATCAGTATCTTTGAAACTTAAATTTGAGGGCTGGGAATATAGCTCAGTGGTAGAGCACTTGCCTAGTGTGTGTGAGGCCTTGGGTTCAATCCCTAGCACCAAGGGAAAAGAAAGGAAGGAAGGAAGAAGAAAAAATAAGATTGTTTAAAACTTGAATTTGATTAAAGCAATTGAATATATAGTCATAGTAAATATGACAAGTCAGTTTGTATTTGTTTTCAAGGTGACTTCATTTTTGTGTTTAAAATTCTTGGTAGCAAAGGGATGAGTTGAACTGGTTATTTTATAAATTAGAACTGTATTGGAAAATAATGAGCTGACTTTAAAAGGAGTGCCTTTTATTTATTTGCCCCATATTCTTATCTTAATGCAATAAAATAGCTTGGTAGGAACTATAAACCTCTTAATTGCTTAATGAGTTTTTATTTCATCCTCAAAACTTTTATATTAGCCCTACATATTATAAATTATCACTAGTAAATTTGCTTTTTAATTGTTCCCATATGCAATGAAATATGCTTTAATTAAAAATCTATTGATGAAATTCTTGATAAAAGCAACTTGGATTGTGCGCACACATAGGTTTTATTTACTAAAAAGTCTCTTGGGCCATTTTACTTTGAAACACATCTTTGAATGTACTCTTCTAAGAGAAAATTAGTCGGGTGATGTTAACATAGAAAAGAGCTAAATTTTAAATGTGTGTGTTCTTGTCATAACCCATTGCTCAGCTCTGAAAATAGTGAATTTTTACTAGTTGTTATTCTAGTAAATGTTTAGCGGGTGTTTTTTTCAATTGGGTGCCTGGGTGAGGGTGATGGTGTCTGTTTTGTAGTATTTGCTAATTTTTATGGTGTAAATGCATCTAACATGCTAATCTCAAACTATCAATGTGACATCACTGAATGTAGACATGGAGAAAAATGCACTCTCATACACTTTAGCTTGTATTAAACTATTTCTGTGATGCAGATTTAGCAGGCATAAGTAGCCTGAAGAGCATAGATAATAGTAAAATGTAAAACAATTGGAGTTTTGCATATTTGTTATTTTTGCTTTTAACATAACTTATATAATTATAAGCGTATATTGTTTAATTTTTAATAATAGCTTTAATCATCATTCACAAAAGTCCTGACAATCAATCTTGGGGACCTGCATGAACTAGTGTGTGACACTATAGGAACTGCAGCAGATCATTGACATTGAGTAAGCACCTCCTTTCCTGCACTGCAACGCAACAATGCAAAACATCAAGGTTTTGAAAAAACTGTCTAAAATAGAGTCCAAAGTATCATGATCAGTCAAGTTCAACTCTAGAGTGGGGTTGGTACCAATGTTATTCTTCCTAGTGACATCATTGTTGTTGAGGAAAAAAAAATATATATACACACACACACACACACACATATTTGGTTTCTTGCTGCTTATGTTGTCCCTGATAAATCCTCAGAGGGATTTTTAGGGACAACTAACTGCAATTACTACTCTTTGATAGATTCTCCTCTGAAAATTACAATGTCATATTAAACATAGACTACTCTTCTGGGAATGTGGAACATTGAGATAAACACAAATTTTTCATCTCCAATGAAGCAGTTGTTGAGAATTCATCTGAAGTTGCTTGTATCCCAGAGGGCTGGTGACCCTCTCAAGAATTTGTTCTAGCTTCAATAGGTTTGTCTCTGGAACTGGTTCAGACCTAAAAGCATGCTAATTTTTATAAGTGATAAATATGGAAGAAAACAGGGAATTCTAGAAGAGATTCAGAAAATATTTTAAATGAGTAAAATAGAGATTGACAGTTTTCCTAAGATGTGTAAATTGGTTCAGATATCTAGATCAGTCTCCACCAGACCCTTCCCACGAATTGGGATGATTTATATACCTTGTAGCATAAAATTTGAAAACCATAACCCACATAGTTTCCCTGAGTCTCTTTTTTTCCCATCTCCACCTGCACCCCCACCCTGGTACTAGGGATATAATCCAGGTCCTTGAGCATGCTAGGCCAGCACTCCATCTTCAGCTCTCCTTAAGTGTCTCTTGAAACCAAACCATGGCATACACACACAGCTTGACTAACCAAGGTTAATCATGAGTAATGTTTGAGAATATTGATTTGTTTGCATATCCTATCTAATTTCCCTTTATTATGAATTTTAATTTTGTTCCTTTGTAGACTTCCTAGCACATTTCTTCCTGAATGGCTCCATTGGTTTCCCAGATGCTTCCCCAACTTCCCACTCTGGCCTCCCTTTACTTATGCTAACACATCTGAAATCTCCCCTCATATCAGGCACTTCCATCACCACCATCCAAACATGAATTTTCTGTTCACTTGTCTATTTCCTTGCTTGTATTGTCTGGCTAATATGTTTCTACCTTGAAAATTTGCTAGTCTATTACCATCTCAGTTTGTCAGTTATAGAGCAGTTCCTGATAATATCAATATCACTGAGCATCCCAAACAAGTCATCCTCTTGCCATACACTTGGTCACTGGTATGTATTCAGTGGGCAGGTATTCAGTTCATATTTTCTTGCACTACAACAGTTTTCTAATTGTGTAGTATCTCTTAAATAAGTTGCTAAGTTACTCCAAGAGACAGTCCAAAAATTGGTTGTACTGCTTAATAATTTTATATTGGTTGTACTGCTTAATAATTTTCTTGGCACCCAGCAGGTATTAAAAATATACTTCATTACCAGAAAATACTGATTGAATTAGAGAAATATTATGTCCAAATGAATTTAGACATATAAGAAAGGTATTTTTAAAGTTTCATTCTATTTTTTAAAATGTTTTATTAATGCATTATACCTATGCATAATATTGGGGTTCATTTTGACATAATCATACATGCATAGAATATAATTTCCTCTATTTCAGTCCCTAGTATTTCCTCTTTTCCTCCACTCCTACTTCTCCCCGGTACCCTTCTTCTACTCTGTTGGTCTTTCTTCTATTTATTCACTGCTTTTAAAAACAATTGGTGCTTTATATATATACATATATATGGAATTCATGTGCTATATTCATAGCATAACTTGGTCAATTTCATTCCACACTTAATCCCTTTCTTGTGATGATTTGATACATGCATGCATTATGGATTGATTAAATCAAACTAATTAGCATAACTCTGACCTCCAATGCTTATCATTTCAGGAAAGGCTTTTCTATTGCATGGAATTGGACAGTTGCCTAATGTGACATCATGCTTTTTGTTAGAAATATCACCACTTTGCCTTGTATTTGTGGATTCTAATATTCTGGAGTAGTTTTCTTGAAAGCTTGAGGCTCTCTCTCATTGAGGCACTTGAGGACAGATTAAGTATGACTTTAAGTACTGAAATTTAAAAAAAAAAATCAAAGAGGAAAATGCTTCCAAGATATGTTAGTGAAACAGTATGTTTGAAGAGGCTGGTGGCATGTATAAGAATCATTTTATAGCTGGGCACAGTGGCACACTTCTCTAATCCCAGTGACTCAGGAGGCCAAGCAGGGGGATCTCAAATTCAAATCTAACCTTAGCAACAGGGAGGCACTGAGCAACTCGGTGAGACCCTGTCTCTAAATAAAAATACAAAAAAAGGCTAGGAATGTGGCTCAGTGACTTAATGCTCCCAAATTCAATCCCCGCTCCCTCCCCTAATCACCAAAATATAATTTTAGAGAGGATTAACAGAAAGATACAAAACTGTAAACAAGAGAATAAGGTGTAAAAGTGGATTCTGCCATTTACCATTTAATTGAATTTGTAGGAGTTAACCCAATTTTCTTTTCTCAATACTGGAATCTCTCGAAATCAGGAAATTTTAAGGATGAATTCAAAGGCTATTTTTACCTCCCAAATCCCACAATTTCTAAATTAGAATTTTTGACATTCAGATCTAAAGATATAAATTAATTTTTTAAATGTCTACACTATCTGGATAGCGAATAGTATGCTTTGTTTGAATGCTAAATGTAAACATGCATTTAAGAAACTTGGCATTCTGATTTGCTACACAGAAAGAGATAAAAATCTTTACATATTAAAATATAATGTGTATCTTTAGAAATAGACCTCATCACCTTGTCAAATCCTGCTGGTTCATTCAGCAGGAAAATAATTTCTTCACTACACTTTCTGCCACCAAACAATGCTTAAAGTTTTAACTGTGTTTTTTAGCATTTCCTATTACAAAATCATCATCTGTTCCTATTTTTTGATCTATACTCTTGAAACAAAGGAAAAAAAATACTATACTTTTGCATATTAAGCAAGACAAATTCAGCGCAATGGAGTAAGAAAGTCTGTCTTAAATATAATTGCATTGACTAAAACATCATTAATTGCTTTAATTTTTCCACAATGAATATTCAGGAAATGATGGTTCTCTGTGCTCAAATCTAAACAATGTGAAATAGAACATTGCAGATACATGCAGGTTTATTTATAAATGTTCAAACTCAGTGCAAGATCTAGACATCACAATATATAGTTCCTTCTTGTTCCTTCTGATTACAAAAATAAAATAAATTTAACTAAAATTATAAACTATAGAAAGTATAAAATCATAAAATAAAATTATACCACCTAACAGAATAACCATAGATAACATTTTGTTGACTGATCTTTCAGTATTTTGTTACAATATTTCTATCACCTGAAAAATATAGTTATTTTCTTAACATATAGCTGTTGCTACAATTCTGAAATATATATTGGCTGAAAACATGACCTTGTTATAATAAATATTTTGTCACAAAGTTTCCAGAATTTTTATAACCCTTTTCTCTCTCCCTTCCTGGACTATATTCATTAGTAAATTAGTTATTACAACTGGCAGAAAGTGTGTAATGGCAACAAGCAAGTTTTATGATTTTCAGTTTAATTGACAGGTTTTCATTAGTATGGAAACTACATATATATAAAATTATTCCTCACTCACTGTTGCTTAGAATTCAGCACCTGGCACCTTTGGGCACTCTGAAACTTTTTTTTTAAATGATCTGGGAGGCAATGAAGTCTGGCTATTCTGCTCTTGTTTCATGAAATCCCTCTACATTAAAGAAAGTACTGTATTCTGAGATCTGATGTACTGTTTAGTAGGGTCAAAAATGAGATTTTATCACTTTACCCTTTTGAACAAATCCTGGAAATAAATTCATTCCAATTGATCCCTAAAAATATAAAATCACTTTTTCAAAATAGAGAAGAAAAATTAATTTTCATTAACAGTAAGCACATGACAAATGTTAGCAAGTTATGATTTTTGAATTTTCTTTCTTTTTTTTGCCTTTTGATTTACAACCCACTATTTCCCTAAAACATCAAAGCAAATTTCCTTTTAAAGGAAAAAAATAAAAGATCACATACCCCAATCTTGACTTGAACAATCTATATTATTTAAACATAGAATACAAACTAGTTTCATATTTTCTTTTTTTTATTTTATTTTTTTAATTTACACATGATAGCAGAATGCATTACAATTTAGTTTCGCATTTTTATTATGATTTCAGCACATATATAATTATAAAATCTAAATTTACTTTGACTCCAAACAAACTACAAAAGTGGCAGTGTTTGAAGTAACAACATTAATGTGATGCTTATTCATTGGTCTTCAAACTAAATCAACATAAAAAGCAAGAATATGGTGTTAAGAAGGCATGAGTTTTTGGGTAGGTTTGAAGTGGAAGTCTGTACCTTTTTCTTTATTCACTCTTAATGTATTTATTGGCATGTACATAGAGAAACATACACAAATCATTGCTTTCTGAATCATCACAAAATGAACGCCTAAAATAATCATCACTCAGATTAATAAGTTAAAACATTGCTGCTATCCTAGACACTTCCCATGTCCCATTCCAATCACTACTCCCATTCTCTTTCTTTAAGGGCTCCTAGAAATTGTTTGTGTATGTCATACTTACCATTCTGCATATCCATGACTGCTCAAATTCCACACCTACCTACCTCCCTCTCTCTCTCTCTCTCTCTCTCTCTCTCTCTCTCTCTCTCTCTCTCTCTCTCTGTCTCTCATTCTTTTTTAACTACCATGAAACCTTAGTTTACATGGCATTCTCGGACACTGTTGACTTTTAATTTTAAATAAATTTATTTCTGAGTCTACATTTTTCCACTAATAATTATAGCTAAAAAAAATTTTATGCGCTTACTATGTGTTGGGCACTGTTCAAAGTGCTTAACATGGAATACAATTATTTAATTTTCAAAATAAGACTTCAAAGCAGGTATTGTCTTATTATTCACTTTTTACATGTGAGAAATCTATAGCACACAGAGGTTATGTAATCTGCCCAAGGTCATACAGTGTGTGAATTGTGGTTTCATCAGTCAAGTCCAAATAGCTGGGGTCCCATATACATATCTTTAATTACCTGCACTATTATACCCTTTTAAAGTTTAAAAATTTAAACAATATTGAAAATGTAATTCCATACAATCTTCATGAAAAACTCAATCATAAACAGAGGCATGAATCTTCCTTGGCAGTACAGGTTATAAAGTGATAATCCTTTCACTCAACAGGAATAGACTTGTATTAATATTTTAGATTATCATTGAAATTCAGAATCAGTTTTATAAAACATTTTCATATGAATTTCTGAAGCTCTCCCTCTGGTAAAGACAAATGTTTGTGCCTTCTGGAAAAAAAAAAGAAATGAAAATGAAAAATGTAAATAATCTTCCTTTATAAATGACAATTGACTGAGGTATACTCATATCAAACAACACTCCTATATTTGCCCACCAAAAAAAAAAAATAGCTCAGCAAATATCAGCAAAACAAAGGAATAACTAAAGATGGGTTCTACCTGTTATGATTCAATAGTGTTTAATGCAGATTAAATGATATGAGATATGCTACAACTACTGGACACAGAAATGACTTGCACATATCAATCTTCCTTTTGTCAAACATGATCTCTAAATTAAAAGGATTGCTACTGGAACATATTATAAACAAAAAATGTCCCAAATGAGTTATCTTAGAAAATCACTGACAAATGTAACCGTCATCCTGATGCGGCATCTGGAGAAACACATAATACTCTTTTTTATTTTTTTTTAATTTTGATGAAAATTACCAATTCATTCAGTCTCTACCTCAGTCTCTTTCAGTATCTTCAGCTTGTTTGCTGTAGGTGCCATTCTAGTTGGCTCAGTTTTGAACTTGACTTTTGGCTTGCAGCAGTGGCTTTCATGCTTGACTCTGATGGTGAAGTGATGGGTGTCTGGGAGCACCCCAACCTGAAGTGAATAGCACTAAATTGACTCTACATGACGGAATTCCAAGTTCCACTCATTTTTTCCCCTTCCTACATCTAATTTAAACTTTTACTTTTTTCAAAATCATTTCTTGCATTTGCAATATTAAATACACATGACCTCATAGTTTAATAAAGAGCTTATTGTTTAAATGAAATGTAACTTTGTGCCAGCTGCAATGGTGAGCACTTATAGCTCCAGCTATTTTGAAATCTGAAGTAGGAGGATTACTTGAGCCCTGGAGCTCACACTTAACCTGGACAAAACAACAAGATCCCATCTCCAAAGAAGCAAACAAGAACGTGACTCTTGGTGGGCTCCTTTACTAGAAAAAGTTAAAACTAAAAACATGACATATACAAATTTGTGTAGACTTGAACCTTTCCTTTGAACACTTCATATCCGCTGGTTAATTCCAGTCAATTTAGCATTCACTTACAACTGTTGCCTCTATTCTTGAAACACTGCCTCACTGAGCTTGACTTGTCCAACAAGTTTCCCCACATATTTGGGACCTGGAACTTGGTGTTCCAGGAGATCAATGAAATTAGCCACAGACTCATCTTTCAAGTTCCTCCCAATAGCCAAACTTTACTTACTTCAGCCTTTTATTAGAAACCTCTGTGATGTGCATTTAACATTTACTATCACTCTATTTTTTCTTTCATCATTGTGTCTTTTACAGATACTATATATTCATTTTCAAAATCTGAAACCATTCAGAAAGGAATAATAAACTGAAAGTTCCTCATGATTCTACAGCAGAGATAACCAACATAGAAAAGTATTTTTATACATAAGTTTTTATAACTTTTATAAAATTTGTTTTTAAATATTAAATACTAGGTATTTGATAAGTACAGAAGAATAAATATAATATATATCAGCATGGTGATTATGAATTATAATTCACTACACTATTCAATCCGGGAAATGTATCAATACAAGACCCAAAAACAAGGGTGTTTCTCTGATCTCATTACCATTCTTTAAAGTATTATTGCTTTAATTTCTATGGAAATTTTATAATGTGGGTACTAGTATAGTTGGTAAAAAATGAACAAATGAAGACTTAGTACAGTAAGTGAGAGCTGCACAGCCAGTCGGTAACACAAACCCTGAACTCTGACTCCAGATCTCTCTTTTTTAAAAAATTGATTTTATTATTATTTTGTAAATATACGACAACACTGTAATGCATTACAATTCTTATTACACATATAGAGCACAATTTTTCATATCTCTGTTTGTATATAAGGTATATCTGACTCTTAATGACACTTCCACTGTTTTTCCTGGATCTCATTCTGGATTTGAGATCTTGGCGTGTAGATATTTACCTCCACCCTCCCTTCCTGCTTTCTTACCTACCTCAAGTTGCGTGTTGCTGTTTACTGTGTCCTTCCTGCCTTCTCTTCGGAACCAAGATTTCCAGCTTGCTCTGACTTGAGTGAAGATGGTATTAGAAGGAGGGAACCCACTGTGATCATTACCCAGGCTTCCACTCTCCTCGGTGAAAATGGCTTAATTTCCCCCCTCAGATCCTTCGAAGCGAATCAGTGAAAAACAGACCCTGTAATGTTGAATACTGTAAACCATTAGAATTGTATGTTGATGAACTACCAATGGTCATTCTTCATCTAGAAAAATGCTCTATAGGTTTAAATATGGCATTTTTTCTACTTCTGTAAAACCATTTTCTAACTTCTTATGTAAAGTCCAAAGACACTACTAGCTTTAAATGTTCTGAACGTTCTCAAGTTTTTAAAATATTTTTTCAAAAGCAAATGAAGTCAAATTCAGAAAGATATTTCATAAGGCCAAATAAAAAATTTAAAAATGTGAAAAATGTAGAGGTGCAGAAACAAATTAGGCATAATATATTAATTAACACAAAGCTGAACCCTGCCTTGGTTTTCACCCCAAAAGAAAGATAATTAAAACCAACACCGAAATATTTTTTATATGACTTTTGGGTTACTGAATATATGAGAAATAAAAATAATAATAAGAGAAAAGTTGTGATATTCATTATGTAAAGCAGGAAAATACATAGTTTGATGTTGTTAATCTGTATTTAACTCTCTAAATTGCTCCTATTTTTCAAACAACTGCTCAGAGTGCTTCAGTAATTAGTACATCAGGGATGCATTAATATAGAATGATGGTCCTAACTCTAGGAGTATTTTAGTAATCCCCCTTCCCCAAAGCATAACATGAAAATATTTTAAATTAAAACAATAGATCTCAATCACCTACCAATGCACTCTAATATATTAAATATACACAAGCATATTAGTCGACAAAGGCAAATCTGAATTAATTGCAATATTAATTGTTAAACAGCTCTCTAGGATGACTAAAGATATGGCTACATGCTAATAATTCTTTCTACCCTCAGAAATACACCAGCAAGATAGCTGTTCTGGGAAACTGCTTTATGACAATCCTATGAAGTTCTTCCCTCCCTTTGCATTTCTAGGGCTTATTACCTACCTGACTAAAAAGAGTCACTCTGCTACCATCTTGCATTCTAGGATATCTATGCTGCTATTATTTACAGTTTCACACCTGTGACGCAGTACTTTAAATTTTACATCAGCATATTTCCGTGTATTAAAGGCTATATTGAGACAGTAAACTCATGGACTCACATATCCTACAAAAACATCCAACTTTATTTATTTGAAGCTTCCTGGTCAATTTTAGTATTAACAGGTAATCATCATATTCATTCAGTCTCATGGCTACAGACTTTTCTCACTGTATCATTTGGATAAATATTTAATGTAAGATAAATATCTCTTCATTTCCCAAATATACCTAATATTTGCTAGAGAAATAAGCTCCATTCCAATAACTTTAGAAGAGTTCCTTGGTTGTGGTCAATAGTGAATTAGGTTATCCAACTCAAGCATATGTCTCCAAAATCTGTTAACCTAAGAGGTTAACATAAGGCTCTAAAATCCACAAAAGCCCCCAAGTATTCATTTGAGTTTGGTACACTGAGTAAGGTTGCCAATGAAGCCATAATACTCAGCCTTTCATGAGCATTTAGAGGTCTTTGATAAATTTCACACATTGCCTCTTCTCTATGATGCATATGAGATTTTTTATTAAACACAGGAGTTCTTTATTGTTGAAGGAAATTTTGGATCGATTACCAGTTTTTTCTCCTTTTAGTTGGATTTTGATCTCCATCTCATTCAGGTGTGTCATTGCTTAGCAATGTTCTGAAAGCTTCATACTAAATTCAACTTAATATAATTGTAATGAGTAACTTTGGTTTATTGAGCTTGTACAACCAGCCATATCCTCTCTTGGGGAGGTCACATATGAGTCCTCTTACTTTACAAAAGAAATGTTGTGAAGAAAAATGACATAGGATAACCCACATTTCATCAGGAAAGCTGGAGTCTTCCAAAATTTTAAACATACATTAATTAATTAATGATAAAAATGCTCTTTACCTATGTTTAACACATTCAGTTTGATAAAAATCCTCTTACTTATGATGTTTCATTCATCCTTGATGATAATCCAATAGAAAGATGGATAGGAAACATAAATAGGCATTTTAAAAAGAGGATATCCAAATTCCCAATAAAGGAAGAAATGATTACCATTACCAAGCAAAATTAAAAGCAAACAGTGATATTACCATACACCTTCCAGAGTAGCTCGGCCATCAATTATAGGTAGGAAAGTGAAGCAATAATCTACCACAAATTGCTAGTGTGACTATAAATTGATTACAAGTTGGGAGGTTGTTTGGTGGGATCTACTAATTTAAATACATACATGAGTCCCTTACCACCTAGTAGTTTGACTGAAACACATATTTGCCAAAAGAAATATACAGGAATGTTGATACTAGTATTATTACAATGGCCCTGAATTATAAGCTCTACATATGCTTGTCAAGAGTAAAATGTGTAAACACCTGTAGTTTACTGTGTATTACCACACAACAGTAAGATGGGACAAATTCCACCTTCATGCAGCAACTTGGGTCACCCTCACAAACCTATAGGAGAGAAGAAGCAGGCATAAAAATGTGTCTAGAGGAAGGTGTCTGAATGGAGTATGCGGGAATACTTCTGCTGTGTTAGTATTCTTCTCTTTTTTAATTGGGGTGTTGGTATAATGCACATATTCATTTTGCAAAAATTCAGTAGATGGTGCACTGCGGTGTGCATATTCTTCTGTGTGATACATTTTAATTTAACATTAAAACTTATGTGATGACATTGAGATAATGAGCATGTAAGAATGAAATAACCATTGATAGACAATGAAACACACATTTTCAGGATGCCTATCCCCAGACTTTTATACATATTTTTGCTATAGCTGTTCAAATTCACTAGAACCACGGACTTGCAATTATTTTAGCCATCTTAACTGATTTTTCAACATGCAGTCATCTAAGAGAGTATTATCCTACTCCATCAACAAAGTTTCTTTGCAACTTAAAAAATTTAAGCGATTATTGATATTAATGAGTATAAAACAATTGTTTTTCATTTTAATTTTTTATTCTAATTAGTTATACATGACAGTAGAATTCATTTTGACACATCATACATAGATATCATTTCTATCCCCATACCCCTTCCCCTCACTTTAATCCCTTCTGTCTAATCCAAAGTACCTCTATTTCTTTCCTATCCCCACCCCCCCATTGTGAATTAGCATCTGCATATCAGAGAAAAAATTTGGCCTTTGGCTCTTTGGGATTGGCTTATTTCACTTAGTATGATATTATCCAGCTACATCCACTTACTAGCAAATGCCATAATTTCACTCTTCTTTAAGGCCAAGTAATTTCAGTGTGTGTGTGTGTGTGTGTGTGTGTGTGTGTGTGTGTGTGTGAATATATATATTTTATTTATATATGTCTTTATCCATTTAGCGAATGAAGGGCACCTAATTTGGTTTCAAAATTTAGCTATTATTAATTGAGCTGCTATAAACATTGATGGGGCTGCTTCATTGTACTATGCTGATTTTAAGGCCTTTGGATATAAACCTAGGAGTGGGATAACTGGGTCAAATGCGGGTTCCATTACAAGTTTTCTGAGGAATCTCCATACTACTTTGCATGGTGGTTGCACCAATTTGCAATCCCAGGTTGTATTCCAATTAAAAAGCTTCTCCACAGCAAAGGAAAAAATAACATGAAGAGCAAGCCTATAGAATGGGAGAAAATATTTACCACACACACCTCAGAGAAAGCACTAATCTCCAGGATATGAAAAGAATATATAAAAAATATCAAAAACTCAAATAACCTGGTTAATAAATGGGCTAAGGAACTGAACAGACACTTCCCAGAAGAAGAATTATAATGAATCAGCAAATATATAAAAAAAGTTCAACATCTCTAGAAATTAGAGAAATGCAAATCAAAACTACATTGAGATTCCATCTCACTCCATTATAATGGCAATTTTCAAGCAACAATAAATGTTGGTGAGGATGTGGGGGGAGAAAGGTACACTCATAAAACAATTAGTATGTGATATAAAGTATTATTTTAGAAAATTTTTTGCATTTAAGTTTAAAAATTCCTATCTTCAAGAAGCATTATAAAGTTGTGCGGTTTTCCCCCCCCCCCACAAATTATATTCAGGTTCTCTAAGCGTGGCTAATTTTTCCTAGGGAATCATTAAGCACATGAATCAGGACAGTGATCATGATTCTATCACTTATGTGTTAGTACAGAACAAGGGAGGTTGGGAGACTATATTTTTATTTCAATTTAAAATCCATGACATTGGGAATGACTGGAGCTCTCCAAGGTAGTTCTGCTTGCACCATTTAATTCTGAATTTCTTTTAAAAGTGTCTCAGAAGCTCCAGGAATGTGTCAACTATGACAGTTGCATGTCTCCTAGACATAGAAATAGAGATTGGAAGTTCCTTGCTTCCTAGTAAAAGCTCAATTTGTTCTTTCTATTTCGTCCCTTTTGAGATACTGTTTAATGTTACTATGTCAATGGAAGCAGGGAAACTGGAATGCTAGGTATTTCTCTTGGTTGATTTTTTTAAGTTGTAAATGCTCAGAAATTTATAATTATATTATAAACAGATAATTGCACAGAATATACACATTTTAATGTAAGACTGCTTTCTATTTAAGCCTAACAAAGATTTGGAACTACCTTCAGTGATATTTCCTAAGACATTACTGGACAACTTTCATTATTGTCTTCAGAACTTTTTCTAAATACTAATGTGCTTTCCTGAGTGGAGCAGAGCCCAGGAGATGAATCTTTCTGCTTGGATGCAAGACAGCCTTTTAGCAGTATCACTGCTTTAAAATATTCAAGCAGACACCAGACACTGTGTCTGCGTTCAGGCATTCAAATTAATTTAAAAATTGAATAGGGGTGTTTAGGAAATTATTCAGGGTGGTTAAGCACTGCTTTCTTATTTATCCATCTCTGTCCATACAGTCTTCTATGTTTTCCATTTTTATGATTTAGTGGCCATGTTTAATGTAGTAATTGAATCATGATAGAAAACAAGCATAAAAATTCTTCATAGAAACTTTATAGATTCCTTCCTTCCTTCCTCCCTCCCTTCCTTCCTTCCTTCCCACATTCTGGGGATTGGACACATGGCTTTCCTCATGCTAGGCAAGTGCTCTAGTGCTGAGCCACATCTCCAGGGTTTTCAAGTTTGGGTTTACATTTTTTTTTTCTATTTTAGTTTTGAAACAAGGTCTCCCTAATTTGCCCAGGCTCATCTCAAACTTGCCATCCTCCTCTCAACCTCCTGAGTAGATAGGAAATATTAATTGCTCTATATAACTAATTGTAGAACTTTGCCATGTAAAATTTGCCATGTAAAATTTCATTTTGTTATTTTGATAAAATGATTGACAGGTATAAAATAGTATTTTAACATGTAAGTTACAGAGAAAAATAAAATAACATCCACAAACCTACTAATCAGTTAAAGAAACAGAGCATTAGTTAATGTGACAAAGTCCACTGAAGAGTGTTCTCAGACAGATACGGTGGTGCATTCCTTTAATCTCAGCAGTTCAGGAGGCTGAGGCAGGGGTATCACAAGTTCAAAGCCAACCTCAGCAATTTAGAGAGACCCTAAAAAACTCAGTGAGACTTTTTCTCTAAATAAAATTTAAAAGACTGGGGATGTGTCCCAGTGGTTAAACACCCCTGGGTTCAATACCTGTGACTAAAAAAATTTGTTATATCTGTGTTTATCATAAAATGTATTTGAATTTCATATCAGAGTATTATACCACATCTCATCTTTACCTGCATCTTTTTTACTCAAATTAGGATTGTTATACGTATCTGACACAAGTATCATGGGTACATTAATTTTCATTACTAATTGTGTTAATCATTTCTTAATATTCAACAGACCTCAAATATATGGAATATATGTTAACATATTGAGTATTCCTGAAGATGTCTGCTCATTTATCTTTATTTTAAATTAGGCTGTTTATTTTAGTCTTAGTGATATTTAGGATTCTGTTATGTATTTTGCAATTTAATCTGCTTTTAGCTATTGGTTGCAAATGTCTTCTTCCAATTTTTAACTTCTCTTTTCAATTTCTTTGTGTTATCTTTTGATGATTTAAAAATGTTATAAAATAAAATATTGATTAACTTTATTACATTTTAACTAATGCCTTTGGGGCCATGGTTAATGATTCTTTTCTAATTGCAAATCATATTTTTTTCAAATTATTTTCTGAAGGTTTACAGTTTGCCTTTTATATATGATGTTTACGAGATATGAGTTTTGAATATTCTCTGAGGAAGATATACATGATCTGTTATTGTATTCCCTGCCGTGTCTTCTATGCTCTGTAGAAATTTTTTGTATGTATGGAAATGTTTTTGTATATTATATTTTTTGAGTTGCTCTCTTTGTCTCTCTCTCTGCCTATATCACATAATTTGTTATTGTGTTTTTCTGATAAATATGGATAGCTCCCCAAGATTTAGTCTTTTTACATGGATGTCTAAGCCATTCTTGAGCTTTTCTATTTGTATAAAATTGTAGAATTAGCCTTTTAACTTTCATAGATATTTATTAAGATTTTTATTGTGCTTACATTGGTTATGTTGTTAAATTTTAGGACAAGTGGCAGTCTGAGAACATTGACTTTTCCTCTCTGAGAATGTAGATATCACTCAAATTGCTCAGGACTTTTTAAATGCCTTTCATTAAAGTTTAAAATTTTTCTCCATAAAGGTCACAGGCATACATCTTATTAGATTAAACTGAATACTTAATAATTGTGCTGTTATTATTTTTTGATGTATTCCCTAATAATTTTTCTCATTCATATATATATATATCACTACTTAATATTACATGCATATAATATTAAATTTCAGAACAAGTAGCAGTCTGAGAACATTGACTTTTTCTCTCAGTTCATATAGTAATTTAATTAGTGATAGTATGTATGCATATAATATTGTAAGTAGTGATTTTTTTATTTTGGTTTGATGTTTGTATCAATGAGCATTAAGGGATATTCTTCAATTTCTAATTTTCTAAGATCTTTAAAAAATTAGAAGCATATTGAATTCTGTTAAATTTTCTAAGATCTTCTCTAAAAATTAAATAATTTGTTTTTAAGCTGTTTTACAGAGTTATCCAAGAATCCTATTGTCCCAGTGATTACAACAAAAATTAATTTCTTCTTCACATTACATGATGTTGTGTCAAATGTATATAATTGCCTTCCAAATTTATTAGATTTCTGGGGCCCATTCAGAATGAGTATCCACTCACTAGGATATGCTATTCTCATGGCAAAGAGCAAGAGTTCAAGAAAGAAAATAAACTCATACCAGTGGATGGGGTGTGTTCCATCTCTTTGTATTCTGTCAGACCCCCAAGGAAAAGAAGAATGGCAAGAAAAGAATGAATTAGTATGAATACAGATTAGAATCTGTAAAGTGGTCGCTTATATTAACTATTTCTTAATGTTGTATTTCTGAGATAAACCTAATAGATAATGTTGCTTCACCTTTTTCAAATATTGCTCGATGTAAGTTTTCATATTTTATATAGAATGATTTCATTTATATCCATGAGTGACATGTGTCTGCAATTTTCCTTTAGACTGTTATCCTTGTATGATTTTGGCATCAGCATTGATATATCCCAGGAAAACAAGTATTTTAGTAACTCTTTTTGAACATTCTCCGATAGAATTTATCAAATACTCTATCACTTCTTTTGATGTTGGATAGAATTGCTTCTAAAACATCCTTGATTGCATGAGGAAGTATTATAAAATATTGATACAATTCATTAATTATTATAGTCCTTTCTCTTCCCTCATTTATTTTCTTGCTTAAGTGAACTCGGGTCAAAACTTATTTTCACTCATCTTAATATTTACTTAGTAATAATTTATCACATGCTTGGTAAGAGGAATTTAAAATTAATAAATGTTTTAGAACAATATCTGACATATAATAATCTCTGCAGGAGTATTGGGTAACATCATTAACTCCACATTTTTTTCTGTCTTCATTCATATATACTGTAATCTCATAAATTCTTAAGTTATATGCTGAGTTTATTTATATTTTTAAGAGGAAACATGCAGAGTTACTATTCTCTCTATAAATGTCATTGTACCTGCATCTGCAATAGCTGTTTTGTTCTGTTTTGTTTTTATTGGTCATTTACAAGTATTTTCTAAGGTCCATTAATTTTTCTTTGAGCCAAGAGTTACAAGTGTTTCTAAAAATTTCAAGAATATAAACATCTTCTATTTATCTCTTCACAACTAATTATTAAGAGAATCACGTGATAAGAAAATGTGTTTCATATCACCTCAACCTCTTGAATTTGTGGACACTCACTTTATAACTCAGTTACATTTTGTAAATATTTCCCAAGTATTTGAAAAAGTAGGTGACATATTTTATATATTCATTAAGTCAAGCTTGTTATTTCTGTTGGTCAAAGCTTTCTCTCCTTAGTATACTTGGCTGCTTGATGTTTTAATACTGTATGTTGAAATCTTTCACAATGTCAAAACATTGATTCAGTTTTTCTCCTCATTCTGTCAATCATTGTTTCATGTTCATTAAAGTTTGTTGGGGGGTGGGGTTGTGGCTCAGTGGTAGAGAGCTCTCCTAGCAGTGCAGGGCTCTGGGTTTGATCCTCAGCACCTCATAAAAATAAAAAAAATAAAAGGTATTGTGTCCAACCACAACTAAAACATAAAATATCAAAAAAAGTCTGTTGGCTAATTATGTTAGTTCCACATAATTTTTCTTTACAGTTCCATAAACAACTTTTTGTTTATTGTATATATTTTATAATTGCCTAGTAAATTATAATTTAAAACATGTATATTGATCTTTTTATCTCTTAGATATAATTTTATGTCTTAGTCCATATTGTTTGTGACAATATAATTATATTAGCTTTATTTTGATTAGTTTTACTTAGTCCAGCTTTTATACTCTTTTAATTTCATTTGTACTTTTGTTTATTCATTTTACAGTCTTTAAGCTAAATTTATTATGTTTGTGTTATATTTAGTTGATGTGTTTTGATTTTTTTACACTTTTTGGGTCTTGTTGTTGTTATTGGGGATTGAACCTAGAGTCACTTAACCACTGAACCACATCCCCAGCCCTTTTTGATATTTCATTTAGAGACAAAGTCTTGTTGAGTTGCCTAGTCCCTCACTAAGTTGCTGAGGGTGGCTTCAAACTCATGATTCCCCTGCCTTAGCCTCCAGATCTGCTGGGATTACAGGCATGCACCATGGTGCCCAGCTAGGCTATTGATTTTAACTGGAATTTTTCCTCCTCTTTGTATTTTAAAAATTTTTTGTTCTTTTTGTTCTATTTCAGTTTTTTGCCTACATTGGTTTGCAGAACTAATGATTTATAATTATCTTAGAAGTGTATCAGATAATCTCATTTTTAAAATATGAATCTAATCATTATCTCACCTGCTTTCTGAAATATAACGGGGCTTTTAGAAGCTAATTATCCCCCAGTTCATATAACATTCTTTTTCAGTAAATTTTCTAAATTTAGTATATATTCCTGGATTTCCATTTATTTGTCTAACATTTCTGACTGCATTCTTTCATATATATTTTTTTCTTGCAATGTACACATTTACATGGGTAGTAATTTTTCCTAATTTTTAACCTTATATTTTAGACATTGCTTTGGTGCAGGGCTTCTCAACCTTGGTAATATTGGCATTTGGGACTAGAAAATTTTTTTTTATTGTGAGGGGCTGTCTTTTACAATATAAATGTTTAGTGGCATCTTTGACCTCTACCCACTAGACACCAATAACACCTTCCAGATACTATGATCAAATATTCTTATATTCTCAGGGAAAGGCTTGCTGTAAGGAAAGGCAGCAAAAATTACTCCAAGCTGGAAACTGTTGCTTTAGAAATATTTTTATTAATTAGACTCTACAATTTTGATTTTCTGAAAGATTGTTATGTTTCCCTTGGTTTTGAAATAACTAATTTTATAAGTTACTAATTATATGATTCTAGATTTTTTTATCAGCAATATGAAGGTTAATCCTATTAACTTTTGGTGTCTGTTGCTGCTTTTGTACTGTTGTCATTTCTTTGAAGCTGTGTTTTGGCTGCCTTGGCTTGGATGTCCTGCAGGTTTTCAGTGTCATGTCTGGGTGTTGCTTTTTATTTACTCTACATTAGGTTCATTTTGACTTTTGAATCTAGGCATTCATATCTTAGAATGCTTTTAGAAAACCCCCAACTCTAACCTCTTTCATAATTTCCTACTCATTTCTCACTATTATGTCCTACTGGATATTCAACTGGGCATTATATTACAACTTCTCACCCCCCTCTTTAACTTAGGCTCTTTTTTGGACTTTAAATCCCTCTAACTATCTAGGTTGATGTTTCATTATGTGTTTCTACTTTTCAATTTTGAAAAATGTTCTCCTCAGCTGCCTTAGGATGCTATTTAACACATCTAATAAGTTTTAAATTTTAAGTATTGCACTTTTAATTTTCACAAGACTATTTTTTTCTCAATCTTGCCACTCATTTTAAAAGATTTGAATATTTATATGTATTTGTGGATAGTTCCTTTTATTTTAAATTTTTTAAAATTTACTTTTAACTGAGACATAGACAAATATGTTGCATATCAATAGGATCCCCTGTAATATTTCATTGCATATATGCATTGATTAATGTTTAAATCAGGTTAAATATTTAAGTCCTCAATTGTTTTTTCTTTATGGTGAAATATTTCAAAATTCTTTCTTCTAGGTTTTAAAAATACACAATACATTTTTGTTATCTAGAGTCATTTTTTTAAATAGTAATTAGAGTCATCTTACATTTTTTGTGAAATATTTTTAATACATAACATCTAAAAGGGTACAGTGTCTGCCATTTTTTTGCTACTAACTCTCATTCATGATACCTTAGTCTTGTATATATTTTATGATTTTTTTGATAGATCACAGTCAACAGAACCTTATCTATGATATTATGAGGACTTAGTGGAAGATTTTATTTTTTCCCAAAGTGAAGTAGCTCCTATCTTCATCAGACTCTGGGGAGGGATGTAAATGTTGAGTTGCTTTAATGCTGTAACACTGTAGCTGATGCTTTGCAGATGGTTTGGATAATTCCAATTTGTGCCCCAACCATACATCCGTGATGCTTCTGCCTTTGAATTCTCAAGGAAAGTCTTTTTCTCCTCTCACCTGGTAGCAAATTTAAGGAAACTTTTTTACTGCCAACTTCTATTTAATGTTGTTTATTAAGAGTATACTCCTTTTGAGGTTCTGCATTCCATCTCATCAGATATTCCAAATTTGGTAAACCCTAGATTTTGTCTTCCATTAACTCCTCACAGTAAATGTCTGATCTTACACCACCATGAACACAAATTGTTAGTTGCTCTCAGTATAACTGTAAACTTCAGATAACAGTTACCTTCCTGCTAGCCTTTCTTTATTTTGGTTCCTGGCATTTTCCTAAAAGTTGAGCAATAAAATTAAACATAATTTTCAATGCTTTATTAAGATTACTAGTTGTTTTGAAAAGCAAACATTAATCAAATGTTTTACTTATGTACTACTGAAACTATAAATTAACTTTTGTTTGAAATTTAAAACTAATATATGTAAAGTCAAGTTGAAGAAAGTGATATACTTTAGTCTCCCAATAAGCATTTATACAACACTTATTGTTTTAAACACTAAAGGGGTAATGTGACAGTATAGAATCCATGCCTTTAATATCCTTAGCATATGCTAATGAGAAGAAGAAGACAACAAACAAAATAAATACATAAAAAGAACAACTTTGGACACTAATGAGTGCTACAAAGAAAATAAAGTAGGATTATGTAAGGGATTTATGAGGGACAAAGAGTCAATCTAGGGATTGGGACCAGTAACTCTGGGGAGAGAAACATTACTTGGTACCTGAATGATGAGAACTTGATACTTTTTCAGAGAGCAAGATGTTCCCAGCAGAAGGAATTGCAATTGCAAAGGTTCTGGGATTCAAATTAGTTTGAGCAAGGAACAAATGATAGACAGTATAACTAACTGACAGAAAATGAATAGAGGGAGACTCATTCAGAGAGAAAGGTATAAAATATACATGCCAAAGTGAGAGATCTGGATAATATAGAACCAGTAGAATTCTTTATGCATGAGAGTAACATTATTTGATTTATACTTCTGATTCGCCTGAGGATATATAAAAAATGGACTAGCACATGCAAAATCAAAGATTGGCAAAATGTTCTTTCTGTCATCCACAAAGAAGATAGCAAAGCTTGCCCTCCAGTTGGAGAAGTGGTGGGAAGATTAGCTTGAAATACCTGTGGATGTATAACTGATAAGACTAAATATAAAGAAAATTAGAATGCAGGCTGACTTCAAGTATAATGCAGGAAAGGTTACAGGAAAGCATATATTGTCTTAAATCACATTGTAGCCTTTATATTTTAGTCTGAGCTGTCCATTAGCCATCTAATTAGATATATTAAGGAGACAGTTGCATAGTCTGAAGCTAGAGAGAAATGTAAGATGACGGTAAAATTTGAGTCATAGAAGTTTTAAGCCAGTGAAATGGATGATATTTCTTACAAAATGAAATAATATAAGGAAAGAAAGATAAATAAGGTTGATGATAAAGAGGAATTCAGCAATTATTGATTTGGTAGAGAAGAGATCAGCAAAAGAAAACAAGGAAGGAAACCACGTAGGAAGTGTACTTTTAACCTAAACTTCCATAAAGTGCATCCAGTCAACTTAGATTCCTAATGTCTCTAGAAACTTTCAATTATGGAAGTATAGGTGTAGAGTGAGGTGGTAATTTTATTCACCAAAGTTGAGATTGTATTAGGGTTGACAGTGGTAGAAAGCAGTTACAGGGTTAATTGTACTAGCGGATCAGAGAATAAAAGCCAGATACAGAAGGGAGCAAAAGAAGTAGGGCAATGGATTGGGAGACTTACTATACTCAGATAATTATTGGATATGATGTGCTAGATAAAAGGAGCTATTGGAAAATAGATTTGGTAGAGAAAACTTTCCAACTGATTTTTTTAATCTTTTGAAATGTATATATTTTATGTATTGTAAATTCAAAAATTAACATTTTAAATATCACAAATTATTATACATAGGTAGAAAGAACCAATCAAATATAAATAAATAGATGAGTGAACGGAAGTCTAGTAGAGTAGAGGAAGGCAAATGGGAGAGGGGAGGGAAGACACGAAAAATAAGAAAAAGGGGAAGAAAAGAAAGGGTTCATGAAACTGAAATCAAATTCCATGCACATATGTATTTATCATCATGAACCAAACTACTATATATAACTATAAAACTCTAATTAAAAAACACATAAAATTTTTTAAAAAGAAAAGGAGTTAGAAGTAGAGAAGATAATTGAGAGTGAGAGGGACATCAAAGCTCATGTAGTAAAGAAGCTCAGCTCTTGAAGTGGTAATAAGATCTACAGTGTGGTTCTGTCAAGAAGAATGACATAGCTAAAGTGTTAGATATAAATGGGGAAATGATGAAATGGAAGCAAGGTGATTCACCTAGAAAGTCAGAGGATATGCCAGGGACTAAATTTCAAAGCAGAGGAAAAGATCATTTTTGATAAGGACTAGAACTAAGAGGCTCCAGATTTAGGAAGACTGTAGAAATCTTCCAAAAGAAGAAGACAAGTTAGCTGCTGAAATTATCAGTAAATGATATAAAGTGATCAGGAGCTGCATAGAGAGCAATAAGGAGGAGAGGTAATGGAATCTGATGATGTATTTGACAAGGGTCTGTTTTTGAAGGAGGGGGTGGAGTAAAGACAAGAAGGAGAAGAAGAAAGCAAATATGACACCTGCTGGAACATCCTAAACAGGAGGCCTGGGAAGAAAGGAGGGAAAAGGGGAAGGAGAAGAATGGTATTCAAATTGAAGTTAAGAGTAAAACAATATCCTCAGGAGACAGGAAGTTTTCCCTAAGACTAAGGAAGTGAGGATCATAAAAGCATTTGAGGAAAGAAGGACATACCCTTTCTAGCCAAGGAAAATTCTCACAGATATCATGGAATGGTTTAGAAAAGCAGTATTTTAGGAAGGGGTAAGAGATAGGATGTTTCCTATTATAATTTAAGTGAACCAGAATAATGCAAAGAAAACTAATCAGAAGAAGAGATCCAAGTAGCAAAGCATTTTATTATAGATATTTGGTTGTAATGAATATTCAGGATATTTGTTTTACATTCAAAAGGATAAAGAATATAAATGATAATTTAGCAAGATTTATGTGATCCAAAATTTTTTCAAGCCTATTTCAAATAAATTATGTTCTTACATAAATTATTCAAAAAATGTGAGGTTTAGGTGATAGGAATTCTTATCAAAATTTTGTCAAAATTCAGAAGTTTTTTGTTGATTTTCATAATGCTTTTCTAGAAATATAAGTATATTTTCAAAGGTATTCATAGGTGGTAAAACATATAAGTTGAGTGTAACCCTGCAAACAAGTGGAATGAAGATCAGGAAGGTTAATTGGGCAACTTCTTTGTTTTTTTGTCTGGACAAGAGTGGTATTCAAAATACCTTACATCTGCATATCTGAATTGACCAGAGCTGGGTCCTCCTGTGGCAAATTTAACCCAATAATTGTTCAGGTGCCTTTCAAAGTGAGTAAGAAACCACATAAACTAGAAGACTGTTAGAGCAACTTAACACTGAATATTTTCTGACTGGTAGATACTCTTTTTAATATTTAGCAATCATATGTATACCTTACTGTATACATATGACTTACTGACAAACTCTATTGCCTATCACTGTGTAACACTGTAAAGTATGCTACACCTTATATATGATGGAACTGATGGTTTACACAAACTCAGTTTGTCACCTGCAGTCTGTGATATTTTGGCTGTTTTTCTTCATCTTCTCACCAAGTGTTGTGTGGCAGCATAGTTCAGTGGAACAGATTGTACTTAAAATAAGATGTGGATTTGCATTCTGATTTCACTATAAACTAGTGGTGTAACTTTTGCTAAATTAACTTCTTTAACATTTAACTTCATTTTCTATTAAATGGGAGTATGAAGCTTAAAGACAAGAAATTGAAAGACATCCATCTGTCTCAGTATCTGGTATATGACTATAACCCAATAAAAATAACTGTTACTACTGCTTTGAGAATTGGAAGGAGATTGCTAAAACAAATGTTCTTCACTTGGAGCTTTATCTGTAGTCGGGCCTTGGATGTCCAAGAATTCCCTAAAATTGAAAGTATAATAGCTCCTATGTGCATTTATGCTGAGGATTAACATCATTTGAAAGATTCTTGAAGGGCATTTTGAATCTCAAGCTAGAAGACAAAATGATTGAACAACAACAAAAGTTGGAAGAACTAGCATTGAGAATGACATAAAAAGAGAAATAAATTAATAACTTGGAGTGTGGATGCTAATTAAACACACTCATAATTTTAAAGAGAAAAATCACTATGAAGATTTGAAGAAGAGGAAATCATAGCATTAATATGAAATTAAAGAGAAAGAAGAGTTGGTGACAATTAGTAGACAAGTTCAGAAAGAATTAGTAAAGCCAGGTAGAAGATTGTAGATTTGTGATGGTTTTGCAGGTTAGTGAATCTAAATAGACTATTGAGAAGTTATTATATGTTAAGTTGCTTCTGTTTTATATTTCCTTGATACTCAAAGCCATACATAACTGTTTACTGACATCTTTTATATTAGTATTTCTATCCAATTTTGAGACATCAATGCCATTCATCACTGTAATATTATTGTATTCTGATGTTATTTATTCTCAATTACTGATAATAGTGTTGGATGTTTATTCAAAGATTTTTTTTTCTGTGAGCAGGTTAATGTTTTTATTTGCATTTCAATTTGAATTCTTTCTCATAACTGATCATTTGATTCTCTTGAACATTTTCAGAGTGGGCAAAAAATTAAGGATGATTTATAGAAGATAAAATTAATCAGTTCTCTATAAAAAGGAGAATTTAGTGATAATCAATATTATGTTTTACTCTGAGAGGAAAATAAGAGAAATTCAACTTGAATTTATTAAATCATTAGTAGATTACCACGAATTGTTATCCAAACATATCCTAGGGTAAGTCTTAATATGAAAACAAAAATGTTGAAGAAAAATAAAAAGGAAAATTTCTACAAATGTAAAATTATTTTTCTCAAACAAAAGTGAAGATGTATGAGTCCTATGATAAATATTAGAGAATATGCTTTCTGGAAAGGCATATTCAATAAATGTCTGCAGCATGTCTTCTCTGTGTCAAGCAGAGAACTTATAGAAAACACATTTTACCTTCATAATTATTCATTTACTGATTTTACAGATGAGCAAACGGCAGCTCCAAAGGTCATGATGTACTCAAGGCAACATGGCACAGTGACTATACCTACCCAGGCCTGCCATTTGCCAGTGTGTGACACCACTGTCATTAAACCTCATAACCCCATGTAAGAGAGGCCTTACTGGTATATTCTTATTTACAAATGATAACTGTGCCCAAAATAAGTCAAATAATTTACCTATGTAAGTATAAACGTGTCAGAGAGTAAGATGAGTTCATGGTTTTTGACCTCAGATTCAATGCTCTATGTACTATATCATGTTTATTCATTTCCTTATTCTCAGAACAAATGTTTACTGTGCACTGAACATTTGCCAGGCATTTTGTTAAAAATTGTGTATGCAATCATGTTGAACAAAATACTCATGGTCCTTCTTCCAGTGGGTTTAAAGATTCATAGGAAAAAGAGATTTTAAACAAGCAAGAAAAAAAGGCTATAAAGTAAAGAAAGCAGCTCATTGAGATCAACAAAAAGAGGGCTTTAGAAAACCTCTGAAGGAACTAGCTGTGAAACAAGAAGGTATGCTCCAGCCATAAGGAAGAGAATGTACCAAAGCTCTAAACAAGGAAAGAGGCTGGATTTGTTAACTCCAAGCAAACACAGTACACAGTAAGGACATCTTTTTTCACACAGGAGTAAAAATTTTACATAGAGATGTCTATAAATTGGCTAGTATATCAAAAATCAGTCACCAATCTGTTTTGCCACAAAATAAACTTAATTGAAAAGTGTATATATATATATATATATATATATATATATATATATATATATATTCCACAATAATGTGTACCCAAGAAGGTTTCAATGAATATATTTTATTCAGTTGTCAAGTATTACACAGAAAGTCAGAATTTTAATGTAATCTAATATTTTTTAAAATTATAGAAAAGTGTCCTACAACAATAGTATAAAACTTTAAAATTTTTACCTTCCTCGAACTAAACCACAAAGCATCAAGACCTTTTATAACAATATGTGCAGCTACCAAAGGAGACATGATGCAATAACTCTTTGGAAACATCTGTCAGTGTCATTGGATAGCTCTTGACTCTCATTTCCTTTCTAAATCTGGAATATCTCTTTCTCAGGATTACATGTTCTTTATCTCATAAAATTTATGCTATTTTCATTGCCAGAAATAGCTTTTACAGAGTCATTTCTGATCTATTACAATTCACAGCACCCTGTCCATACCACAGAGATTGAGCCTTCAAGATATTAAGAATTGGCCTTCATAATCTACCCATAGATTCATGATTTCGATGAGGATGGAGATTTAGACTCCTAGATAAACAATCTACTATTACAGATAATGACCATTTATGTTCATACATATAAGGCTTTCTGAAAAAAAAATTGAAGATTCTCAACCACATGTATTCTTCAGTATAATTTGTTAAATGTGACATAGTTGAGTATTATCTTTTATAAACTTACTTGCTTTTATAAAGTTGCTTGCTACTACCTTTCCTCTTTACTGAATTTTCTATTTTCCCAAACTCCTGTCTCTAAAGATATCATATAATCCTCTGCTTTGGTAACAGGTAGAGAACCTAATGACAGAACTGTTCTCTGTGTTCTGGTGCATCAGTAGATAGCAAATGGAGCGTATATACTGTATATTTGGGGCATTGGTAATAGTATCATTACATTCAATCTCACTTTAGAAAATGTCATTCTCATAAGCATGTTGAAAATAATTTAAATTTCTTATTTATTCAAAATATCAATGAGCCAATCTTTAAAAATTAATACAAGATCAATTCATTGCCAAAGAAAAGTACTGTTCATTGTAAAAAATATTTTGCTAACAATCATCAGGATGCCTGACATAGGGGAGTCAAGACAAGGGTCTACTGGTAGCTAATACATTTATTAAATCATTATTAAATCATCAAGAATTGAGATCTAAATACACTCCAGGGTAGGACTTAATATGAAAAAAGGAATGATGAAACAATAAAGAGAAAAATTTCTATAAACGTAAATTTTTTCTCAAACATGTATGAGTTGTCTCAATATCATCACAAAATAGTTGTAGAACAGGCAGATATTTTGACTTTTGTTTGTCTTAAGTTTTATACAACATATAAAAGGTTGTATTAGGTTTAACACTGCAATATTTAAAAACATATGTATTTTCTCTGTTTACCAATGTTTAAAAATAACTGAATTGATTTGACATATCTTTTTGGGTTGAAAATTAGTAAAGACACAATTTAATCCAATAGTCCCATCAATCAATAGGATACAATTGATGTCTATAGAATACTTTATCTAACAAAAGATAAATATACATTATACCTTTTTTATTTAATTATTTATTGGGTTTTTATTTTTTATTGGTTGTTCAAAACATTACAAAGCTCTTGACATATCATATTTCATACATTAGATTCAAGTGGGTTATGAACTCCCATTTTTACCCCCAATACAGATTGCAGAATGACATCGGTTACACATCCACATTTTTACATAATGCCATATTAGTAACTGTTGTATTCTGCTACCTTTCTATCCTCTATTATCCCCCCTCCCCTCCCCTCCCATCTTCTCTCTCTACCCCATCTACTGTAATTCACTTCTCTCCTTGTTTTTTTTCCCATTCCCCTCACAACCTCTTATATGTAATTTTGTATAACAATGAGGGTCTCCTTCCATTTCCATGTAATTCCCCTTCTCTCTCCCTTTTCCTCCCACCTCATGTCTCTGTTTAATGTTAATCTTTTCCTTCTGCTCTTCCTCCCTGCTCTGTTCTTAGTTGCTCTCATTATATCAAAGAAGACATTTGGCATTTGTTTTTTAGGGATTGGCTAGCTTCACTTAGTATAATCTGCTCTAATGCCATCCATTTCCCTGCAAATTCCATGATTTTGTCATTTTTTAGTGCTGCGTAATACTCCATTGTGTATAAATGCCACATTTTTTTTTTATCCATTCATCTATTGAAGGGAATCTGGGTTGGTTCCACAGTCTAGCTATTGTGAATTGTGCTGCTATGAACATCGATGTGGCAGTATCCCTGTAGTACGCTCTTTTAAGGTCTTCAGGGAATAGTCCAAGAAGGGCAATAGCTGGGTCAAATGGTGGTTCCATTCCCAGCTTTCCCAGGAATCTCCATACTGCTTTCCAAATTGGCCGCACCAATTTGCAGTCACACAGCAATGTACAAGAGTACCCTTTTCCCCACATCCTCGCCAGCACTTGTTGTAGTTTGACTTCATAATGGCTGCCAATCTTACTGGAGTGAGATGGTATCCTAGGGTGGTTTTGATTTTTTTTTTTTTTTGAGGAAGACCTTAGAAGATGGAAAGACCTCCCATGTTCTTGGATAGGCAGAATTAATATTGTCAAAATTGCCATATATCCAAAATTGCCATATACATTCAATGTAATTCCCATAAAAATTCCAATGATGTTCTTCATGGAAACAGAAAAAGCAGTCAGGAAATTCATTTGTGAAAATAACAAACCCAGAATGTCTAAAACAATTAGGAAATCGAAGCATCACAATATCAGCTCTTCCATACACCTTACTCTTAAGTTTACATGCAACATTCATTAAGAGAGACCAAATTAAAGCCCATAAAATACACCTTATCAAATTTTAAATAATGGGAATCATACAAGATATGCTCTCATTCCACAATGGAATTAAACTGGAAATCAGTAACATGTGGATAACTGGAAAATCCATGAATACTGGAAAATCCTCAAATATGGGAAGATTAAGAAACACATTTCTAACTCATGGATCAAATAAGTAATCTCAGGGGAAATTTAAGAATACATTGAATTTAACTGAAATGAAAACAGGATTTGTCAAAAGTTGTGAAATGTAGTGAAAACAGGGCTTAAAGAGACAGCCTAGCATTGAGCAGAATGCCCTTAGAAAGGAAGCAATATCTAAAATTAATAATTTAAGCTTTTGTTTTAGAAAACTCAAAAAAGAATAGAAATTTAAATCCAAAATCATCAGTGAAATTTAATATAGGAAACTGGTAGATAACATCAATGAAAACCAAAATCTAGTACTTTGAAAAGGTCCATAAAATTGATAACCCCTTAGCCAGGCTAACTAAATAAAGAGAAGACAAAATTACTAATATCAGAAATGAAAGAAGAGATACCCGCACAGATTCATTGAACACCATAAAGGAAATAAAGTATACTATAAATATGTTTATGCCCACATTTGTTAGCCAAGGTGAAATTTCTTGAAAGACATCATATACCAAAACTCACATGAGAATGAACAGACAGGAGATGTATATTTATTTTTTAAATTTATTTTTTATAAAAGCATCAATCGTAAGGGACCTTCCAATACAAGGTACTGGTAAATTCTACCAAAAATCTACAGTAGAAGTTATACTAATACTCTGACAGAATATAGTCTGGAAGAAATGATTCCAAACCCATCCTATGAACCCAGCATTAATAGATTAAAAATTGTTAGCCAAATATTTTCAATGTGAGTCCACTGTTGTGTAAGGATTATACGCCACTATCAACTGGGTTCCATTACAAACATGCAAGTCTAGTTCAACATTCAAAAATCAGTCAATGAACTCTATCAAGTCAACTGGCTAAAAAAGAAAATCATGTGATTTTTTTTCAATAGTTGCTAGCATTTGTAAAAGTCTAACATCCATCGTGATAAAAACTCTCATCAAAACAGGAATAGAAAGTAAATTCCTCAAATTGATAAAGTACATCTACAAAAAAACCCCCATAATTAACAACATACTTAATTATGAAAACTTAGTAACTTTCCCTCTCAGAGCCAGATCTCCCTCAGCACTTGTTTTCAAAATTTTGTATGTCTTTACTAAAACAATAAGTAAAGGAAATAAAAGACATACAAATCAAGAAGAAAGAAATAAAATTTTCTTTATTTGAAAATAGCATGATTGTGAAATACATTCCAAAGTATTGACTAAAAGCAAACTCCAGAAATTAATAAATACTCAGAGTAAAGTTGCAAAATACAGGGTAAGTATGTGTAAATAAATCATTCTTCCATACACCATAAATGACCAATGGGCATTTGAAGCTTGAAGCACAATATCACTTACATTAACATCCCAAGATAAAATAGTTTAGATATAAATGTAACAAAATGTACACAAGATTTATACGGGGAAACCTATAAAACTCTGATAAAAGAATTCAAAGAGCTAAATAAATGGAGGATTATCCCACATTTATAGATAAGGAAGACTGTCAACTCAATCTATAGATGAACACAATCCCAATAAAAATTATTTTGAAGTTATTTTGAAGACATCAACACATTGATTCTAATGTTTATATGGATCAAAGATCACCAAAGATCACCAGCACAATATTGCAGGAGAAGAACAATGGCAGAAAACTGACACTACCTGACTTCAAGACTCATTATATAGTAGTAGTGATTAGAAAAAGGTGATACCCTCATGCATGGGATTAATGCCCCTCTAAAAGAGAACTCCCAGAGCTCCCTCACTCTTGCCCTGGGGATCAATAATGAGCCAGGAAACAGACCCTCACCAGAACACCAGATCTGCTGGTGACTTATCTTGGACTTGTCCTCCAAAACTGCAATAAATAAGATACTCTTGTTTATTAGCTACCTGTTTAGGGTATCAGACTCTAGCAACTGAAATGGATTAAGACACTTGGGTTTGGTAATGATTTTAGGTACAATATAAAAGGCACAATCTCTGAAAGAAACAATTTATAAGGTGGACATCATTAAAATTAAAATCCGTTTTGTGAAAGATGCTTTCTAGAGAGCCAGAGACAAGTTCCATATTTGCAAAGAACATATCTAATAAAGCATTTTTATCCAAAGTGTACAAAGAACACTTAACATTCAAAAAAACAAAAAACAAACAGTACTATTTAAAATGGCTAAAAGACCTGAACCTCACCAAAGAATATATACAGATGGCAAAAAAAGCATATGACCTCAGCACCACATTAAAAAAAAAAATAAAGATGTTGGGTTCACCGAAAACTGAAAAATAAATATTGGGGCTGGGGATGTGGCTCAAGCGGTAGCGCGCTCACCTGGCATGCGTGCGGCCCCGGTTCGATCCTCAGCACCACATACAAAGATGTTGTGTCCGCCGAAAAATAAATAAATAAATAAATATTAAAATTCTTTCTCTCCTCTCTCTCTCTCCCTCCCTCCCTTTCTCCCCCCCCTCTCTCTCTCAAAAAAAAAATAGCATATGAAAAGATCCCCTACATCACAAAGCCTCAGGGAATTCCATGGTCCTACATGAGTGACCTGCAACTCTGTACTTATTAGAATGGCAAAAATCCTGAACACAGATGATGACAACAAATGCTGGCAAGAATGTGGAGCTAAAGGAACTCTCACTTTTTGCTAGTGGGGATGGGAAATGGAATAGCATCTTTTGGAAGACAGTTTGGCAGTTTCTTACAAAGCTGTACACACTCTTACATATGATATGATCCAGCAATCACACTCCTTGGTATTTACTCAAATGAGTTGAAAATTTATGTTCACACAGAAACCTGCACAAAAATGTTTATAGCAGCTTTATTCATAATTGCCAAGACTTAAAGATAGTCAAAATGTTTTTCAGTAGGTAAATGTACAAATCATCTGTGGCATCATGACAAAATGGTGCACTATGCAGCACTAAAAAGAAACAACCTACCAAATCATGAAAATTCATGGAAGTAACATGACTCATAATACTAAGTGAAAAAGCCAATCTGAAAGACTGTAATACCATGTAATACCAATGATTATCACTTGCTGGAAAGGAAAAACTATAAAGAAAGTAAGAAGATCGGTATCTCCCAGGGGTTCTGGATGTGGGAGGTTTGTGTGAAAAGATGGACACAGAAAATTTAATCACAGTGCAAATATTCTATATGATACTGTAATGGTGGATACATGTTCTTTTGTACTTGTCAAAACTGATAAAATGTACAACGGAAAAAATGAACCTAAGCAGTAAGCTATAGACTTTGGATAACAATGATGGATTAATGTAGCTTCATCAACTGTTACAAAACACCATTTGAGTACGTGACATGTGTGGAGGACTCTGTATACTCTACTCAATTTAATTGTAAACATAAAACTTCTCTTTAAAAAAAGTTGAGGTTTGCATAAGAATTCTATTTTCTAATAGTTGCTGTCTAGTGCTTTTAAAGAGGACACATGCCTCCAAATTGCCACAGAAATTGCCTTACCCCAGTTCATTTCTCATTTTTTTAAATGTTGTTTGTAATTGTAACCTTTGAGTTTGATGATTAATAATCTCTAATATTCACTCTTTATTTTAAGCTAAAATCTAGCTAAATAAACTCCTGCATTTTCCTTTGAATTTTCTTACTCTCTTGATGCTCCATAATAAAACGCATATACTTCATCTTTATTCAATATGCTCATTTTATTGGTTTTCTACCATATCATCAAGCATCCTGACCAAATATGATGTCTGATTAACAAGCCATGAACACAGTCCAGATAAATGGAAAGGAAAGGGTGATTTCTAGCCATTATGTTCCACTTTCCTTTCTCAAATGATCACTAACACAAAGTAATGCCTTCTTGCCCTTTGACACGTGCTCTGTAGGATTTTGGTTTCTGATCTCTTTTCTCATAAAAATGATGGATAAGAGAAAAGGGAAAACCAACCAGGAAGGAAAGACTCCTCTCCTAAACATCACTCTTCATGTTCTGAGCATGCCAAATATATATATTTATACTATTTTTTATCTATATAGATTATTTTGTGCCCTGTGTAGGCTTTTAATAGTATCTTTATAAAAATATTGACACTAACATTGTGCAGAAGCATGTTAGTAGATTTATTGTTTGTGCTTCTATTTTTTTTCGTAGATATTCTTCAGGCCCCAAATCCTCTAGAGAACCTTAGCATCATGTTTGATTTCCTGTACTATTCTCAAAAGGCTATCCATTCAAATCTTCCAAATTCTAAGAAGAATTCTAAGAAGGAGCATTCAAAACATACTTTAACATGTTACAAACTCAATGAATAGAAGTGCAATAGAATCTTTTTTGAATGGCCTTCTATATGTTATTGTTTTAGATGATCCCAGATGTACATCATTGTATCCTTTTCTGTTTGTAGTACTTCGTGTATAGTATTTATGCCAAATAATTGATCAGGGAATTATCCCTAGGAGAGATACATGTTAGAGATGCTATTTTTATTATCATCATTAAAGAAAAATACTTATTGAGGACTATATATCAAGAATTATACTAATAATTTACATATAATATCTCAATAAATAAGTACAATTACCTTATAAATTATATATTGTTGTCCTCATTTTGTAGATGAAGCTTTAGACTGTCCAAGGCTTTACAGTAAAGAGAAGGAAGAACTGAAATTAAAATCTTGTCCATATGACTTCAAAGCTTAGGGCCTTAAAAATATTAAAATTTCATCAACTTTTTAAGATGTTAATCATTTCTGTGTAAAAGAACATAATAAATTTTTAATTTTATCAATGTTTTATTTTAATTGATGACTAAAATTGTATATATTTATCATGTATAACATGATATTTTAAAACATTTATTCAGCATAGAATTACTAAATTGAGCTAATTAATATACGTATTACCCCACATCTTTCTTTTTCACAATAAGAATACTTCAAACCCATGGTTTAGCAATTTTCAGGAATACAATATAAAGTTATTAACTGAAGTCACTATGTTGTACAATAAATCTCTTCAATCTTATTTCTCAAATTTACTGAAATTTCATATTCTTTGACCCACATGCATCAACCTGCGTGCAACCCAGTCTCTGGTACCCACCATTCTGTTCTGTTTCTGACCTCAACTTTTTAGATTATACACATAGCTGATATCATGTGGTGTTGTCTTTCTGTGCTTAGCTTGATTCATATATCGCATGTTTTTCATGATTCAATTGTTGCAAATGACAAGATTTTCTTCTATTTGAAAGACTGCATAGTATTCCATTTTGTATATTTAACAGTTTTTTAAAAACTGATTCATCCATTGCTTTTGACTACTGTAAATAATGCTACAATAAATATGGAAATGCAGATATTTTCCAGCATACTTGTTCATGTATTTTTAATACTTACTCAGTAGTGAGTGGGATTACTAGGTTATATGTTAATTTTTTAAAAAATTTTTTGAGAATCTTCTGTACTGTGTTCCACAGTTATACTAATTAAATTAGTTGTAATAATTAAAATTACCAACAAAAATTGCAAAAGTTTCCTTTTATCTATATATTCACTAACACTTATCTTTCTTTTCTTTAATAATTGCCATTGTCATTTTTTTAAATGCATTTTCTTAATAGTAGGAAGGCCATTTGTATATTTTGTATTGAATAATATTACTTTGGACTTTTTACCCATTTTTAAATCAGCTCATTTGTTATTTTGCTGTTGATTTAAGTTTTTATATATTTTGGATACTTCAACCCTAATAAGTTTATTGCTTGCAAGTATTTTTTCATTCTTTACATTATTCTAACTCTTTATTGATTGTTTGCTTTGCTATGCTAAAGGTTTTAAATTTGATATAATCCCATTTGTCTATTTTCTGTTTCTGTTTCTTTTAGACTCATATATTTAAAAAATTATTGTTCAGAACAATATCATGGGTGTCTTTTTCCCTGCATTTTCTTTTAGTAGTATTACAGTTTGGGATTACATTAAAGTCTTTCATCAGTTTTGAGTTGCTTTTTATATATGTTTGAGGTAAGTGCCTAATTTCATTCTTCTGCATATGGACATCCAGTTGTGCCAACACTGATTATTGAAGCTTGTCTCCTGTGTCTTTCCTCATTGGGTACCTTCATCTTTGTCAAAACCAATTGACTATTAAGGCATAGATTTATTTTGGGGCTCCCTCTCATCTTCCAATCCTCCGTGTATCTGTTGTTATACCATCACCATGCTATTCTGATTACAATACTTTTGTTATGTATTTTATTTTATTTTTATTTATTCTTTATTAGTTCTAATCAGTTATACGTGACATCAGATTCATTGTACACAAATGAAGACAATTTTTTCACTTCTCTGGTTATACAAGAAATAGAGTCACAGCATTCATGCAATCATACATGTACCTAGGGTAATAATGTCTGTCTCATTCCACCATATTTCATACCCATGTCCCCTCCCCACTTCATCTTTGCCCCATGCTCTACTCATCCCATGTGCCCCATCCACCCGCATTATTGGATTCACATCCACTTATCAGAGAAAACTTCAGGTCCCTGTTTTTTTGATATTGGCTTATTTCGCTTAGCATGACATTCTCCAACTCTATCCATTTACCTGTAAATACCATAATTTTATTCTCTTTTAATGTTGATTAATATTCCATTGTGTGTATATATACAACAGTTTCTTTATCCATTCATCTGTTGAATGAAGGGCATCTAAGTTGGTGCTACAGTTTAGCAATTGTGAATTGTGCAGCTATAAACATTGAAGTGGGTGTGTTATGGTAGTATTCTGTCTGTAAGTCCTCTGGGTATAGACTGAGAAGTGGGATAGCTGGGTAAAATGGTGGTTCTATTCCAAGTTTTCTAAGGAATTTCCATACTGCTTTCCAGATTATTTGCACCAATTTGCAGTCCCATCAGCAATGTATGAGTGAACCTTTCCCCCCACATCCTCACCAAAACTTATTACTGTTTGAATTCTTGATAACTGCCATTTTTACTGGAGTGAGATGAAATCTTAGAGTAGTTTTGATTTGCAACTCTCTAATTGCTGTAGATGTTGGACATTTTTTCTTTTATTTGTTGATAGATTGTTTATCCTCTTAGAAGTGCCTGTTCAGCTCCTTAGTCCATTTATTGATTCGGTTATTTGCTTTTTGGTGTTAAATTTTTCGAGTTCTTTATATATCCTGGAAAGTAGTGCTCTACCTGATATGCATACATAAAAAAATTTGCTCCCAGTATGTAGGCTCTCTTTTCACCTCACTGGTTGTGTCTTTTGCTGAGAAGAAGCTTTTTAGTTTGAATCCATCTCATTTATTGATTCTTGATTTTGTTTCCTGCATTTTAAGAGTCTTGTTAAGGAATTTGGAGCCTAATCTGATATGATGAATATTTGAGCCTATATTTTCCTCTATTAGGTATAGGGTCTCTGGTCTAATTCCTAGTTCCTTGATCCACTTTGAGTTGACTTTTGTGCATGGTGAGAAATATAGGTTTAGTTTCATTTTGCTGCATATGGATTTCCAGTTTTCCCAGCACTATTTGTTGAAGAGGCTATCTTTTCTCCAATGTTAGATTTTTGGCTCCTTTGTCTAGTATGAGATAACTATATTTGTATGGGTTTGTCTCTGTGTCTTCTATTGTGTATCGTTGCTCTACATGTCTATTTTGGTGCCAGTACCATGCCATTTTGTCAGTATAGCTTTGTAGTATAGCTTAAGGTCTGGTCAGTGTGATGCCTCCAGCTTTGTTCCTTTTATCATGATTGCTTTTGCTGTTGGATAGCATGGTCATTTTTAACAATGTTACTTTTTCCAGTCTAGAAATATGGGATATCTTTCCACATTTTTGTTCTTCAGTTCATCAGTGTTTTATTGTTTTCAGTGTACATATCTTTCACCTTCTTGTTTGAATGTGTTATTTTCTCTCTGGGGTAGTATTGTAAACAGGATAGTTTTCTTAATTTCTTTAATCCTTATTGATATGAGAGTGTTGAAACCAAATCTAGTATTTACAGAATACCTTGAGTGTAATAGATACTATAAAATGTATTCACTCAAATACATTATTTATTTAATCTTCATAACAATCCAAAGTGATAATATTATTGCCATTTTCAGGATGAGAAGTTAAAGATTTAGAAAGTTTTAATTTTCTCAAGAATACATGAATAGGGTGTGGTTTTTGGACCCACCCAGAAAGATTGTAAGCTCTCAGCTTGTTCGTCCATGCCACAAGCTTAAACTTTGTTGCTTTTGCATTTTCCTAATCAAAACTAGAAATAACTATGAAGTGCCTATAAACAAAACATTTCTTTTGCTTATCATCTTGCTTTAACATCATCTACTATTTCTCTCCTCTATTCTATAGGTATTTATATTTTGAAATTTATTTATAGCATGTAGGAAGAAAAGGTTTCTCTCTCTCTCTCTCTCTCTCTCTCTCTCTCTCTCTTTCTCTCTCTCTCTCTCTCTCTGTGTGTGTGTGTGTGTGTGTGTGTGTGCCATTAAAAATTATTTATTTAGTCTGTTCAGAGCTTACAAATGTGAACATATTCCCACAAGTTTTTTCTGTCCTTTAGGGTATTTTAATACACCATTTCTAGGATAATTTTACTCATTTTCTTTCAATTATGACATCTGAAATAGTATAAAAGCCTAGGAAAATGTATTCAGTTGTCATATAGAAACTAGTTAAAAATCAGAAAATTTGATGCTTTTTCACCTCTCTAAAAATCAAACAATTACTCAGCAATAAAGGAAAATAAAAATCATGGCATTTTCAGGTAAATGGATGCAGTTGAAGAAGATAATGCTAAGTGAAGTTAGCCAATCCCCAAAAAACAAATGGTGAATGTTTTCTCTGAAGAAATGATGCTTCAACTTAGGTCTGAGGATAAAATAAGAGTTGATCAAGTGAAGAGAGAAGAAAAAGTTCCACTAGTGGTAGTTGCATATGCCTAGGCTTCATGTTAGCTTCTCTCAGACTATACAGATATCACACATTGATATTTTGATATCAGTTGATATTTTGATAGCCCTCAAAATATTTCTGAACTCCTGAATATTAAATTATGAAAAATAGCCACTATAGAATTATAAGTAAACTGCTAAGGTCATTTTTAAGAGCCATTGTTTTATACATGTCTTCACAAAAAAGAAAAGCATTTTGATCATACTGTCACAGAAACAATTATGAATCATTTCTGTTGACATGTAAGGTAATTGTACTATATGCCTCATGAGTCTGGAGAAATGTGCATAATCTTAGTCATGTGGAAATATCTGAAGACCTCAGAGGTTTTATTACCTTGTGCCAGGAATTGTGGTAGGCTTTAGAGATGAAAAGAAATACAAGACAATACTCCTCTTCTCAAAGAACTAACAATCAAACTGAAGATTCAAGCCAGGCACAATGGCACAAGTTTCTAATCCTAGTGATTCAGGAGGCTGAGGTAGAAAGATACTGGCCAGTCTCAGCAATTTAATGAGTGTGTGTGGGAGGGGGTGAGGGGAGAGTAACTCAATGTTAAAGCATCTCAAGGTTGGATCCCCAGTACCAAAAACAAGGCAACAAACAAAATGATTCATAATAGCTATGAGATAAATATCATCTGATATGTCCAGGGTAAACTCTTTAGCTTATTTTAAGTGCTGTAAGAACATAAATTTGAAAGCAATTATTGTTTTACTCTGCACTTTACTGCATTGTTTGGCTTTATCTAAAGTCCGGAGATATTAGGAATGTATTAACTGTTATATACAAGTACACATACTAACAAATAACCTGGGGTCATTACAATAAAAATAAAATGTTATTTCTATTTAATTGCATATTAATGTAAATGCAGCTGTACTTAATTCTGCTTTGTTATTGACCCAATAAAGAGAGATAACAGAGTGTATTTTAACTTGAGGTAAATGTTCTGGGTTGAAAAGAACTTCAACAATTCCACCTTCTGTCTCTCTTGCTTTTGTTCTTGATGCTCTGTGTCTTCCAAGTATTCTTGGCAACAGGCCATCACAGAAGCCTTTCAATGTGAAAGGAGAAGTCAAAAGTCAATATTTGTCTCAGGTTATGTCATTGTCTCTCTGAGTGCCTATGAGAATTTCCTCTCTGAGATACATAGCATGGAGAATCGGAAAACACATGCTCTTATTACTCATAGGAATGTGACTTTTCAGCAGACAGGTAATATTTAAATGACTTCAAAGTAATAAGTGAATATAAAATTCCACTACCTACAAAATAGTGCTAGGTAGCTATTCTTACAAAACTAAAATTAAAAGTTATTTTCAAAATTTCTGGCATATTTTTATTCTCTGATGATTCATCATTTGTATAGAGTTAAGCTTTAAAAAAAAAGTCTTGTGACACAATTACTTAGAATCTTTAGAAAACCTTTAGCACACAGAACAGGCTTTGGTGATTTTTATTTCAAAATCCATTCATGTGTGGAAGAACATGCTTTTCCTTTGAGAAGGTATTCTTTTGAATAGATTAGGAAAAGAAAATACTCTGGTGAACTATTTAATAATTGATTATGGAAATGGAGTCTTAATGAAATTTCCATCTTCCTGAAACATGAACTTTGTATTTATTACTTTTCTTGTGTGGTTACCTGACATAACCTAACTAGAATGCCTAGTAGCAATATACAGTAAAAAGTATCTGCTTTGAAAGAATTTGCAAACCCTTATCTCTCTCCTTTAGTTGCAAATAAAATCATTTAAGCTGTAATGAATAGAAAATTCTCATGACAGAAGCATATATTCTTGCTCAATACATTTTAATTTAAGTTAGTATTTGTTTTTCAGTTTCAGAGAAAGGGCACTATTAATGCTGATAAGTTTTTCATTGAAACATTTTCCCTTGTAGGTTTTCTGTAGATCCATCTAAATTCAAAACCAACACTCTAAAATGGTTTGATTTTCACTATCATTAAATAAAATTCACAAAATAATCATTCATTGGATCCTGAAACTTAGAATGGAAATATTAGGGCCACTCCTCACCCTCCATACCATTTTTTGTTTGTAGGCCTATGTATGCTCAAGTACAAAGACAAATTAAATTCAACTGCCTAATGTTCTAGAACCACTACATTAAGCACCATAAGCAGCCCATCATCCACAGTGACAATTTAGCATGGAGGACAAGCAGTCTACTGGAGTCCTCCCAAGGGTAAGAGTCACAACCTCTCCCCAAGGTGTCCATTCTAGTTTTGAACAAAGCTGTTTGTGACTTTGGTTTATTGGTCTCTATTATGCTCTCTTGAATTGCATTAATTATTTTCATCTTCTACAACTTCCAACTCAAATGACAACTGTCATGGCCTTGTGAGAACTTCCCTCCTGCACATGCTTAATTTTTTCATTCATTCCTCATATGCACTTGTCAAACTTTAAATCTTCTGTTGCCTCTTTCTCTGAATATTCTATTCTATAAATTTTCCTTTAAATTGTGATATCAAGATTGGAAAAAATATAATAATCTGATTATCATCCCACTGGAAACTATGGAGTCCAGAGGTCCCATGATAATTCATAATGTGGCCACCCATATGTAGGAAACACAGACTAAAATTCCATAACTTTAGCTTTATCTTACTTGCAATATTTCAGTGTAGTTGATCCTAAATCAATATGTATGATTATTAACAATATGTACATTAAAATTTCAATTTTCAATATTTATTACACTTTTCTGTGGATTTGGGACATTTGCAATGTACTAGAAAGAATTGATTCAGGAAAACTACCCAATTAACTACTTTAAGGATTGTAGTACTTTCATATAATTGAGAACATTCTATAGCAATGTCTGAAGTAGTAATTATGCAATTTCCTCAGTCCAGGAAAACAGCCTCTGTGAAGGCCAGATTATTGGAGCTCCCTTTCTAATAAGTAGGTCAGACATTAGCTGCAGGCATCTCCAAGGCTGTTAAGCATTCATTAATGTTATGTGAAAACACTGCTGCTATAAGGAAACCATATTTTTAAAGATTATGTTAATTTTTTAACTGTTTCTTTAGGAATGACCACTCTCCCCTCATCAGAAGGGATTTTGTTTAATACTAATATGTAAAATTATTTGAGTAGCTTAGTTTATGCCACATACCATTGTATGTCTTCTATATGTATTATCTCTTCTATTTTGTACAACGTGTTGAGTTATATACTATTAGTACACCCATTTTACATGTAAGAAAAATAAACTTTCTAGAAAATATTTTGCTGAAGATTATGCTTTAGTCAGTGAAAAAAATAGGACTTGAACTAGATAGGTTTGCTACATAAGTTCTTAGCTACTTTGCATTTATTCATTCATTACTTAATAGTTAAAGGATAATTTCCCACAGTGTTGACAAACCTCAAAGATGTTGTTATAACTTGTAAGTGCTAGGCTTTGAATAACATGTAGAGCTCTAAGCTTTTGACTCCAAGACCCAGGACTCTTATCATTACTATGGTAGAGACCCCAGAGTTCTCAATATCAGGTTCTACATGTTGCATTTATATGTATTTGGATTATATATTTTGGAATGGCAAGGAAAAAATATATAGTTTGGTATACCTCTATTTCTCTTTTCCTCTATAACTTAACTGAAGACATCTCATACTTTCTCACTGAAATTTTTGCAGTGGCAGAGAAGAGTAAAAATGCATCCTTGCAATATAATTGATAAAAAGCCCTTGCACAAACTATGCATTTATTCTCTTGGAAGTTTCTCTTTTAATTTTAAAATTAGTGCAAATTTTATACTTTATTGCTGTTATGAAATTATTTTCTTTCTGAAAGTTTTTATTTGAAAATCATTTTGAACAAAATTAAAGCTTGGGTAAAAGGCACTATGGTTTTCTTTTTTTAATGGCCTAGTTATTATCATTAGCCATAGGAAATGCATGTCTATTTGAGGGTAAGAGTGAGAAGAGATTCACTCAACCTTCATTAATTTGTTTTTAATTTCCACTTATTTAAGATATACTTATTAAGTACCCATAGTATGCAAAGGTGATACAGACAGGATATATAGAGAAATGATATATAATCTGATCATGAAAAACACAGAGAAGGTTTTCATAGCAGAGAAGTCAGCCTAGTAAGTAACTTTAATACTAACTTCCTAGAAGTAAATGCTATTACAGCAAGTCTTAATAATTACTGATGAAATATTCACACATTTTCTTTATATTGCTTTGTATTTGACATCCATATGCTCCATCTACAGGAAGTGAATGACTATTGGTGCTATTGATGAAAATGCCCATTTCTCAATGGCTCTTATTTGGATACTCTTCTGAGTTCATGCTTTGAGCATATCTCCTATAAATGGCTGGGGGATTTCATATACCAGATACAGGTCAAGTAAAAACTCTCTGTTATTACATTTCCCATGCTTATTTAATGTGTTCAATTCTAGGTCCAACATCTCTTAGTTGTAACATTGTTTTTGGTATTACAACTTAACATACTTATCACACTTTCTTAATTACTTACATCAGTACTTTCCTGTGATTGATGTTCAGGTCTTTCACTGTTCTATTCAGTCAGCTTGTGTCTTTTCAGCATTTTAATTCATCTCACTCTCGTCCTGGGTTGTTAGTAGTATCATTATCTATTCAATTCCTTGTAGTGTTAGGATTTCTTCTGCGTTTTTTCAGAATTTTTTACTTTCTATGCTTTCAAAGATTTTAAATTTCACATTTGCATTTTCTCAAAAGCACACCATGTCATTTAATAATCATCAACATATATTTTAAAATTACACACTACTACATCCTGAAACACAATACATATTGATAGTATGTACTGAAATTGCAGGCCTAGTTTTGAAGATACTAACTGAATCAATGTCAGACATTTATATAGATTTTTAAATCACCCACTTCACTCGCCACCTGTCATCTCAATGTTAGCATTGATAAATTAATACTCATCATATTCAAGTGATTCCTGCACATTTAATTCTTCCCTGCAAGAAAACATATGAAAACAATGTCCACCTAAGACCTGGAGAAACATGACTGAGCCCTTTAAAGTTAGAAATACACAAACAGTGAACAAGGGCTGAATAAGTTTTATAGCAATCCAATGAAGACTTACAAAAAGACTCTTCTCATGATTTGGAAGAACTTAGATGCAATATCGTGGAGAAGGTAATATTTTAACTGGACTTAAGGCACAAATGAGTAACCATTTACTGTAAAGAGGCAGACAGCAAATATTTAAGGTACTGGTACTGCTTGGATATTTAAAATATAACTACTAAAAAATATGAAACACTTCTTATTGGCCTGGGGATGTGGCTCAGTGGTAGTGTTGACCTGGCATGCATGGAGCCCTGGGTTTGATCCCCAGCACCACAAAAAAATATAAAAACTTTATGTGCTGGACAAAAAAAACATCTGGAAGGCTGAGTGTGACTGTGAGTAAGTTTCTTGACCCCTGACTTAAAGTGAAGCATGGATTAGGGAAAGGATGTTGTTATCTGAGAAAAATCATAAGCAAATCACAGAGATATGTGTTTCTGGAATGTGAACAGACACAATTGGAAGTAGATCCAGAAAAAACTAGAAACATACAATAGGCTACATTATGGAATCCTTATAATTATATGGTAAAGTTTAGTTAGGCGAAATATTTCAGATTTGTCATAGGTAATTTATTAGTGCATTCATTAATTACTTATGATGGGCCCATAATATGCTGTCTAAAGTATGACTCCAGATCCTATGTTATAAACTTTTTGATTTGAACATCACTGATTCAACAATTGTTTATTTACTGCCCACTGATGACTAGTTAGGGATATGAAAGTATGTGCATCATGCATTCATATTCCCAAAATGGCCATCATCTAATTAAGCATAAAAGGATAAAAATATGATGGATCTATAAATGTAGCCACACAAGTTTGGAGATATCTGAACAGATGCACACACAGGGAAGCATTTCAAAGTCCTGAAAATAAGGGAGTTTTGGAGACAACAGCAATATTGGATATCTGTAAAACACACAAGTTTGGAGATGATTCCATAATTTAAAAAATGGCATACTATAAGAGTCCCAAGGGTAATAGGAATTAGGAATTTTTTACTCTGTGTTAAGTTTACAAATCTGTTATGGTTTATATATGAAGTGTCCTACAAAAGTGTATGTGTGAAACAATGCAGGAAAGTTTAGAGGCAAAATGATTGGATTATGACAGCCTTTACCTAATCCATGCATTAGTTCTCTGATAGGGATTAACTGGGTGGTAACTGTGGGCCACTAAGGTATGAATGGAGGAGGTGAGTCCTTGGGGAAAGGGCTATGGGGTATGTTTTGTCTGTGGTGAGCAGAGTGTCTCCCTCCTCCTCCTCCTCTTCCTCCTCCTCCTCCTCCTCCTCTTCTTCTCTTTCTCTTCCTCCTCCTTTCTCCCTCCTTCCTACCCTCCCTCCCTCCCTCTCCCCTTCCTGGTGCCATGTCCTGAACTGCTTTCCTCTGCCACACACTTCTACCATGATATTCTGCCTTATCTCAGGCCCCAAAGAATGGAGTAATCTGTCTGTGGATTGAAACCTCTGAAATCATGAGCCCCCATATAAACTTTCCCTCCTCTAATTGTTCTTGTCATGCCTTTTTGGTCACAGCAGTGAAAAAGCTGACTGAATACTATCCTTTTTCAAAACATATCTGAACAGATGCACACAAAGGGAAGCATTTCAAAGTCCTGGAAATAAGGGAGTTTTGGAGACATCAGCAATATTGGGTATCTGTAAATCTCTCAGCAGTTTAGGTCAGGAATACCTAGTGAGGCTACATATGACATCAGTTGAATACATAGACTAAAGTTTGATATGTTTTCTCCTTAGAGCCAGCAGATGCTCCATCCTGGGAATCTACCCTTCAGCTCCTCTGTGTGTATTGGTGCTGATAGATTTTAGACAAAGTGCATATGAATTTTCTGTTACTCTGTAACAAATTATCATCAACCTAACAGGTTGAAACAAAATGCCCCAGTATACTATCTCAGTTCTGTGGGTTAGAAATCTGGATGCACACTTCTGAGTTTTTTGCTCAAGGTCTCACAAGGCTAAAATTAAGATGTCACTAAGGTGATGATTTTAGCTGCAGGTTTTATGGGAGGAACCTTTTCCAACTTCATTGATATTCTTGGAAGAACCTAGTAACTCACAATCATAAGTCTGAGGTCTCTCTTTCTTTGGTGACTATCATTTGAGTCTTTTCTCTGTTCTTGGAGATCACCCATGGTCTGTCTTTCACAGTCACCTTTGTCTCCAAATCAATAACTGTCCACCTAGTCCTTGTAGTTTGAATCTCTCTGGTCTCCCTTTCTGCCATGTGGAGGAAACACATTTTACTCAACACCACATGAAGGAAGTGTTCTACTTTACAGTGTTCCTATCAGGAGACCGTGGCCCTTGGATAAACTCTTTATTTTAAGGTCAAGTGTTCCATATGCCATAACACAATCACAGTGGTGCTATCTTACATTCCAGCTTTGGAAGATAAGAGTAGACAGGCACCTAGGGCAGGGGCCTCTCTATAGGGTGGGTAGGGACAAATGGAAAACACAAAGTACAAAGCAGCAAATGAATAGAAAAAAAAGGTGGAAGAGAGAATCATGTGGGTTACTGGTTGGGGCTCTGTGAAACAATAAACCAGATAAATTCATAAATTTGTCCTTCTCTATGAGAATGTGATGGATCATATAGACCTATGAGGAACAAATATAATAATGCTAAATTTTAAGTTAAACCTTTTCTTCTCTCCTTTATGTGCATTCTCACTTCTACCCTGTGGAGATAAAACATAAATATTGCAAATCCAGAGAGCTTATTGGAACTTTTCTGTTGTTTTTCATGGCTTGAAACCACCAAATACGACATGTCTTGCTGTAAGCAGTGAGTTGACAAATCTAATCCTTGTCTACTTTGACCACACCAATTGCTCATTATTCTATGCATCCCCTGGAGGCTTCATAGTGTTTCAAAACCACTGATTTATGCCTTTCTAGAACTGGATGGGCAAGTAACTGTCATCAGCTTATCAGCCTAGGAAAAGGACAATTCTTGGAGGTTATGAGATATGTCACAAAAAAAAGTTTAAATTCTGTCACTGGACAGAAGTGTAAAAGCTTTCCCATGAAAACACACACTCTCTATGGGTTACCAGAAATTCTCACTGTGACCTTATTTAGAAGAGAGGAGGGAAAGCTGGAAGAAATGGATATTATATGTTCTACCTATGCTCAAGGCATGATGAAAAATTATGAATTGACTTAACCTCTTTTGCAAGGGAAGTTACTTTCTAGGAGAGCAGGTTAAAAGCAAGTGGCTCACAGCCTCATAAAATATAGGTACAGTTTGCCAAGATTTCACAAGCCTGAAGAGTAATGTCTTCTTTCAGTTTAACAGTCTAAGTGATGATAGAGTTCAACATATACTCACTAAATTTGAAATTCGCCTTAGTCATAGAGGACTGTCCTTCTGTTTCATGGTGATTTTTTAACTTAAAAATTATAGAGTATAAAATTATTTAATAAATTTAAACCAAATCAAACAAGAGCAAACAAAGGAATGTCATGGGGATTTTTAAAAGTATAAACTATGCACCATGTTCTGTAGTCCTTGCCTCTTAGAAAGCTGAAGTGGGAGGCCCAGGAGTGTGAGACTAGCCTAAGCAACATGGGAAGACCTCATGTCCGTGAAACAAAACATCAACAAAGAAAAAAACAAACAAAAAAAATTAATGTACTTTAGTTTTCCATGGTTTTGCTAATGTAGAACAAATTATATATGGTCCTAAGTTAAATGTAAGTAAGCAAATGGTAATGATTTAGAGATTAAACACACAGAAATAAATGTATGTCTGTATAGACTAAGTTGTATTTATAGGATTGCTATTTTTTAAGATCAAATAGACATGCTCTATCTTTAGCAGTATTTGAGATTTAATAGAGCAATACAGTGAATATAGCCCTCATTTGCTAGAAGAATAGTTAAAGATTTTCAGAGAAAATACTTTCAAATAACTAAAGAAGAAATAGGACCTTAGAGGAAATCAAATTAATGTCATTTTGTTTGGAAAAGCAGAAGCAAAAGTGAAGAAGTTTCTTCCCTGTTTACATGACATTTTAGAATATATACCAATATATTACTACTTGAATGTAGCAAAACTAGAGATTACTTTGAATTGTAACCCTTAACTGTAACAGATTATTAAAATAAATAGCTATTATCTTTTATAATAGGGAGATTAATAGATTAAATCTTATATTTATCTTTTGGATAAACCTTAATCTTGGTAGGATTTCAAACCACTGAAATGTCTTTGTGTTATGTTCAGGACATGTTGGCTTAGCTCACTATTTATATCAGAAAGAATTCTATACAGATGGAGATGTATCATAATAGAAGATAAGGGAACTTTCTATCTGATAATAATAAATAGATCCAATGTATAGTTAGTGGGTATTTTTCTAGAATCATCAGTCACTGGCAGATATTTTATTTATATTAAATAAAATATTACACCAAATATGACATGTCTTGCTATAAGCAGTGAGTTGACAAATTTAATCCTATTTAATGTTACAAATAAAACAACATTATCAAAAAATCCTTGAGTATACTAAAAGGACACACCACCAACAACTTTCTCTCATTTAAATGACAAGTTACTTACTCTGTCCTTTTAGAGTAAAATGATGTTTGTTACTGCTGAGTTATTATTAAAGTACTTTTGCTATTCAATCATTTTCCAAGCCCATTTTCTTCCCCGTAAAGGTACCCAAACTAACTTCCTTCAACTTGGGACAGAAGATGGGAAAGAAGAGCAAACACAAGAAAGAAACATACAGAAGGGAAGGTAGTAAAGAGAAAGAAAGCAATATGGTGGTGACTTCCAAGCCTATAAACTGAGGATCCACACTAGTTTTCCACTGAAGAACTATCTAGAATTTTCCATTTTATGTTCCCATAATCCTCTGAGAGTGTCTCACTATTTTTAACGGTTCAGACAAATACTATCTAGTACTATCAAACTGGTTTATTAAGCATTTTTTCTTTAAGAAAAAAAATTCATTTCACTGTTTTCCATAATGCAAATGCAATTTCATTTCAGCTATAAAATTTTACATACACCTTTCCTGATACTTAATGCCTTAATTTATTGTGTAATTAGGGTGACACAACATATTATGAGACACCTTTTTCAAATAGCTTCTGATATATTGCTCAGCGTGGTATTTGAAACAAAATCAATAGTCTGAATGGTCATGAGTACAGGGTGCTCTAAACTAGCCTACTACCCTGATTGGTACTAATTTAGAAGGTGGGCTTGCTTAGCATTTTTTGATAAAAAAAATCACCATTAAAAACACTGGGAAGGCAGTTCTTAAGAGTCATTAAAATATTTCAAAGGATGAAATTCCATTAAGTCAGGGTTTTCTCTCAATAATAACTTGGGCTATGTGCAGTTTGAAGTGTTAATTGCATAAACGTTTCTATTTTCTCTTCATTGCACTCCATAAGGTATTTTTTTAAGTTCTCGAACCATATGTATTCTTTCTTCCTAAACTTCCCCAAATGCCTATAATTTGACCATTATATTTTAATTGTTAAACTGTTTTAGCACAACAGTAAACACACATTAAAATCTTTGGGACATTATTTAGTGCTTTCCTGGTTACTTAGTGCTATTTCCAGGCTCCGGGTTTTCTATCCTCCATTCCATAAGAATAGCAACAATACAGCTGCATGCTGATATGGATTTTAAGTTAGGCAAGTAACACTGCAGCTCTAAAACTCATCTGTGGCTTCCAGCTGACACATGCAGATGTTTCTGCTATCAGGTGTTCTTTGTTTCTAGGATTCACCATAGTGTGATACAAATGAAAGAAACATTATGACAGCAGAAATGATCTTGCACTGAACATTTAAATATTGTCAACAATGCATCTCTTCAGGAGCCTACAATATCTGTTATCCTCTTCCTGAGAAAGTACTGAATTTAGCTAAATTGAGATACTTTCAGTTAATCAAGTAACTCAGAAACATGAGATTTATGCCTGCTGTCCAAAGGACACTATAATAGCATCATTGTGACTATTCCGAAAAGATTTGGAGATAAGTATCATACTTAAGAATTATGCAGTTTATTTGTTAAGTTACAAAATATATTTGAAAAAATGAAAATTAAATAGGATAAAAATTGAATGAAAAATAATGACACCAAATGTCCTATATTCTACTTTAATGCCTTTCAAATAAGGGTAATAATACTTATTTATTGTTATGATTAAGATTCTAGCTGACTTGTCCATGCAAATAAGTGCCTTAAGTGTCCAGACAAAAGTCATCACTGTGAAGTGTTTAGGACACTTCCACAGAATTGTGGTAAAGAAGGATAAGACTTGATTTAATTAATTAAATTAAGGAGAAAGAACCCATATTCTATTTCTTTCTATTGGAATTAGTTGGGTGGAGGAGTCGTTAGCTCTACTCTATTGAAAAATGTCCTCTAAGTGTCCTTATCATCATTCTTTATGTAAACATAGCAATTATGGCTGCACTGAAGCTCAAGTGGATTAAAAAGACTCTTAAGACTCCAATTGTTAAACTTACCTAAATGTCCAGACTATCATTTTTATGTCATATTTTTAATTTATTTATTTTATTCTGAGACTAATGTAAAAAAATGCAATGGTAAAAAATGATGCAGAGAGATCCTGTATCATTTATTTAATGTTTCCCAGTGGTAGCATCTTGCAAAATGCTACCAGTAGCCAAGACATGGTCACTGATGAGGTCAAGACAAAAAATTCCCAATTAGGACTATTTTGCCCTTAAAAAAAAAAAAAATGCTGCAGCCACTTCCTTGCTCCTTAGCTTCTAATATCTTCTCAACTTCTATAATCATGTCATTTCAAGAATGCTATATTAGTAGACTCATATAGTGTTTAATCTGGGTGTTGGTTTTTTTCACTCATCATAATTCCCTGAAGGTTTATCCAGAATTTTTCATGTATTAATATTTCACTTTTTTGCTCTGTATTATTCCATGGTATGGATACATGGGTTTAAATGTTCATTTGCTGAGGGGCATCTCTGTTATTTCTGGGTTTTGGCTCCTGTGAATGAACTGGCAATAAATATTCATGTACAAGTTTTATGTGAACATGAGTTCCAGAAGTGCATTGCTATATTATAAGGTAAGTTAGATGTTTTGTTTTAAGAAACTGAAACAATGTTTTCCAGAGTGGCTGCATCATTTTACATGCCCAACAGTAATAAGAGTGACTAGTTTCTTAAAATCCTCATTGCATTTGGTTTGTCAATATTTTTTTTTATTTTAGCCATTTTGTTAGATGGGTGGTAATATCATATTGTGGTTCTAATTTGAATTTCCCTAATAGCTAATTAGGTTTTATTAGTCGGCTTCACATCTCTGGGACCAAAATGCCCAACAAGAACAACTTAGGGGAAGAAAAGTTTATTTTGTCTCATGGTTTTAGAGGTCTCAGCCCACAGTCAGCTGACTCCATTACTGTGGGCCACGGTGAAGGAGAACATCAGGGTAAAAGGAAAGCTGCTCAGTTCATGGCAATCAGGAAGCAGAGAGAGCCCAGAAAATGTAATCTTCAAGGGCATGTCCCCAGTGATCTGCTTCCTCTAGCCACGCCTTGATTGTATAGTTACCACTTAGTACAGTAGTTCTTTCTAATTATTAATCCATCAAACAGATTATTCTACCAATTAGGTTACAATTCTCATAATATAATTATTTCAGCTCTGAACATTACTGCATCAACACATGGGCTTCTGGGGAAGCATCTCATAGCCAAACCATAACAGAAGTGTTTCATTCTTTGCAATCTGTATATCCTCTTCAGTGAGACAAATCCTTATATCTTTTATCTATTGTCTAATTGGGTTGTTTATTTCTTTTATTAGAAAGATTTGAGAGTACTCTATATGTTCTAAATACTAACCCTTTTCATACTTATCATTTACAAATATTCTTTTCACATCATAGCTTGCCTTTTTAAATTTATTTTAAGTTGATACATGAAATCACAAAATTATACATTTTAATGGAGTGACATGATATTTCAGTATATGTATACATTGTGTAATACATATACACAATGTCATATACACAAAGGTCAGACATGTCTACCTCCTCAAACATTTATCATTTCTTTATGGTGAAAATATTTAAAATCCTTTCTTCTAGCTTTTTGAAATATACAGTACACATTTGTTTTCTATATTTACCCTAGCATGTAATAGCACTCCAGAGTACAATCTTAGAGCACCTCCACTTGATGACTGAGCTCCAGCCAACGATTGCTGTGACTCACAGCAATAGCATAAGTTGCCCATCACCAGCATTTGTATAGAGCAGAGAATTCTGGTTTTAATTAATTGATAGCATTGTGTGTATGAGGAATTTCAGCACCACAGATAGCTTTCCTCCATCACAAATCAGAAGCACATTCATTGCTTCAGAATTCTAATCTTTATGTCCTTTTCTGGCTCTATTTCTATAAGACACCTTTGAATTTTGATACATACTATATTTTCTATAAATGACTAAGTTTAAAAGATTTGAGATTTATTCTGCAAGTTCGCCATACTGTCATTATATCCTCTTTTCTTCAGTATGTTTTGAGAATGTAGCTCATTACTAAAACTCTCATTGTCTACTCAGTCCATACACATATGTCTTCATTGTTACAACTGTCAAAGAATCTTCCTGAATCTGAAGATAATCTCTTGTAAAGTTAAATGCAAGTGTAGTGTCATTCATAGTTTTTATATAAAAATACCAGGAATCTTCACTGTTGCTACTTGATATATCATTGGGCTATCATGTTACCATGTTAAAGTATTCAACTTATTAAAAAATACTTTTGTAAAAAAAAAAAAACTAGCACACCAGAAATTTTTACTCTTATGTATCTGCAACTGAGTCCCCAGTGATTGACCTTTTCCCATCCCTCTCTGCCCCTACTCTCCCCAGATCTGGTAACCAAATTCCACTCTCAATTCTGTGAACTCAACCTTTAATGTGTTTCCCATGAGTGAGACCAGGTGGTACTTGTCTTTCTGTAACTGGCTTATTTTGCATAACATGACTTATACTTCTATTTATGTTGTCACAAGTAACCAGATTGTATTCTTTTTTATGGCTGAATGATATTTGCTGTGGATATTCATATTGTTTTCATCTGTTTATCAATTGATGGACTCTCAGATTATTTCCATTTCTTGATTGTTATGAACAGTAAAGCAATAAATATGGGGATGCAGATATCATTTTAAAAGATTGCTTTCATTTCCTTTGGATATATATCTAGTAGTTGGATTACTGGATCATATGGTAAGCTCTATTTTTAATTTTTTGAGCCCATACTGTGTTCCAGAATGGCTGTACTAATTTATAATCCCATCAACAGTGTGCAAGGTTTCCCTTTGCACCACATATTGCCATCATATTTTTTTAACAGCCATTCTTACAGGAGTGAAGTAATGTCTCATTGTGAACTCAATTTGCATTTCTCTGCTTATTAGTGATGTTAGCTATTTTTCATATACCTGTTGGACATTTGTATGTGTTATTTTGAGGAATGTGTGTTTAGACCTGTTGCATCCTTATGCTCTAAAATGAGATCACAATGTTGTCCACTCCTGAATCAAACTCCTGGGCTCACAAGGTCCTCCTTCCAGTAACTTTCACTAAAGACCTATGCTACCACACCCAGCTTATGGCTGATTTTTAATTGTTTGTTGTTGTTTTTTCTTGCTTTGCTTTTGCTGTTGAGTTTTGGATTTCCATATAGAGCCTTGATATCAAACCCTCATCAGATATATAGTTTGTAAATATTTTCTTCCATTCTATATATTCTTATGAAAATAACAAGGTTGTATAGTACATTCATTATCCAACATATTTAAATTTAATACTTTAATTAAACCAAGTAGCATCAAATAAAAGATTCATCTATAAGAGGCATTTACATCAGTTATTTCCAATGCCACAAGAAAAATGATCTTGCCCAATTCCAAGGCATGTTAGCAATGTCTGGAGCTATTTCTGGTTGTCACAAGAGTATATGGGAGAGTATACTCTTGGTATCTAGGAAGTTGAGGGCAAGGATGGCCCTAAGTACAATGCTAAAGACAATCTCTCCCATAACAAGTAATTGTTATTAATGCCCCAATGTTAATTGTGCCAATATTGACAAAATTTGATTTGAATAGATTGATGTCTGTTAGTGAATGTGTTAAAATCTGTTTACGGTTTACTAATCAATTTTCATTATCTTTTTATCTTGACCTAACTCTACCTTCTCCAGGAACTCTTATTTGATTGACTGCCCCAAATTTAGAACAACCTTTAGTGCAACATCTTTTCAATTATATATTAATTTATACTCATATATCTGAATTAGGTCACCAGCCAGAGAATTTGTATTTGCTTGTAGGAACTTTGGGAATAACTCCATGTCACTACTGTACATTTCTGATAGTCATCAAATAAACTTCACAACTCTTTCTTTGACTTTGCATTTCTGGTCTTAAATGTCAGTTATTTTTAAATTCATGCTTTTCTTTGTGTCTCTTTCAATAACTCCTCACAGTTAAGAATGCAACACCCTGTTCATCAATAATTCAGTAACAGTTCCAGAAAATTGCTCTTTTGCTTTCAAAATGTAGAGCCCTATTTTTAAATAAGCTCAAGCCATTAGAGTTTTCTCTTAGAAGTACCCCAACTAGCAATTTATGTGAATAAAATGACATCAAGATCAACATTTGGCAGATGGACTTAAAATTAGTGAGCTTAATTCAACTGATGATCTAGAATAAATTCTTTCCTAAGAGTACCAATCTAATGTAGAATCTGGATTAATGTACTTCTAGAGACTATTTTAACCTTATGTGAGTGTTGTTGTTATTGAATATAAGCTATGTTTCCAGCACAACCACTGGTCTTTTAAAGCAAAGCTAGAAGTGCTCAGAAGCTAGCTGCACATCATGTTGGAACTATCACCTCAAATCAAAGCTAGACCAGCAAAAAAACTTTATCTTCGAGTGTCATGCAAATGCTTAGAGTGCTTTTCTCTTTAAATGACAACATTTTAAGCATGCACCCTATTCCAAAAATGTTGTTTCAAAGGTCTGCTATTGAGTCTGAATTTCCTTTTCAATGATAAGCCTTCAAGTTCTTTTATGAGGCTATCACAAGATAATGCAAACATGAGCACTACAAGAGGCAACACACTAAAACTTTTCATCAACTCACACGTTAAGTAGCATATTAACTTCTGGATGTGAAGGGGCCGGTAAACCATGGCCATCTGTTCCCCATCCCTCAGAAGCAGATGGAGATGAGCACATTGGCTTTCTCCTCCATTTTGTTTTGTCTTTTAAATGAAAATTGTGACTGCTTACAGAATATATGATATTTTGTTGTATACATATTGTTGAATAGCTAAATTAAGTTAATTTTATCTCACATTCTTATCATTGGTTTTGTGGTGAAACCATTCAAACTATACTCTCTTAGCATTTTCCAATGTACATATGTTTTTATTAACTAGAATCACCATGATATATAATTAATCTCTTAGACTTATTCCTGTTTTCTAAATGAAAATTTTGTATTCTTCAATCAATGTTTCAGCTTTTTAACTAGTCAAATGGACTGGAGAACAAGGGCTAAGTATTTGCCATCTAGAACTACTGGATATATATCTTCTTTTGAAGCAAGATGACCCCAGGATAGTCTGCAATGCAGACCTGGCAAGCTGCAAGTGGAATTGTTTGCTTCACATACCCTATAAGAAGATAAGAAGGTCAGATCACATGAGGAAGGATTAAGTAATTACAGAGGTTAGAAATACGGGAAGTCTCCAGAATAAAAATAAAAGCACAGAATCCCCCTAACCACTGACCTGTGAAATGGCAATACCAACTTTTAGAAATGAGAATCAGTATAAGAGGGTGCATTTTGATTTAAGTCATAGAGGATATGAAGAATAAAGAAGAAATAAAAACCCAATATTGTGTCTGATTGACTGAGACCCTAATTAATTCCCTAAATAGAGAGGCCTCAGAAGATTCTATGGATAAGAAGATTGAAGGGTTTGGGGAGGTGAGCATCCAGGTGGACCTAGATTATGATAGAAACTGATTAAGGAAAGGTGGAGACTTGAGAGTGAATTTGCAAGTGACCAACACAAGCTCATTTACTCAGTACTGGGCATCAGGCCAGCCTGGAAAAAATAGTACAAAACTTGAACTTAAAAAGAAAATAGAATGAGTACATTTGTTACCTACCCTCAAGGAATTGTTTGGCTAATCTAGTGTGATTATTTGCTTTCATTCATGTCAGTGGAATATATTGCTGGCATTTTTATGAAAAAAAAAAGACCTAAAAAGCTGATGATGGAGATTTGAATCATCTAGGCCTGGAAAATACAGAGCAAATTTTTATCTAGACACCGAAGAAAGAGAACCTGAGAAACTAGCCAAGACTTACTTCATGGGATAAAAAACAGAGTGAGGGCCCAGTGACTAGCACTAAGCAGTGATCATCACAGCATTGGGTCTCTGGTGGACAGCAGTTGCTATAAATAAGAACATTCCACAAACAGAATGACCCAAGTGGAAGCTAGACAGCAGTGGCAAGTCTTTTCTCAAGAGATGATAAATCTCTGAGATGAAATTAATAATTTCTTGTATTTTCATCTTTGGCTGAGATTCCAGTTTACCCATTATTTACTTGTGTTAATTTTGGGCCATTTTAATGAAATAATGCCACCCTATAAAATCTTCTTGTTGCCAAATAGAAAAAAAATATGCAAACTTAGTATTACTAAGCATTGAATTGGAAACCAAACTTTTTATGCATGTGCTCTAGATTATCTGAACCTGAAGTAGGTGCAGAAAAGAAGCTCTAATTCAATGGACATGGTTTTTACAGGAAAGATGAAATGAGTTTCCATTCTACTTTGCAAGGTGAGAAAGCAAATTTTTCTTGTTGTTAACTGCAGGTAGAGAGAGAGAGCCTTCACAAGGGGCATATTTGGTAACTTTTCCTGGCAACCATGTGTTTCCAGACACCCCTCTGGCTTGTGTATTAAAACTCATGGGGAAGCTGAGCTGTCTTGTGTGAGAAAACAACAGTGTTTTCCAGCAGCTTCTCATACATGATAAATTTCAAATGCTTACTAGTGAAGAACTGGACTGTTTTGCTGATGGTTTTAGTAGTGGTCACTTTGTGAAGGATAAAGCGGGAAGAATTCTAGGACAAGATTTCCTCTTTTTCTTTAGGTAACACAGATAAAGAAGTCATGACTAGATCATGATGGATTCAGTTATTATCCCAAAAGAATTAGCAGAAATTGTGATTCAGAAATGTGCTGCCAAGGCAGCAGTTCTGGGCCTGTGTGGGTGGGTATAAAATCAGCACTAAGGTTTGCAAAACTTTAAAGTAAAAATCAGGACTTAACTTATAGTTTCCTGGGGCAATGGGTAATTCAGAGCAGCATACATCAATCTCAAATAAGCAGTGGTTACATCACCTCAAATAGGTAAGGATTATATAGGGAAAGAGATTTGCACAAGAATGACCATCTTTCAGGATAGCTAATAATATTAATATCATTTATTATTATTAGTTTCAAGAATAGTAATTTCATTACATTTGTCTGGTGTGAGACTTTGAGAAACTTAAAGGATGAAACAGCCCCGACTCTTTTTATAGCTCAATGCCAAGTTCATATCCTGGCATACAGTTAGAGCATATTAAATATTCGCTGAGTAAATGAAATTATAAAGCAAACTACAAAATATGACCTTGAAGTTGGATGTGATAAGTCAGCACTATTCAATAAGAATTTCTGTGATGATGGAACTTTTCTGCACTGTCCGATATGGTAACTGCGAACATGAAGCAATGAAACTATTAAGCACTTGAAATACGACTAGTAAAATTGAAGAACAGCTTTATTAATTTTATCTCATTTTAATCATTTAAATATAAAATTAAGTAGCCACATGTTGGACAGTGTGGCATTCACTTTATGAGAGATTAAAAGGAACAGAATATGCTGGTTTCTAACTGGTTATTTTAATAATATTTGATATTATCTAGTTCCCCTCCCAATTTATCATCTTTCTTTCATCAATTAAAGAAAATCCAAAGGGGAAAAAAGTCTTAAATCTCAGAATACTGGAAAACTTCTTAGTTTAGTTTTGACTTTCTATGAGTAAACATCACCTATCCATCTCAAAACAACTGATGCTCTGACTATGCAGCCAGTTGCAAGAGGAGACCACTAAGCACACAGACCTGTTGGAATTTGGGGTATAATATGTGCTTGCAGTGTAATTGTGGGTATGTTCCTTAAGACTCCTGAGTCTTAGCCCCCTCCTCAGTGAAATGAAGGTTATGATGTCTAAACTGTAGGTTGGTGAGAGTGTTGATGACATTATTCATAATTCTTATTGCAATGCTTGATACATAAAAGACAGAAAATAGTAGCGGTTACTGCTGCAGTTGTTAAGGATGAGACAATATGCTAGAAGCTGTGAAATACTAAAAGTTGTGGCACTATCAATAACCTTTTTGTCATTTGTCAATACTTCCTCCGAGTTCCTGATGGAGAGATTACCATCTCTTGTATCAGACAATGCGTAATTTTGAGGTCTCTGTCTTACCTCTATTTTCATTCTTCTAACATGAAACCTGGTACTTAGTAGTGCATTAATATGATTACTGAATTTGAATGATATAAAAATACAGTCTTCAATGCTAGTCTTAAAGGAAAACAGTATTCTTATGGTACAAAGAAAACAGAGTTACAAACGGAATATATACAGAAGATACAATAGAACAGTAAACATCCCAATGCTATGTTAACACTCATTGTCTACACTGATCTCTCTCTATCTCTCTCTCTCTCTCTCTCTCTCTCTCTCTCTCTCTCTCACATACACACACACACACACACACACACACACACAAAGTAAATGATCTAGGAGAACATTTAAGTATAAATATCAAGGATCCATGCAAAGAAAATGTTCAAATTTATACAAATCTGTATTATCAAATACATAAAGAAGATTTGAATTCATGCAAAGTTATGCCTTGTTTCTGGATGAAAAGATTAAATGTTGTAAATTATAATCCTTTCCTAAGTCAATGCTTTGTGAATAATTATCAGGAACTTTTTTGAAAAAAAAAATGAGAATAATGAGTCTACCCCCATCAGATATTAGAACAAATTGAAGAACTGCAATAAGTAAACCAATGCACGATAGGTACAAGGATAGATACATAATAAATGGAATTGAATAGTTGCCTTCAAAACAATCCCTTCTAAAAATATGAGTTTAAAATAAGAAAAGGGTTAGCTGCATGGGAAAATAAATCAGTTTAGTGCCTAAACTCATGAAGTATACCAAAAATAAATTGTAGAAGATTGAGGGTTATACAAAATGACACAAACACAAAATCAAATATTGTTTACCTTGTATCTAAAAGAGAATATTTAGCATTAAGGAAAGTGAATCATATAGATAAAATACATGTGTATAGAGTTTTTGGATTTTTTTAGCTTTTGACCAGTGTAAACATTTGAAGGAAATTTAATTAAAAGCTGTAAACTGCAAAAAGTGTCAGAAGCACAACCAGAGCAAACTTCCTGCAGCACTGCATTTAGGAATTCTCTGCCTGAAAACCTTTGTTTACATGCTGGTCAGTATGCAAATAATTATGTGAGGTTGGGCTGAGTATTTCAGCCAAACTTGTTTTTCTTGGGCTTAAAATGAAAACATTAAATAATATATGCCTCACAGGGTCATCATGATAAATCCAAGATTTATAAAACATCAGTGTGTTACTTAAAAGACAGGCAAGTGTTCAATAAACATTAGCTTAGAAATCAAAAGGGGATAACATCCTTAATATACAGTTTTATAGATCATAACTATCAATCTTCATCTTTCTGCTGTAAACTTAAAAGTGTTCTTCTAAGATAGTTATTTATTTTGACTTCCATTTATGTAATGAAATCTACCACGTCCCCCCTCCCCCCAATATCTTCTGGGTTTTCCATTGTTTTGAGAAAGTCTTACCCTCATTTTCAACTTCTTCCACTTGAGCACTTAATTATAAAAAAAATTCTCCTGTATTTTTATCCAGTATTAGGATTATTAGTTTATATAAAATTTATTTGTTAGCATAGGGAACATAGATAGTCTACTAACATTCCATTTTAAATGTTTAGGTGATTTTACAACACTATTTATTGAATAGTCTATTCTTCCACAGATTTTTTAATGCCATATGGTTAATATATATAAATGTTTACTCATAGGTCTTTTTCTGGAATCTATTCTTTTCCATTATTCTTTTTATTGATTCCTCAGCCAGTCTTCCTGTTTTAATTATATAAATTTATATTTTCATCTCTTTTAAACATTTTTATTGAAGTTTTCAATTGTGTAATATTTTCTTTGTGAATTTTAGTATCAACATATTAACTTTAAAAAAAATCAACTTCTACATCTATAATATTCAGAACTCAATAGGAAGTAGGATACATTTATCAATAAATTTGAGGAAAACTGCAAACTGAAATTTTTATATCTTGGATTTTGAAATACTTCTATAATTATTGAGTTATTTTTAGCATGAAGCATATTATTCATATAAACATCACATATTCCTTTCTAAATTTATTCTCAAATATTTTATGCTAAACTGATGCTTTTTCCCCATTAATTTCCTAACTTGGTGTTCTTGCTTTACACAGAAGCTATTGAATTTAGTGAACATACAATGTCCTCAATAATTTCATTGCTTTCAATAGCTTTCAGTTGATCTATATGGATTTTCTTATGAGATAATCTTATAATTTGCAAACATCTTTGCCTTTCATGGACATATTTTAAAAAATTCCTCTAATTGTAGTTATATATGCCCAACATCACCTTCTCTTCCCTACCAATCACTTCAACCTCTAGTAATCACCATACCACATTTTACTTCTATGGATCAATTTTTTTGAGATTCCACAAGAATTCAGGAATTAAATCAAGCAGTATTTGTTATTCTGTGTCTGGCTTATTTCTTAAAATGTTCAGTTTTATATTTCTCTTTTCAAATTACATTTACATTCATCTTAATCCTCTGTTAGCTTTTCCTCTCTCTGACTTCAAGTTCTTCTCAATGAGACATTATTTTTTTCTTTCTATGATTTATTATATTCTATATTGTTTGTTAAAGTCTCCCACTTCTTTTTCCTGATGTGTCAATACTATTTGAGTGTTCTATTTACCAACTCAGATGAAACTGAAACAAACTCATGTTACTCTATGATATTAAAAATATAAACAAGCTTATTTTATTTTACATATTTTTCTGTAAGTAGGTGAATATTTAAATTAAACCTTATAAATTAAAATGAAGGAATAGTAGTTCATAAATTTATTTCATCTCATGAGTTAGATTCAGAGTCTATCCATTGGTAAGAAACAATTCGAATGAAAAATTTCTCCAAATGTTCATGAAAAGCCATTATTTGGGGGTTTTTGTACACCAGTTTCTAAGAAGGGCATATAGTATTTTAATCACTTCTACTACACATTGTTATCAAAAGGAGGTGTGCTTTGAAATAAGAAAATCCCGAAATGGGAAAATGAAAGTTTGCTCAAGAGACAAAAGTGAAAATGTAATGTAAGTGCACAGAGCTAATAATGCAATGGGATCTGGTGAGGTGGGAGGACAAGCTTCTTATCCTACCAGTCCCACCAGGTGACAATATAATAGACTCATGTCACAACAGAGTTAAGTAGCAGCACACAAAATGAAAATGCCCCAAATGCCCATGTTGGAGATAAATGAGATATCAAGATGGACTCTCAGCTGCCAGCCCAGGGTTCCTGGAACGCAATTAGGAAACCTCAATCTGCCCAGATCCAACTGCAGTTGACACTAGTTAATAGAGATCATTCACTGTGGGTTTAATATGAATGGGAGTGATTCCAGGTCCTGTGCAGGCAAAGATCCTCAGAACCACAGCAACCACCCCAGGACTTCTCCTGCTAGCTGGAACCTGATCTGGAAGATTAAGCAGGCAGAATACCAAGGAGGAGTTTCTACCATGTCACCTGCTGACTTATAACCTTTCTCTTTGAGACATTGAAAACTTGAGGCCACCTCCATATGATGGGAGACCTCAGGTTTTAAAGGGCATTTTCCCATTGGTGCTTTTTTTCCCTGACAAAACTTCCCAACCTGCTTAGAGTCTTTTTGTACACTAATATTTCCAAACTGTATTTAATCATTTCCTTTACTTTGACATCAATTAAAGCTCTCAAAAAGTCTTCATTCTGTGTTTTTGTTGTCTAATCCTTTTTAATCATCCATTGCCTGAAACAGCTGTCCTCCAAAAAAGAAAAAAAAAATCTTAATTGCTAGTGCCAATGTCTTCACCTGTAACTATAATTACATTGCATTTTCTTCATTCTTCCTTCATCTTTGTTTTTTTCAAAAGTCTTTATAATGTTCTTTTTGATCTCTCTTCTTTTCTATATTTTCAGTTTATAGATTTCCTGAAAATCTTTAGTACTCTTCTCTAATTCACTATTTTTTCCTAGATAATCTCAACTAAGTCCACATCTTCATCTGTCCTAACCATAAATTGCATTTTGAGCCTTCAACTTCCCCACACTCTAAATTCACACATTCTATTGCTATGGCACATTTGAAATAAATAACCAGGTCAGTCTTGAAGCAAGACAAGGAAATTTATTCACTGGTGGGTTGGAAGGGCAGCAGGCAAGTCACCTCTGCAACCTTCAACCCCTTGCAGAAGATAGTGTGTGTCTTTTATTGCCCCAAATCATAAGATACCAGTCAGACAAAACCATAGCAACACAGGCAATGGGTCAGAATGATCCAGTTCAAGTACAGTACACTGCCCAAGAAAAATGGGACTAAAAGGAGAATATCTTACATTGCATAAGAATAAAAGAAACAGTTTTCAATTGCTCTGCATTGCTAAACTGGGTGTACTAAGCAAGATGGTAGAGTGGAGTTTTCTCATGGGAGAAGTGTTTTTAAAGTGTTTTTTTTTTTTAATATGAAATGGAGTCTTAGGGTAAAATGGAGTTTGTCTTGTCAAGGCACATATAGTTTGGCTCATAACACTATGGATATTTGCTTATCTATACATGAATTTTAATAGGGACTTTAAATCCAATGTCTGTAAAACTTAACCCAGTTTTACATGTATCTGAATCCTGACCATCATTATCAATTATTCTCATGTCTACGTGATGATCTTTCAAAGCTCTGAACTTTGTAGTTCTTGACTTTGCCAATTTCACTGACATTCATATCCACTCCATTTTTGTTAATTTGTTTCATGACTAAAGTTTGGATGTTAACATCACTTGGACATTTTCTGACTTTGAAAACTAAACTCTGTGTGTGTGTGTGTGTGTGTGTGTGTGTGTGTGTGTGTGTGAGTGTGATGGTGGAGGGGCACTAGTTTTTGGGTTTTTTTGTTTTTGTTTTTTTTAACCAACACTCCATTCTATATTGCCATATTTCTAATGCCCTCACCTCTCACCCCAAGATTTCACCCTGTGATTTCTACCTTTCATGAATCTTGAAGCCCTAGATATATACCTGTCCAATGTTAAGAAATACCTACAAACTGCTGTAAGGGAATCTCCTAGGAATAAAGATAGCTCATGGAGAGAGAAGATGATCATTTTTCAAACCACAAAGAAGAAGACAATTTTTTTTCTATGTTTAAAACTAAAATTTTGTGTTATAATGCAATAGATGCTACTGAAAGAAAACTATATATTTATTCTCTCAATATCAATACATTCTCAATAAGATTCCTGATTTTTACTTTATTACAACATTAATTCATTATTCTTATTTTTATGCAATTCAGTGTTTTTACTAAGAACAGCAAAGATACTTTCTTAAATTGTAAAGGTGATAAAGTCATTCTTTTGACTAACAATTGTTGAATGTCTATTCAATACAAGTCACACTCTGAGATAAAAGAGGGAAAAATATAACAGTTCTTGCTGTCAAGGATCTGACTAGAAAAATTTAAATGTTGTCCATGTCAATCACTCAATTAGCGAAGCCTGTCTTGGTAATCAGTTCAGGGACAGATACTGTTGCCTCATTCCTGTAGCATCCAGGCCAACCACTGAGCCAATACGAGTCCCTCGGTGGTTCCAAGTCAAATAGATTAAAATTTCATTGTATACTTTATAAGATATGAAAATCATGGGCATTCTCATATCCTTTGGGGTTATTTTCATTAAAAATATTTAGCCATGAATTTTAAATAATTTCTATAGACTGTGGACTGTTGATTATGTCAGTATTTATTATTCAGAAACATGAAAATTTTCAGTTTTCTCAAATGTGTTACTTCAGTATATATTTAGGAATGTGGTTTATTTAAGGTAATGCACATTGATTTTGCTTTGGTTTGCATGGATTTTACTTTTCATATGTTTAACTATGGCATAGATGCTCACCTGGTCAAACATGATATTTTATTATGATCATTTCCTCTTTGTTTTACCAATTCCAGTATAGACTGATGGGGGAATAAGTGGCCAATCACAGATTACTAAAATAGCTACCTGATCTAAAAGCCATGCACAAATCTAACATGCAATGCCCTCTCAATGATCTTAGGCACTGAGAAATTGAATCTCAGGGCTGAATGTGTCTGGCAAAAGGTGAGAAGACAGATTTCATGTGATATAATGCATGTGGCTGAGAAGCCACTATCAAGACTATACAGAACTCACTAATTAACAAATTTTTATTTGCATATATTCTATAAGCATAATCTTTCAAAGTTGCTACAATCAAGCACTCAATAGTAATATGTTTTTTAAATTTTGCTCTCTAATTGATAACCATGTAGAGCAAGAAAGACAGTTCATTCATGGGGTGTTGGAGAAGAAAACCATGATAATAATTGAAGTTCTGTCACTTATTTCCCTTCTGTTTCCTATATTGATTATTGTCTCTTTAGCCAATTATGAATAATATCTCCACCTGGTGTCGTTGTACAAGTTATTCTAATTTTTGAAAACCCTGCGTCATATAAATCTTTAATAGTGTCCCAATAATAAGTAGAGTTGAACTAGTCTATACAGTGATATCATCTATTTCTACTGATGCTGCTGCTAGCCCATGACTCAAATTGATTCAGATATGATGGAATATGTTTTTCCAAAACATTCATTTCTTATCAAACTGTATTTGTATTGCCATATCTCAAATATTCCAGTCACTTATTTTTGCACTGAAAGAAACTTTAGATCTTTAATCCCAATAAATAAATCAACTACTTCTTGACATTCGGAATTCTGATTTTCAGTCTGGACAAAGCGTCCTCTTTTATACCAATAGGATCATCTTCTATTTTAAATTTTTTGTTGTATGATTTGTATTAGTATTATAATAATTTTAGTAGACTTCAGACATGTGTTATAAAGGTCATGATGCAATGTTTACTTGAGACATTCACTCAAATACACTGAAACATGTTGTGGGCATTCTGCATCTCCAAATATATATTAATTAGTGAATGGCTTTGTTTGTTAGTATTTTTGCCTGTTGTTTTTCCCCACAATTAGTGTTTTATATTTGAGAATGTAACAGAAACTGCACACCAAAAAATGTGTATATTTATTGAAAATTGTGGTAAATCACTATATATTAATATAAGTAAAATTTCCCCACATCCACAACAGTGCACAATTAATAATGGCTAGGTGAAAAGTTGAAAAATAACTAGGCTGCCTTTTAAGACCTATGTATGTAGCAGGGTCACATTCAAAAGAATTTCATTGGATCAGAAAAAATATATATATGTATGCATATGCAATGGATCCTACAGCAAGATGTTTTGGAAGTCTTTTAATGCAGGTGACCAAAGACTCCACCTCATATATAACTCCATCTATGTTATTTTATATCAGCTTCTTCCCTACTTTCCATGGTAATTCTTCCTTGTGTTATTGTTTTTCTTTCCAATATAAATCACCCAATATAATTCTCAGTCACACAGTTCTTTTACCTATTATTCTAAAAACATAATAGATAATATAGTAATCTGTACCACAAAGCTCTGTGGGGGTGGTGGGGTTGTGAATCTTCTTACATGAATATGTTTCTTATTGACTACCCAATTTCATTTTGTTAATCTTGTAATAACTACAGAGCATCTTTTCTTTAAATGGAGATCTCCTGCCTTGGCCCTGGCACTGCTTCAGCCAGATGTACAACTATAATCCTGCATCTACCTCAAGTCCTTCTATTCTTTATTGGCTTCTATTTAGTTAGAGTGAAAAAAAAATAATAATAGGCAGTATTTATTGAAGACTCCTCACATGCTAGGTAAAGTTCTAAATGATTTATCGGCATTAACTAATTTAATCTTCACAACTCTTTGAAGCAGAAACTTTTTTCTTCTTTATAATTAGAAAATGAAGGTCTAAAAGGTCTTATAAATTGCCCAGGTCATAAGATTAGTAAATAACACAGCCAGGATTTGAACCCATGGAGCCTGGACTTAGAGTCTTCACATTTAACCACCATGCTACTTGAAACTATCTATAACTTCCTATTGAAAAATTAATTATTATACAACTGGCAATGGAATTAGAGAAGATTAGGAGAAATGTCTTAGAAACTGATGGATAAAGGAGTTAGCAAGGATATCATATAAGGAGAATGATTATGATTCATTTTCTATGAAGATCTTATGAGAGTAGAATGTAAAATTACACTCATTGAAGCTAAAGTAGGTAAAGACTTATCTAATTAATTTTGGAAAGTTAGAATCTGAATAGAATCTTGAAAATTTAGTAAAGTCAGAATGTTTAAAGTTAAGGGAGGTCATTGCCTAGTGGTGAGTGATTATAAACCAGTTTTCACACTCCGCATTTGTAGGCATTATTGTAATTCGAATTAGGAAGTTTGGTTCTTTATTTCTTGAATTTGAGGAATGAAATTCATGGACACAAGGGTGAGAGCAAAATAACAGGATTTATTATAGTAATAGAAAAGATGAAGAGCTCACAATAGAGAGGGGCCCTAAGAGAGGGATGCAATGGGTGTCTGTTGTCTTGGTGATTCATAGGTTGAAGGGCACAGCATGGACCAATCAAGCTCTTCAAGTTCCAAGCTTAATGAGCCAATCAGAAGTGAATAATTTCAATCCCTTATTTACATAATAAAGAAAATGGGTCCAACCTTGTGGTTTGACACCTTGTGGGTAAAAGAAGCATTTTGGGTAGGGGTCTGCTTATAGTCTACAGTTGGTAGGTGTAAGAGCAAAGGTAACTAAGGAAGGGCTGCTGTGGTTGAAGCTGTGAGGAACAAAATCAGTGTTTTAACTAAGAGTTGCAGTGGCTGAAGCTGTTGGAGAGTAGCAAGTCACAGGACATTCTCCAGATCTGATATCTCCTTTCAGATTGTCATGATGCCCCCCTCCCCTCCTGTCCTTCTCCAAAGCCCTTGTCCTGGCTGTCTATGGGAGATCTGTCTTCTGGCCTCATTATCACTTGCCATTTTCAAATGGAAGACAGATTTATAAGGGTCAGTGATTAAAATCTTGGATTCTCTCATGCTACAGCCTTACTTCTGATCCATATAGTATAGTATCTCTAAAAATATTTCAAATTTTTGGGTCAGCGAGTTGCAGTGGTGCATGCTTATAATCCCAGCAAATCTGGAGGGTGAGGCAGGAGAATCACATGTCCCAGGCCAGCTCAGCAACTTAGCATGGCACTAAGCAACTCTATCAGACCATGTTTAAAAAAAAAAAAAAAAAAAAAAAAAGGCTAGTCATGTAGCTCAGTGGTAAAGTGACCCTGGGTTCAATCTTCAATACCCACCACCCCAAAACTACTGAGTTATTAAGTCAAAAATAATGATATTGTATGACACATGTAAACAAGGTACTTCACTATTCAGAAATACTAAAAATGTTAGCTTATTCAATATTTATCACAATCCCAAAAGGATATTGTCCCCTTTTATAAGAAACAGGTACAGAGAGATAATATAATTTACCAAAGTTATGTGATTTATTCATATATCTGGGCTTTAAATCCTAGTAGTCTAGTACCGAAATGCATGTTCATAATCTGTGCACTAAACCACAATAAGAGAAAACTTACTTATATCTGCATTTTTCAAAGTGTGTCCGCATTATTAATAGGTCACATACAAAATGCAATTTTATTTTCAAACCAGTTTTATTTGAACTATTGAATCCTTTTATAAGACAATCTAAAATATAAATCTTACCCATGTGTAAATTATCAGTAGATTAAACCATATGTATATGTTAATATTCAACTATTTTAGACACACAGAAATGGTCATGAGACAAGTTATAATATGTAGTTTCTCTAAGGAAATGGATAAGTGAAATACAAAGTTTTTATTGGTGCATCATACTTCTATATAACAGTGGGATTCATGGTGACATTTTCATAAATGTGCATACACATTTATTTTTAAAACTCTAATAAAGCTGTGCATGATGACAAACACTTCTAAGAAAAACTAGAGATACAGGAAGACACCTTTGACTTTTCTGGGCTAATGTTATGAAAAATCATCATGCCCTAGTATAAATCACTGGTTGTCAAAAACAGAATACAGAGCCAGATATCCATGAAGTTTGTGAAAATTACTTTGTGGCTTACCCATGTGAAGGATGTTTTTAAGCACAAAATTTTATCTAAACATTGTTTTCCATTGATCTTGGTGATAAATAATGTAGGAATTTCTCTGAAGCAGAAATTTTCTTACTCTTTTCTGTCCTTGTACTAATGCTTTTCTCTAATCATTTGGATTTCATAAAATAAAATATGGAATATTCTTCCAGTGCCTCCTTATTTTATGTAATAGAACAGTCAAAATCAGTTAGAAAAAATGTGTAAGCACTATGGCCAAGACTCAAAACACAAATTCTCCAGTACTCCTTACTTATTTTCCAGGCACACTCCTGATAGATTTTGATTCTCTGGGCATCTGTATTTAGGAGCTTTTTTTTTTCCTTAGGAGATCTACTACCAGATTTCATGATGATTTTCAACTGAGCTCCAATATACATTAGAGATTTTAGCGTTACTTTCCAGGGTTCCAGGCATTCAAGAGAAAACATTTTAGACCTAGAAGAAAACTCAGACATCAACTCCTTCTTTCACCTCATCCCCAATAAAGCACAACAGTGAAACTTAGGGATCCACTGGCACAAAGCTATTTAAATATAATTATTCTGTGTTAAGAGGGGACTAATTTGAATTCATTTCACATCTGCCAGCCTTGAAGGACCTTCTGTATGACACTTGATATTGATTTCTACTAAAAAATTATGAATGAAATGGTTATGTTAGACCCAAAGAAATTATTCTCTTCTGTACTTTGCATCATAATCCAATGGGCAATTCCATTTCCCTTTCTCTCACTGGCTCACACAAGCAAAGCTATCGTCACATGAGAGGACGGTACTGACCCAGTTTTGATACTGCCTCCCGTGATGTTTTATATGAATGCACAGCTGATCAGTCTCATCAGCAAGGCATAACTCTAAGAAGTCCACAAAGGAGTATTGTATATTTGATAACTATGCATAAGAATGGCAGTTAATTCTTTAGGAGTTTAATTTAAGCCTCTCTGCAGTCTCTAAAAGTAAGTGGGAGAATGAATAGAACAGAATGTTCTCATTTTGCAGAAATAGAATAGCAAACTATATATCAAGAGAGAAATTAGACTGAATAGTCTTTAAAAAGACACACATGAGAAGTGGTAAAAGGAAAATGCCTTTTAATAGCTATTTTATCTTTGGGTATTTGCTTGCTTTTCTCATAAAAGAAATATTTGCACTATGCATGTAACTAATGATGATACAAAGAATAATATATACTAATTCTTTAACAAATGTAACTAAATAAATGATTTCAGTTTGATAAAACAAAAGTCCATGACTACCTTGTATACAGTACAGTTCACAATCTTCCCTGTAAAATCAAGTTTTACACATCTCAGCCTCTGGAGAAATTTTATTAGGTAATAATAATCCTTTCACCTTTTGATACATATGCACACTGGTATGGAATAATTTATATATACTTAATGGATTTATTTGAAGCCTATGCTTTAAATATATATGTAGAGAAGAATTCTGTCTGGTTTTCCCAACCACTTTAATAGTATATAATCATTTGTCAAAAAATCACATATTAAGCACAAATTATATTCAAAACCACAGAAAAACATGTGTAGGGTAACTATATCTTCCCCAAGTTTCCAGCCCTGTTTCCTTTACCTGAGTTGGAACACAGAGGAAGTAAACTAAGAATAAGCTAAGAAATGGAGCATTCAGGTTGAAAAACGTGTCCTTATGTCTGGTTCTTAACTAGGCGAGAAGATAAGTGCCAGTATCAACATGCCTTTAGTATCCCTCATGTCATGATGATCTTTGTACATTCTTAGATTTTAATGGTAATTTTACCCAGAATTTGAAGCAGAGGTAAAGCAAGAAGTCACTCTATTAAATGATAGAATAGCTTCTTAGAAGACACAAGGTTCACAATTAACACTGTTGTGTGCAGGAAACTACAATAATTGCTTAATCAGAAAAAAATGTTTATATATACCAAAAACATGTGAAAGGAAAGAAAGCATGGGAGAAGGGAATTTAATTGAGGAATTTGGCAGTATGGGAAAGAGATTATAGGTTTTTATGTTTAGACTGCCCACATTCTTGATTTACTGTGGTTGTTCCAGATTGTACTTTTTGTCTGAGAATAATAATAAAAAGAGAATTCCTGTTTCTCCAATGTGTGCCAGATAACCTGTTATACTTATGCTAGATAATAGAAATTTGGTGTTTTATACTTAGCAAGGAAATTATATGACAGATATCTCTTGAAGATTATTCTGTTATTTCTTGGTGCCTAGAGAAAAGGGAAGCAATCCAACTCTAAGGACACTTTTTTATTTACATGTATCTGATTTGTCTGTTAGTGATTCAAAGACAGAGAATGAAGACAACCTATAAAACCTCAAGAAGAGTCAATTGACTGAATCTAAAGTTAATTGTAATTAAAATATAATAGATGAGTGATCTTAAAATGCAGATATAAGTTTAAGTTTGGGGAACCTGGGAATTGTTATCATCCATAAGAGGGATAAAATATGGGAAGACTATTTTAAAAAGAAAATAAGAAGCCCAGTATCTAAAATATTTTAAGGAGTCAAAAAAAAAAAAAGCAAGACAATGACTTGGGGTACTCTATAATGCTCAAGTACAGAAAGAAACCAGAAACCCACATTTGAAATCATAAACATAGAGGTGATTTGCAGGGTCCTTAGATTTTCTGGAACAATTACTATTTGAATATCTTAGAACAAGATAAAATTACAAAAGATTTAATGTTTCCAACTATTACATTTAATCTAGATATTTATATAAATTCCATATGTTCTTATAAAAATAAGGCATAACAAATAAAAGTTTAATAATAAATAATAAGTTAGATTGTCAAATTGCCAAAGTTTGTGTTCTGGAGCAAGTTCTCTGGAACAGAGTGAGTTTAATTGCTGTCAAACTTCTTCCAGGATCTGGAGATTTACAGCTATCCACAGAAATCTTAAGTTGTCAACAAATACTTTGCAGAACAGAGAATGATTTCATCAATGATAGGTATATATATTGGCTTGTCTATAAAAAGGATCCCTTTGGGAGAGAGATATAATTGTCTGCTGTTATGTTTTCAGGTTGAGCTGTCACAGCGAAAATCATTAATAGATCAACTGTCACCTGGCATTGATTTTGAAGGGTTTTCTAGAGGGAGACTAGGGAAATAGACTTGGATTTTTGGAAAAGTGTAGTGTCCTGGATCAAAGAGCTCATTCTGCTTGTTGTTCCATCTTAAGGAGAATTATAAATGATTTAACCATTGTTCCCCAAAGAAATTTCCAATAACACTCTTGGTCTTTAGTCTTGACTCTATAAGATATGTGGAGTTAATGAAATTTTGATCTTTTCTTGCCTTATCTTCATTCTTTTAGTGGTATATTTTCAAAAGTTTCCATTCATTTGGGATACGTTTTAAAGTGAGGTATATCATGTTTCTTAAGGGGGAATAACTTTTCTTATTTAATAACTCAATATTGTCTATAGTTAATGACTAAATTGTCTAGTATATCTCTTGGCACACAATAATTAGTGAAGAGTAATTGAACAATTGAGTACATGATAGTTAGATGAGCTGAACATTCCCTCAAAAGCTACTCAAAATTATCATATCCTTAAGGACAGTAACTGCACTTGCATTTACTTATCTTAGCAGTGCCCAGAAGAATGATTTACAAGTACTAGCATTTTAACAAATTTTTGTTTAAAGAAGTACATAAGCATGCATTATGTCAATGAGCCACTGTAACAATGCTTCTCTAAATCAGTATGGTGAATCTCTTCTTTTGCATCTCTATCCAATTAATGTATTCAATAGTGTGCTTTAAAGTCAGTTTGTGGTGTTGGACAGTTTTCCACACCTTTCTTGGAATACACAAGAGAATCACAAACATTTATTAAGCTAGTTCAATTAGTTTCAGGGATTAACTTGATTAATCAATTCATTAACACTCACCATAAACCCATAAATGTGTACAGATAAAACATAGTGAAAACCAAGATACAATTTTTTGAACAAAGTATGGCAGTTTATAAGAGATTAGCATTTGTAAAGTAGTATATATCATTTCATTTGCCAATGTAAAAGTGGATGTAATGTTATTTCTAAATCAGTACTCAATTTTTTAAATCTAGTGACTCTTTTGCATATATTTAAATTGAAATTCTATGTAAATGAGTGTCTTTTAAAGTGCTCTTTAAGATGCAGGTTTTATTATAATTAATTTAATGATACTACTGTTGGATCTGTGCAGTAAAATTCAGTATGGAGGATTATGAGAATAATTTGGTTTTATCTTTCCTGCTCTCACAGATAGGGCTTGCATGAAAACTGGGTATTTCTCAAGTACAAAATAAGATGCCTGAGACTAAATAATAATGGGATGAGATAGATAATACTCTTTGTCTATAATAATCTTTATTATGTGACCTTATAATCATTTTACTATTATTGTACAGAATTTACTTATAAAATCTAATAAATCTATTTTCCTTAATTTCCCTCTCTTTAGTAAGCTGGATTTAATAGGAGACAGTATTATACATCTCTTCTTTCATTTTTCCATTCACTTATAAAAAGACAAATAAATGTCAAAATTATTTTTAAATTTTAGTCTTCTATTTAGGATAAAATAATCTATAATCATAAGTACTTATTTCTATGATTTCTATAAAAGCTTTAAAGAGAAAAAAAGAAATAAAAAATAAATAGCATATCATTTTAAAGAATTCAGATGATTTTTCTCCTTGGACTTTTTTAGACACTCTAACAGGTTTATTTAGAACTAATTTATCCTTAATTTCACAAAGTATTGCTCTTTTTGCATACAACCCATCTAAAATACTAGTAATATTTTACTAATATTGGTTACCTGGTAGGGATCTCCAAATAATTTCTGTGTTAAAAACCAGTTTCTGATTAGAAACCAGTATTAATGCTCTCTAGAACCCTAACTCCAGTGAAGCTTCCTGTGTATAAATGTTTTTGTGTTTTTCTGTCTTACCTTCATTCTGCTAATGTCTAACCCAGTCCAATCTTTTTGGAGGCCTGTTGTTTTAGTTTCCTAAATTCTTAAAACCAACCAGTAATCCGCGTGAGATGTTGGGCTACATTGTGCATCTTTCTAAACATGGATTCTCTAGTCATGCCAACTCACTGGTTCTCATCTCCTCCAGTATCCAACCTTGAACTTTACTATCTCAGACCTACAACTTGACTTAATATCTGTAGCGTGTGAGAAGCACATTATTAAAGAGAGAGGCATAAATACACAGAGTATAATACACAGAGAGAAGACAACCTTAAGCAAACTAAAAGCCAAGCTATAGGAATAGATGGGATTATTGAAATTCCCTTTTTGGAATTAATCTTTATATTTTAAAGCAGGAAAGAATCATTAGCATATTTTTCTAAGTTGAAATAAAATTTTTCTAATATGTATTGTGCAAATATCTCCATTATATGTATTTCCTCTTGTTGAAGAGCATCCCCAGGACACAGGTCAACTCTGATGGCTTTCATAGAATTCACATTTCTATGCTGTTTCATTTTCATCCTGACACTTAACCTAAGCTTTGGGTGTAAAAAAGGTGGCTCTGAGGCGGATGACTTAGCTTATATAAAGACGAAGAATCCCCTTTTTTGATTCTTGATTTTAATTCTTGTGCCAAAGGAGTCTTATTAAGGAAGTTGAGGCCTAATCCCACACGATAGAGATTAGGGCCTAATTTTTCTTCTATTAGACACAGGGTCTCTGGTTTTATTCCTAAGTTCTTGATCCACTTTGAGTTGAGTTTTGCGCATGGTGAGACATAGGGGTTTAATTTCATTTTCTTGCATATGGATTTCCAGTTTTCCCAGCACCATTTGTTAAAGAGGCTATCTTTTCTCTAGTGCTTTTTTTTTGGCACCTTTGTCTAATATAAGATAATTGCAATTTTGTGGGTTAGTCTCTGTGTCCTCTATTCTGTACCAATACCATGCTGTTTTTGTTACTGTTGCTCTGTAGTATAATTTAAGTTCTGGGATCAATAAATGGAATGGACTTAAACTAAAAAGTTTCTTCTCAGCAAAAGAAAACAATCTGTGAGGTGAATAGAGAGCCTACATCTTGGGAGCAAATTTTTCCCCCTCATACATCTCTAGGGTATATAAAGAACTCAAAAAGTTAAACACCAAAAAAAGAAGAAAAAAAAAACCCAATCAATAAATGGGCCAAGGACCTGAACAGGTACTTCCTAGATGATATACAATCAATCAACAAATATATGAAAAAATGTTCATCATCACTAGTAATTAGAGAAATGCAAATCAAAAATCACTCTAAGATTTCATCTCACTCCAGTCAGAATGACACCTATTATGAAGACAACATTAAGTGTTGGCGAGGATGTGGGGGAAAAGGTACACTCATACACTGCTGGTGGGACTGCAAACTGGTGTAATCAATATGGAAAGCATATGGAGATTTTTTGGAAAATTGGGAACAAAACCACCATTTGACCAGCTATTCCTCCCCTTGGTCTAAACCCAAAGGACTTAAAAACAGAATATTACAGGAACACAGCCACATCAATGTTTATCGTACCATAATTCACAATAGCTAAACTGTGGAACCAACCTAGCTACCTTTCAATAGATGAATGGATAAAAAAATGTGTCATTTATACACAATGGAATATTACTCAGCAATAAAAGAGAATAAAATCATGGCATTTGCAGGTAAATGGATGGAGTTAGAGAACATAATGCTAAGTGAAGTTAGCCAATCCAAAATAACCAAATCCTGAATGTTTTCTTTGATATAAGGAGGCTGATTCATAGTGGGATAGGGAGAGGGAGCATGGGAGGAATAGAAACTCTAGATGGGGCAGAGGGGTTGGAGGGGAAGAGAGAGGGTATGGGGTTATAAATGGTGGTGGAATGTGATGATCACTATTATCCAAAGTACAGGTATGAAGGCATGAATTAGTGTGAATATACTTTGTATACAACCAAAAAGTATTAACAATTGTGCTCTATATGTGTAATAAGAATTGTAATGCATTATGCTGTTATATATATATATATATATATATATATATATATAAAATTTTTTAAAAGTTAAATATATATAAAATGTCAAAAAGAGACTAAAAATCCTGGAAAGTTAATATAGGAAAACTGGAAGGGAATTTAAGAAATTGAAAGAGGTCCTTGACTAAAGTCATGCCGCTAGTTATGGATGTACAAGAAAATATCCAAGTTTTCTAAAATCATGATTAATTCTGCACTTCACCAGAAATGACATATCAGTTGCATTTTTTTGACTTAAAAGATTAAGCATTCCTAAGTTTCATCTCTCCAAAGCCAATTGTCCAGATAAAGAGGGCTAAGTCATCGACTAGATTTTCAGACTCTGTAGAAACTAAAGTAGGAACAAAGGTTTTATTTCATATATATGAATTAAATGAAATTGGTTTTTCTTATTTATTCCATGAGTCCTAAACTGAATCTTGAAAACAAATGTGGAAAATTGCAGAATGATAGACCGTGTGTACTAAAGCAGGTGCATAAATAGAGTCTATGGCATTTTTTAAAAAATAAGCCTGAATTCCACTCCAGCAACACTTTGGATTTGAAGGCAGTTTAGAAAACCATAAACATTTCTTAGCAACTTTCCCATCTGTAATTTGGTAACTTCTAATTTAATTGTGAAATAGAAAATCATTTTGTTAATTACTTGAAAACTAATTTATAAGCAATCTAGAAGGAAATTTGGACTTTTCTTATTGGTGTATTTAAAGTATGGGTCATTTGGACATTTTTGCATGTGCATTCATAATTATAATTACATTCATAAACCTCTTCCCAGAGCTAGAACTTTTTGCTGAACACAATCTTTTAAAAAGAAAACAAAAGCAAATTTAAGCAATGTGAGAGTTTAATAACCTCATTATTTTACTAACTAAACAATAAATAAAATTGCTCTTCTCTGCATGAAGGGAGTACTGCATAAATGATAAGTAATTATAATCAAATGTAGCAACATATACTACTTTTTGTACAGAATGTAATATGATTAGGATCATATCTTTAGGTTGTTCCCTAACATTTGAGATTATAATATTTTTTTAATACACAGGAGAATCTAACAAAGAAGGCACAAGTCACCCTGATCACTGAGGCAAATTCTAACTAGTATTCAGTTGAATCCCTTGAGCTATATATTTTTAATGTCATTTTCTTTATGTAAATAGCAGAGTACAGCAATTGCCTGTTTATTTACAATTAACATGTTTGTAGACAGTGTTTGAAGTGCAGAACAAAATGAAAAGCATATAGAATTTAAGCTGGTTTGCAATGTGGGAGGCAGAGCAATTTTCTGTGCTTATTAAAATCTACATATAAAATCTGTGATTGGCTGTAGGCTTCCTGCAGTCTGGTGCCTAAAGAACACTCAACTTGTTTAAAGGTTGGACTCAGAGCAAGGAACATAAGTGAACAAAATAAATTGGTGATATTCTTATGCTTACTTGAGGTATTAACAATGGAATTTGAAGTTCCAGAAACAGTAAAAAACAAAATTCTTCAGATATATTAGAGAATTGCGAGTCTGAATCATTGCTTCCATTTGAACCAAAGTCCTATATTGGTAAATTCTCAATTTAAGAAATACTTTCATGAATGTGTTTCTCTTTAAATAATGAAAAGTTTCAAACATATATAAGAAATATAATAAATATAATTAGTGTACTTGAACCTGCTTTCCAGCTGAAATACAATACACACAGTTCAAGAGCGCCATACAATAGCATTTTCTTTCTTTCTCACCAGACAGAAGTGGAAACATTTTGAATTTAACTATCGCTCTTTTCATGTTTTACACTTACTACAGATATGTGTAGTCCTCAAGAAAATATAGCATCATTTTCAATTATAAAATTCTGCCATATAATATATATAGTTCTGCAAAGTTCTTTGTATACTAAAAATTGTATTATTTTAAAATGTGTATCCACTTTGACAAATGTAGTTCTGTTTCGTTCATTCACATTGATTTAATTAGCCATTCTGTGGGAGACAGTTAGCCAGTCTGTTTGGCCCAACATTTTTTAAAACATTGATACTATGGTTTTTCTGGTATAGTTCTCCTTGTGCTTTTAATAGTATAGTGTTACTCAGTTGTGGTCTATTGACCAGTATTAATTTATAAATTATTGGTTATCTATGATGAGCTAAGCAAAATTACCTGAAATAAGCATATGAAAACTTTATAATAATTTGAAATGGTTGCATCTTCACGTGATTTTGCATTTTGCAAAATTATGATTCTGCAGTGATTTAGACATTTAAGAAGTTTTTTGTAATGATAGCTTCAGAAGCTCTTTTCTAATCTATATGCCTTGAGATACAATTGTTTTGACATATAGTGCATACAAGTTAGTCTTTAAGATATTTCCAACTATTCTTCAAAATGATTGTGTTCATTTAGATTCTAACAAAAGTGCTCATGAGTCTCAGTTCCCTTTCACTCCATTAGTCGCTATTCTCTGTTATTGCTGTTGTTGTTTTTAACTTTTGGAGTAGGAATTCTACAAGTCATTTTTCATTTTACCCCTATTGGATAATGTAAACACTTCATTTCTGTTCTTTAGAGCTAACCCCTCAAAAATGTAGCATGCACACTTATCTACAATCATCACCTGCCCCTTATTTATTTATTTATTTATTTATTTATTCATTTATTTTACTTTCTCTCTCCCTCTTCCCTTTTTCCCTCTCTCTTTTTGGTACTAGGGATTAAACCACTGAACTATATCCCCCACCCCTTTTTATTTTTTTTTTAAGTTTTGAGACAGGGTCTTGCTAAGTTGCTCACGATGGCCTAGAACTTGGCAATCCTCCTACCTAGTCACTGGAATTACAGGTGTAGCCACCATGCCCAGATTTATACAGGATGTTTATCTAGTGTATTTGTACTTTGAATTAGCTATTCTTATTTTATGGTATCAATGATTATTTTGTATCACCTTTATGTAACCAGTTTTTTTGCCTCAATACCTCTTCAGCTTAATTTTGGAAAAAAATAAGTTGAGACATAGAGAAGAACAACATGGCTTGAAAGAGTCATAATTTTAAACAACTGTCAGAGAAAGTAATGAAAATTAGAAATTTGAATTCAAAGGAAAGCTGAAATAACAGACTACAACAACAGGCTTTTGGAATAATTTTAATTTTAGTAACCATAAATTTGCTCATACTTTTAAAGTGTTTTTGTTTATTCATGGTATATTTAAACAAATTATTAGTGTTGTTTCATTAAAATATATATCCTTCCCTTGAAAAAAAAATTGTTTGACAGTATTTTCTCTCCACATATGGAAAATCATTATATTGTCTTATAAATGCTATTGGTGATGATGTTGACTTGTTCATGGTCACTCTAATTATAGTACTCTGGAGAAAAATCTACCTTTCTCTCGGGCTACTTTTGTGGTACTTACTGTTCTGCAATTTTACTAGGATATAATATATCTAGCTGTGGATTCCTTTTTATTTACTCAATTAAGATTTATAAGCCTCCCTCAATATGAATATCAGTGATTTTTTAATCCTGGAAAACATGTGTGCTTATTTCATCTCCTAACTTCTCTTATTATATAGATATTTTTATTTACCAGACCCCCTAATTAGGTGCATATTAAATCTTCTCATTCTGTTCTCCAAATCCCTTAAACGCTATCATAGTTTTCTTATTGGATCTTTGAACTAAATTCAAAATAATTCCTAACATACATTATTTATTTATTAGTCACTCCTTTAGCCGGAGTCTAATTTATCTTAGTATTTAAAGTTTCCAGGGTATTTTAAATGATATTTGTTATTATTTTTTTTCTATGAATGCTTTTATGATTATGGGTATTTAACAATGTATTATTCTTTTCAATGTTTCTATTTTTCTCTATGTATTGCAAAATTGTATATGTATATTCAGTAACTAATTATTTGATATGCAGGTAGATTTAAGTTTAAGCACTTTGCTGATTCTTCATCAAGTGTTTTGTAATTGTGGACTTTGAATTCATGTTTGGCATAATTTTGTGTTTAAGAATCCTGAGAAGTGTCACTTTCTGCCATATGTTCCTGTACAATATCAGTCAATACTGATTACTTATGCTAATTCACTATTTGGGGTCTTCTAGACCAACTAAAGAATGAAAATTTAAACTGTGAATTCCTGTAAGTGTAGGAAAGTGCTTTTTTTAAAAAAAATTTTTTAGAAAAAAATAGTTTTCCCATGTAAGCTCAAGTCATAATAGATGAGTTTGATCGTTTTTTTTTTTTTTTTCAACTTTATGTTTTTCCAAGGGCCTACTCTTTCATGGATCCTGGCTGTGTTAGTCAACTTTTTGTTGTTGTTACCAAAATACCTGGCAAGAACAACTTAGAGGAGGAAAAGTTTATTTGGAGCTCAAGGTTCAGAGGTTCTGCCCATGATCAACCAATTACATTGCTCTGGGCCTAAGGTGAGGTAGAATATCATGGTGGAAGGGTGAAGTGGAGGAAAGCCGCTCAGCCCCTGGCAGGTAGAAAACACATACACACACAGAAAGAGAGAGAGAGAGAGAGAGGAGAGATAGGGACAAGATAGATCCCCAAAGGCATTCTCTTGGTGGCCTGCTTCCTACAAGCTCACCCCCCAACGTCTATATAGTTACAACCTACAACCTGTCGATCATTGAGGTATCAATGGATGAATCCAGCAAATGGATTAATTCACTGATGAGACCAGAACCATAATCATTGCCTAAATAACTCCAAACAGTCTATATTAGAAATCATGCTTCTGAAACACAATCTTTTGGGGGGAGCATTTATATTAAATTTGCAACAGTGGCTTTGTGTGATGTCCTCTGCTTTTAGTTCACAAAATTATTAATATTCTTTTTTAAAATTTTTTAGTTATAGATGGATACAAGACTTTTATTTTATTTATTTATTTTTATGTGGTGCTAAGGATTGATCCCAGGGCCTCATATGTGCTAGGCAAGCACTCTATCACTGAGCTACAACCCCAGCCCAAGCACCACAAGTAATATTCTATTCTCTTAGTACAGTTGGCAAAACCCTTCAAGGCAACCATGATATATATATATATATATGTGTGTGTGTGTGTGTGTGTGTGTGTGTGTGTGTGTGTGTAGATAGATAGATAGATATACAATGATATCTATATATATACATATATATATCATGTATATATACATATATATCATTATATATCGGCTTCCACTAGATATTCTATTATACTTTTTATTTTTGTTTCCTAATTATCTCTCATTTTTCCTTGGAAGTTCACTTTTGAATCTAAAATGACTTCTGCTAAATTTTACCCAATCTAGGAATGTTATATATGGTGAAGGGAGTCTCCCCCCACCTCTCTCCTTCCTGATACCATTTTCTGAGCTGCTTTCCTCTACCACAGTCTTCTGGTATAATTCCCTGCCTTACCTCAGACCCTGAACAAAGAGTCCACAATCTTTGGACTGAGACTTCTGAAACTATGAGCCCCAAATAAGCTTTTGTTCCTCTAAAATTCTTCCTGACAGGTCTTTTGGTCACAGCAGTGAAAAAGTTGACTGAAACATAAGTCTTCTGTATTAACTATTTTTTTCAATATTTTTGATATGCCATAAGGTTGACAATAGAATTTTAATTATGTTCTTTATATTAGCCATATTCTGCATGTTATTGACTCCAGAACTCCATTCTAAACGTCCACACTTCCTTCCTGCTATGATTTTTTTCTTTCCATTTTGCTAAGTCCTATTCATAAAAGAAGACTCTACTAAAGCTCTGTTTCATTTGGGAAACATTCTTGACTATCCCACAGAAAAGTGAACTGCCCAGATGTGATCAAAGTTAGACATCAATTGAGCATTAATAACATCTGGATTTCTACTCATTTGTAAATATCCAGGGGAAGAAACCTTTGCTACTTTTTTAAAATATATATTTTATATCATTATGAAATAAAAGTTGCAGGTTTAACCGACAATATGTGCAAAGAAAAGATAGTTCTACTTTCTTCTATTACTAATGCTGTCTTCCCCTCTAACCTCTTGGACTACTTAGTCTTTGGTCATTAATTTATTGCTTTATTCATTCATCCTTTAGACCAGCTGGCTTCGTTATTCCCATTAGGTAAAATTTATGCTCTCTAGGAAAAGGTCATCTCCTAATATCTCACACCTCTTATCTCACTATCCCCTTTTCACTTTCTCCCTAGAATGGCATCTGGATATCAGAGAGCATAGAGTATGCTTATGTAAACATGTATCAGAGGGCAAAAGTTAAAGTCTAGAGGTGTGATACCATCAGACTACTTATGTAACAAAATAAGATATCTTACTCAGTTCATTATCACCTGTCCTGCCAGAACATTTAGATAATGAATGAGACCACTGTAACTCAAGATCTTATCTACTGACAGTCCACTCCAGTTATTTCTGAGCCTACAAGTTTATTTTCATATTCTGAAGACCTTTTGGTAAGGGACAATGTGGCTTATTCTTGTGTTCTTACAAGGAGGAGGATCTAGAGTCTCCCTTACTCATTTATCTAACACACCTTCCTTTTTTTGCCATTACTGTGTTTGCATTGTTCACAGAACAGTCTTCTTTTGGAACATGATTTAATAACTTCTGTAAAATAGCCTAGTCCTCACTCTATTCCACTTCACTCTTTGAAAAAGTGGAGTAAAAGTTCAGTATTCAGAAAGACAAAAACAAAACATATCACTAATTTTCAGAATATTAACCCAATTATGATTTTAACACCTTATGAGAGCTAAGATCAATGAAGATGAAATATCTAAGTCATCAGCCATATGCCTATTCTTCTAGTAAGTAGATTATAAATTGCCTACATTATGTTGGCAAAACACTAGGAGTGGGAAATTGGAAGATATTTTAATAAATTGTGAATCACATTTAAGTTATTTTAAAAAATAGAATCTTTGTTTCTGGGAATATACATGTAAAAATTATTGAACTACTTTTATTTTCTGGTTCAATGTTATTTCTCTAACATTTAGTAAATTTGGATGATCTCCTGAGTCCTAGACTTTGGGCAAACAGCTCTCCAGAGAAGTAATGTTTCTCAAAGATGGCAAGGAGATGCAGAACTAGGTGGGTTAAATAACTAGTTTAGCTGTTCCCTAAAGGAACTGTGGTACATGGAATAAAAACATAAATGCTTCTCCAAGGAATCATTTCAGGCATGCTTGCTTGGGCTCCATAATCTGTCAGATTTTATTGCTATAATGTATTTTTCAAAAAGCTAAAGAACAACACCCCATTTAAAGCACATGCCACGCTCTCTTGACCTTATTTTCAACTTTTGTGTAATGTGTGACTATTTCCCATTTCCATCTTATTCTGAACTTCACACTGTTTTGTTTGTTTGTTTGTTTGTTTTAATAATGTGTTCGTGATAGAAGGAAGGAGACATAGTTGTGATCTTCCCAAAGTTATCTAGTCTCCTAAAGATGGTGGTTTACAATCTGAGTCTCCCAAGAAAGAGATGATCTACTTTAGGCCTGGATTAGACTGACCTATATTTGAATTCAGATTCTTCCAGACTAAAACCTCCTGGCAGCCTTGACCTAGAACCAGAATCCTACAGTGCTGCGAGACCCTCCCTGCCTTTCTATACACTCAGATGCTTGGCACTTCCAAAGTGGCCATCAGTGTCTGGATCTTTTGGGAGACTAGTGCTGCACTCCTGCACTCCCCAGTTTTTCCCTCCTTCTTCCACTTTATGCCAAATCTTTCTTCAAAAAGAAGGAAAACTGGTAATAAGTTTGCCTTAACTTCATTTATGCACTCTTAGCACTTTCTCCCTTAACTAACTCATCTTGCCTCTGGGCCCAAATACCTAAAATATCTTCACAGTGAAATCTTAAAGAAATATCAATGAAAAATTTGGACTAAGTGATCTCCAAGGGCACTTCTAGAAAAGAGTTCTGTGACTTCGTATGAGGCTAACAATATAAAGGAAAAATCCAATCCATTCCTTAAAATTCCATCAGTATTGAAAATCATGTGTGTGCGTGTGTGTGTGTAACACTGAGTGGTGGCATACTCAAAATATTCAGTTATATTCCCCAGCCTCAACATCCCAATAACATGATTATTAAGCTTAGAAGACTTACACCTAAGAAAAACTTAAATAACATGTTAGGAGTTCTTTATTTACTTCTTCATTAATTTATTCATAAATGAAAAATGAGCTCATACTTGCAGAAGATGAAGTAAGCTATTACAAGTGCTTACATAGGAAAAGCAGAGAATACCTTTGGTTTAGGTTAGAATAGTACCCAGCCTCCTTCCACTGGGACAGGCTGAAATGTCTTCTTGGAAAAAAATGAGGTCCCACTTGATCACTGAAGAATGTCTGTGGAAGGGGAAGGCAGGAGGGTTAGGGTGTGAATAAATTGAATCAGAGGGAAAGCATGAGTTGAACAAAGGAAATAGCTCTTGTAAAGGTCCAGGAGTTCCAGTAAGAGCATCCCCCTTTCAGGAATCTAATAGCAGTTCAGTCTGGCTGAAGAATATCTGAATGACAATATAAAACCAGACAGTGACATACAGTTCAGTTAATGGCACAGACAATAACATGTAAAATACCAGATGTGTGTGGTATATAATGTGGTGACTTCAGAAGTTGAATAACAGCAGTTACTTAAAATTAGCTTCATCTGTGGGAAGGATACATGCTAAGGAATTTCTAGCACTGTTAACAGTGTGATCAAAGCCTGAGTCAGAATAATGCAAGGATTTTCAGTGGACTATAGGTGAGCCCATTTGACTAAAATCAGGATGTAAATAGAGATTCACTGGATAAAGTTTGCCACCCCTAGCTGTGCCTTTCTCCCCTTGCTGAATAAAAAGAAAAATTATAATAGCCTAACAATGTGATTCCCTTGCCCATTAGAAGGGTTGGGAAATTGCAGTAACAAAAAAACCCAAGAGCAATGACTTCTGAGTACAGAACTGTGCCCACATGTACCTGCTGCAGTCCATATTAGAGGTGTCTTGACCACAGCCCTCAGCTTATCATTGTCCTATGACAATACTATGAACCACCACTATTTAAAACAAAATTTATTTGGAGTTGAAAGTATCCAATAATGTTGTTGTGTCTCTTGTGAGCTGATCATGCCATAAGCCTCACACAGAGCCCCTCCTTGCATAGGGCCAGAGCTGCTTCCCAATAGTGGAGTTATTTTTCTTAATACTGCAATGGTCATGCATGGCACTCAAGTTCTGTATTTAGGAATGAACTCCTCTGTTCAAGCACAACCCCCAAATACCAGTTTTGAGATGCAACCTAAGAAAATGTTGGTATTATATTCATTAGATTCAAAAATCTAAAAAAATAAGTCAGATTTTTCTGCAATAAGAAAATTTGTAAGGCAGCACTATCCATATATTTGTGAAATTATATGCATTTCTTCAAACTGCTGAATTAATTTAATTTGGAGGAACACAATGTTATTTTTTAGTAAAATCTTGGAACATTAGAACATTATACAAAGATACATGAAGTACAGAGTGTTAACTAATATATATTCAGAAAATAATTTGTATAAACTTTAATGTATTTAGAATGTTCATTCAGCTTAAGAATAAAACTAATGATATTAAAATATTAATTGCTATGAAGAGAATTTTTCTCTTTCTTCCTAACATATTTTTATTCTTTCAAAAATTAACCGCGGTGTAATCAATAAAGCACTTTCTATTAATTTTTAAAAACATTTTTTATTTGTAAAATGTATTCTCATTTGCTGGTAAATGACTAAATACATAATTTATAATCTTACTATTTCCAAATAATCACTATTTACAGTTTATATATTAATTTGGAGTCTTATTTTAACTATATTTCTTATTTCAAACATTGGGACTGCCTGTGGTCCCATCTTCAGGAAGTTGAGGCAGGAGGAACACTTAAGCCCAGAAATTCAAGGTCAGCTGGGAAACATAGTAAGACCCTGTCTCAAAAAAGGGAATGGGGTGCTGATAATATGTACATATATCATTCTTTTAAAATATAATCCTTTTGAACATTACTCCAAGTGAATTTTCACTGTTAGTCAACATCAATTTTAGTAGGAATGTAACACTCCAAACTATCAATATGTAGTAATATTTTTAGTTACTCTTTGTCTTAAATATTGGGCTGTTCTCATCTTTTTTCTTATTAAATATAGCATTTTGGTCTGTACTTTTAAAATATATTGTAAGATTCTGGTGATTTTAATAAAAAAATTGTAGAAGAATTACTGAATAAACGTTATGAACTTTAAAATGATCTTGCCATATTTCTGCTCAGATTACGTATTTGTATGCTTTAAAACCAGATTAAGCCTGGGTACAGGAACCTGAAGTACTGAGCAACACTGTGTATTCATCTTCTTTTGTGGTAAGCAAAAAAATGGTCATCAAAATTTATATTGATATGCCTAGTCATAAGGTAGAATATTTCTACCTTTTATAAATAATTTATATTGTTTTTTTAAATTGTTCATGACCTTGTTTCAGTCTTTTTCCAATCAGATGAATAGAACTTTGGATTTAAAACACTGAATAGAAAAAATAATTTAAATAACAGCAAATACCATGTGGTAACTAAATGAATACTTGAAATTAATTAACATTTACTGTCAGTTAATAAGGAACTTAAGTAATACAATATTTTTTAACAATTCAATTTTATTTAAGTTTGTCTTTTACTTTTAAACATCTAAGTCAGAATTCTCACTGAAGATATGTACATTGTCAGAGTTGTCTTTCTCTTATACATACTCTTTTTTTCCTCCCAAGATTTATGCACAAACCTGTTATTTAGAAGCCACCAAAAGGTCTGAAAAAATATAAAAATTCATAAACCTGAAAAATGAAACTTTAACTCTAGAGATTTTAGATTTTCAAAGGAGATTTCTTCATACACAGAGGGTCTTCTTCCACGATGCCATAAGCCATTACTATAGAAATATTGTGGAGAAAATAGAATCTTTTTATTTCTAACAACGAAAAAACACATATGAGGAATATATTAAACAGGCACACAATATGTCTATCTAGAATATGCTAACAAAGAAGTACAAAATGTCTTGGTAAATTGAAATAACTTTTAAATGATTACCTTGAATCTTAGTAAGATAGAACCTAAAAGGGAAAGTCAGACTTTTGAATTTGTAGACATTATGGAAATGTTCTTGTTGACTTTGTCAAGGAAGTATTTTAATATGAAATTAAGCAAATTATCAAGCTTAGTAATGGGAAAGGTGCACATTTTCAAGAGGAAAGGGTCAACACTGAAAAATGAAACTTTAACAAATAGAATGTCTTCATATTTTTAGAATATTTTCCATCAGAGAAATGACAGATGTGGAATTCACACTGAAGACTTTTCATGTTCATATCTATCACCTTCAAGGCACCTAAAAATCAAAACAAGGAAAATCTTTCAAAAGAGTTTTTCTTTTTCTAGATATTTATAAAATAAAAATGCATTTGTATTCCATTCCCAAAAGTTTCTACTTGTGACTCTCTACGTGTCTGTTTACTTCTGTCCACTAGACCATTATAAGTCTGATAACTGCTAAAACAAGAATCCTAATCAGCTTCACAAATCTTCTCTGAAATGATTTATCCTGTCATTGCTGCAGAGTGGGCTAAATTGAAGAGCAAGATTAATCTGCCTCTGTAAAGGTGAACTCTAGCCTATCATGAAGTATGTGACAGTAATTAATGCCCCTATAGCTTTCTTTCCACAATCAGACAAAGAAACCTAGTAGTGATTTGGGTGTCTGGGAAACCTGTGTTGAGTTTCATTCATTTCAACCACACAAGGGAGAGAAGATTGGCATGTTTTCATATATTCAATTGCTCCAAAAAAATGCTTTTGATAGGCATTTTCTCTTTGCAATCCTCATTTCACTTTTTTCTAAGATTAGATAGCTTTCTATTTTCTAATGGTAAAAAAAGATTATGAATTTATAGAACAAATAAGCATTTAAAATTATTTTCTTCTGTGTTCTACTATTTTTAATATAGATAGATAAAAAACACAGTTTTAGCTATTTAAGAGTACTCAATTTTTTATAATATTCCTGAAAAACTGTACTTAATATTAAAAAATTAAGATGAGGAATTTTTTTCTTCATTTGAACATAGATTTTTCTTGGTTTTTTGGTCAGTGTGATTGTTCTCCCCCACCAACCCCCAAACTCCCCACAGGGCAATAATATTTCAGTTAAGACCTTAGTGTTGAAAAAAGGGAGCAGAAGATTTTTATAAGAGTATTAGAGAAACTAAAAACGATACCAAAAAAGAGTTGAAGTGAGGCAAGAGTGAGAAAGAAGAATTCTTCAGAAAGCTCCCCTCTTTTTGTTTACTCACCAAGTGGCTAAAAGTATTTTCATCAAGAAAGGAACTATAGGGCTGGGGTTGTAGCTCAGTGGTAGGGCCTTAGCCTAGCATGTGTGAGGCCTTGGGTTCGATCCTCAGCACCACATAAAAATAAAAAAGAATTCATTGAAACCATAAGACTGGTTGGGCTCAGAGAAGATCAAGCATCTTTAAACAATACTGTTATGATTTAGAAGTGAGATGTCCCCAAAAAGTTTATGTATGGGATAATACGAGAAAGTTTAGAGGTGAAATGATAGGGTTATGAGAGTTTTTACCTAATCAGTGCATTAATCCCATATGATATGATATGATATTAGTTGGTAACTGTAAGTAGTTGGGCAGTATCTGGAGGAGGTAGATCACTGTGGCTGTGCCTTGGGGTTTCTATATTGTCTCTGGTAAGCAGAGTCCTCTGTTTCCTGCTTGATATGGCCTGAGCTGCTTTTCTCTGCCATGTTCTTCCACCATGAGCTTGGACCTGAACTATGAAGTTGCCTATCTGTGGACAGAAAACTCTGAAACATTGAGCTCAAAGTAACCTTTTTTCTCTACCAATTGTTCTTCTCAGGTCTTTTGATCACAGAAACACAAAACTGTCTATAACAAATTCTCCAAATAGAAAATTAATTCTTTTCCTAATTGTGGGACTACTGATCAAGTCAAAACTCAATTTCAAACCCCTAAAGACTGCTTGCTTGGTTCTCTGAATATCTCCTGAGTGTGACAATGTATTCATCTAACTGTGGGTCCAAAATCATCCTGATACCATTCTGTAGGAACACTGCAGAGGAGCCCTGCTTCCCCTCCTCATATGTCAGTGTCTTGGCTTTTACCCTCATCACACATTTCCCCTTTTATGGTGTCTTTGTTCACTCACTGATATAAAAGAGTATTTTAATATAATATGAAATGGTGATAGGAATTACAAAGAAAAGTAATCCAGAGTAATGGGATAACCAGTATTGGAATATTTAGGATAGCGTGATCAAGGAGGCTCTTTCTGAACAACAGAATGTGGGTGGACACCTGAATAAACTGAAAGATCCCAGTAAAGATCTAAGCAAAGGGAACACAGAAGTGCAAGGATTCTGCAAAGCAACAACGGGCTCAGCATGCTTAGGGACAGAGAGTAGGCAGGATTTTAGTGAGTAAGAAGAACAGATAATAAAGTTTAAAAAGTAGCCAAAGGCTAGGTCACTTAGTGTTTTGTAGGCTGTGGGGAGGGTTTGATATTTAGCACCGTCCTCAGATCTCTAATCATGGTGCAATTTCAAACACAGTTTAGATTTTCCTGCCAGCTACCTTGCCTCAGGCTTCCTTGGATAAATGTAGTGAATGGCCTTCCAGTTCAGCAGAGCCCTGAAGCCGCATGCCCTTTTGCCTGTTCTATTAGGGTTTGGCTTTCACACAGGAGACTCCTGTTGCATATTTTGTTTTAGACACATTATCTCTAACCAAACCTGCAGGACCTTTTTCTTCACCCCACATGGAAGTAGATGGTAAAATAAAATGAGATTATATTTTATTCCAAATTATTATAAAGTCTTCTCCCATGTACTCGCCTCACACCTGTCCCTCTCCAATAACTCACACATCCAAAGGAACAGGTATGGTTCCAGTTTCTTTTCTCAGTGGAACACAAGATGCTTAATATCTTTATTTCTTGGGCTGGGGATATGGCTCAAGCGGTAGCACGCTCACCTGGCATGCGTGCGGCCCGGGTTCCATCCTCAGCACCACCTACAAACAAAGATGTTGTGTCCACCGAAAACTAAAGAATAAATATTAATTTATTTTAAAAATCTTTATTTCTAACATATATTTTGTTATAATTTTTCTTAACTCACAACTCAACTATTCTTACTTAAAATTGACACAAGTCCACTTGTCAGAGAACATGAATTCAAAAATACTACAAACTGTTCAGACTTTATAAAGGCTAATGAGGAACATGTCATGAAAAGGTTATCAGGAAAATGAAGTGCAATCCACATTTAACACATGAAAAGGAGCATCAAACCAAGCCCACTTACATTATTTAATGTTTCTTCTTGAGGCACAGTGCTCCAAAATTCTCAACTGTGCTCAACTGTGACTGAGTACGTCGTTTAGTACCCAGATAATTGTATGAATTATGAACCTTCAAAGAAGACAAGTTAGAATAAAATTTGCCACTGATGGCCTAAACAAAATGTTAAAGAGATTAATTGTATAGTTTGTTAGTGAATGTGACATTTACATACAAACTGAGTAATGGCAAAATCATTAAATTAGGTCCTTTGTGCTCTGATTTAGAAGTTCTGTCTAAGAAATGTTAAAAACACTAACATAAGCTATAAAAGAGAAAGAAGTATCTTTTAATTGGGAAGTCAGAGTAGATATGATATACTTATTGGCAAAAGTATTTAGAACTGAATGTCTAGAACCCAAGGATAGACAACTGGTGTCCTCTTGAATGAAGGGAACTCCATCAATGACAACATTTATTCTATTATCTGCAGACCACTGCTGCCAGCAGGTTACAAACTCTTCCCGGAGCATCTTCAACAATCATATTCTTCTCTAACTATCTAGTAAAATAGAAATACAATCAGATATTTTTCTTCCTGGAGTACTGAAATGAACAAAATGAGTTATCCATTTCTTTCCTTTTGGCTAGGTTCTTATTGAATGGATCTTAGAGTAAAGGGAGACTGAAAATAATCCATTGCAGAGATAAATAACATGTCCTTTTATGCCTCTTCCTCTCTCCCCATGGGACATATCATTGCACCATGGAATGAATGTTATTTTTTTCCCTAATGCAAAATCTGCCTCATGATTTCCAAAAGTTCATTTAAGGCATCCAATTCCAATTACTTGGTACTCCAGGTAAAAAATACCTATCAGGACTGGGAATACAGCTCAGTGGTAGAGTGCTTTCCTAGCATGTGTGAGGCCCTGGGTTCAATCCCCAGCAATGCAAATAATAATAACAAAACAATAAGATTTTAAAAAAAAACTCTTGCTGTACCTGATCTAGTCTAAATTTCCATTTTATAGTTCAGGAAATAGTCACCGCAATTATTTACAGCTCAATTACAGATTCAGCCTTCAATCTTGAAAGGAAGCTTTAAGCTTTTATTTAACTGAAAATGTTAATCCATGCAAGAAGTAAAACTTTAATATATATTGTTAGATAGCCCAGATTCCTGAACCAAAACATGTACATAGATCTGTTCAGTATCAAGCTGACTCTGAAAGGCTCATTTCTTTATCATTTCTACTTTTCACAAAAGTATTAAGAGCATTTAGGGAGTTGTCAGTAAAACCAGTTATTTCCATATGGCCTAAATAAAATTTTCCTAAATACCAGGCACCTTGCTGCGGTCTTGAAAATCACAAGAACAATAAAACTGTGGCAGAGGCAAATTGTCCCCTGATGAATTAACCAGTTTGTTCAAGAGTGAATGTTAAGGCAGTGAGCTATCATTTGTAAAGTGCTCAGAGCGAAGATGCTGGACCTAACAGTGATCATGTTCCTGGATCCACTTGGGCTCATTTAACTCAGTGAGCTTCCCATTTGTCTTTCTCCAAGGCACAGTATGAAGAGTAAGGCAATCACCAGAATTTTAAAATAACATAACATAGAACCATTGCCCCTAAGCTTGTAACCAGAGATGTTCTACAGAGATCAGTCCTGGGCACATTTAACATCTCTGTGTGTGATTGATTAGAAGCTGGAGAGGGTAGTCATTAAGTTTGCCAGGTACATCACATCATCAGGATGGGTGAGCACCTTGGAAGACAGGATTAGAATTAAAAATGTCCTTGACAGTTTGAAAAATGATTACAAGCAAATGAAATTGAACTCCCTAGAATCAACTGTGCAGCAAAATTCTAAAGAGACCTCCAACTGTATAAATTCAAGTTTGAATTGGATGAGTGGAGCAGAGAACTAGTTGCTACCTAGTGAGTTCTACACTATACTTTGGTCAACATTGTTTTGCTGGTTATATAAAGTTAACATAATTCTGTACCATAGAATTGGGAAAAGTAACGTATATTTTGTAAAATGTGTAATTTAATATTTTATTAATTGTAATATATAATGTTGTAAAAATTAAAATATAGCTTAATTATTAACATTTCCAAGTTAATTGACGAATACATAAATTGGAAAGATTTGAAAAACCTGAAAAATGTCAAAGACTTGGGATACTTGGGATACAAGGGTAGAAAGCAGAAAAAAAGTAGAAAATGTTAATATAATAATTTGGAAATATGAGATGGAAAAAGAACCCATTGTCCAAATGAGAAATGAATATATTTTAATATCATAAAGAATTTTGTTCATATGTAGATAAAAAGACCTAGAATATTACAAACTCTGATTTAATTCAATAACATTTTTTTCATAGAGATAGTGTCCATCTGGGTTGTTAACTTATAACTTTCCTTGGATGCAACAGTGCTGAAGACCATTATGGTCTGCCATTTTGCAAAGGTATACTTCTGTGGAGTGGCATTTTCCATCTATGAAGAAATACTAATTTGAGGGAATAGTTCGAATCATGTAAGTTTTCAAAGAGTAATTACAAAATTATTATTTTAGCTACTAATAACTTACAAAATTCTTCAAATCTTCCTCAAAAATCTTTTAAAACCTCAAACTCTTTAATGTTTATCCATATTGAACATCATGAAGAATATATGACATTTCTTAATAATGCTTGTACTACTTATAATTTAGTTATGTATAATTGATATAATTTCTTTTATATTACTCATAATCCTTTAAAGTTAGAAAGGACTTCTGACCTAATTCCAGTAAACAACTTCATTTTATAGATTTTAAAATGACAAACAGAGTGGTAATCACTCTGTTCTATTCAATGCACAAAACTTTTTTTAAATTAATCTAATCACTCAGTATTAAAAACTTTAGACTTGTTTAAATGCAGCTAAACTATGTTTATGATTCTCATTTAAAGCTTCTACTGTGAGTTTCATTTATTGCTTTCCTTAATAGCTAAGGACTTCTCTTTTTTGGTTACACATAATGCAAAAAAAAATTTTTAATGATTATTCATAAATGTGGATATTTATAGCTTGTAACTTACTTAACCTTCAAATGAGTTTGTATAATTATAAGTTTTTTTTACTCATATCCCTAATTTACTGCAAAAATATATTTTTTCCTTTTTTTGTAAATTTTTCAACCATTTTATATACAAAGGATATAAAATGACTAAACAATGACTTAAACAATGACTTCCACATTAAATTCATAGATATTTCAAAGTAATTATTCAATAATCTTTTGATGGAACATAAAAGTTGAAGATTGGCCAGGAATATTGATCCATAGAGATAGAAATTTTCTCTGGGAAATAGTGCACAAAAAAATATTTAAACTTATATTTCAAAGTTTGCATGCTTGATTCAATGTATACTCAAAAATAATCTTGTTCCTGATAGTAGAATAAGTAGATTTTTTAGTTCAATTTTTTTTATTTTTAGGTTTAATAAAAAATTAGTAATTATCTATATTTATAGGGCACAATGTGATGTTTTGATACATGTATGTTTATTGCAGAATGAGAAAAAATTCTAGCTACTTAACATAGCCATCACCTCACATACCTGTCACTTATTTGTGTTAAGAACATTTACAGATCCACTCTTTAATCAATTTTGAAACATACAGTGTATTAACTATAGTCACCTTGCTGTGCAGTAATTTCCCAGAACTCACTTCCCATATTTAAAATACTTTACTCTTTGACCAACATCTCCTCATTCTGCATCCACCCTTTTTCACCCTCCCTAGTCTGGTAACCACCATTCTACTCTCTTCCTCTATGACTTTTTAGATTTCACAAAAAAGTGAATTAATGGAATATTTGTCTTTTTGCCTGGTTAGTTTACTTAGCATAATGTCCTCTAAATTTATTCATGTTATCATAGGTAGAATTCTGGTTTTTGTAAAGGCTGAATAGTATTCCATTGTGTATAAGTGTCACAATCTTTGATCCATTCATCTGTTGATGGGCTTTTAATTTTTTCTATACTTGGCTATTGTGAAGAGTGGTGCAATGAAGATAGGAGCATACTGATTTCAATCCCTTTGCATGAATACTCAGAATAAGGATTCGTGTGTCATGTGGTAATGCTCTTAGTTTTCAGCAGAAGCCCCATGCTCTTTTCCAAAATGGCTATTCTAATTTATGTTCTGACCATTACTATAAACAAGAGTTTCCTTTTCATTATATCCTCACTAACACTTATCTTTAGTTTTTGTTGTTGTTGTTGTTTTGTTTTGGTAATAGCTATTCTACTAATTACCTCATTGTAGTTTCAATTGGTATTTCCATATTTGTTGATAATGTGGAGCATTTTTTTTCTCACACCTGTTGACTATGTCTTCCTTTAGGTAAAGTCTATTCAGGTCAATTGCCTATTTTAATTGTGTTGTTTTCATGCAATTGAATTGTTTGACATCCTTATATATTTTGAATGTTAACCACTTATCAGATGTATATTTTGCAAATATTTCCTCCTATTTTATAATGGTCTGTTTATTCTGTTGTTTCCTTTGCTGTGAAAAAGATTTTAATTTGATGTAATCTCATTTGTCTAATTTTGCTTTTCTTTCTGTTTTAGGTTTCATATGTAAGATATTGACACTCAGACCAATGTTGATAGATTGCCTCTCATGTTTTCCTCTAGGTGTTTTAGTTTCTGATCTTATGCTGAAGTCATTAATCAGTTTTAGTTGGCTGTTATATGACAAATGAAATAAAAATCAAATTTCATTCTTCTACACATATTTGGCCAGTTTTCTTAACACCATTTATTGAAGAAACTGTCCTTTCTCCATTGTGAATTATTGGCACCTTTGTCAAGGACCAGTTTACTATAAATATATAGGTTTACTTTCTTGGCTACTTATCTTTTCCATTAGCCTATTTATCTTCTTTTATGCTAACATTGTACTGCTTTGATTACAATAGCTAAATGATATATATTGAAGTCTAGTGTGACACCTGCCTCTACTTTTTTTTTCTTTTTCTTGTTTTTGGTTTTATACAAATTTTAGGATCTTTTTCTATTTCTGTGAAAAATGAAATTAGAACTTTAACAGGAATTGCACTGAATCTACAGATTGCTTTGACTGGTTTGGACAATTTAATGATATTCTTCCAATCTATGAACACAGCATATATTTCCATTTATGTGTTTAGCTTAGACTTCTTTTATCAGTGTTTGAAAATTTACAGTAAATTTGCATCCTTAAATTTACTCCAAGTATTTTTATACTATTGTAAATGAAATTTTTTAAAATTTATTTTTCAGATACTTCACTCTTAATGTATAGGAATGACTGATTTTTTATGATGATTTTTGTATTTTGAAAATTTTACAGAATTTGCTTATGAGTACTATTTTGGGGTGAGGCATTATAATTTTCTGTTTATAAGGTCATAATGTCGGCAAAGAGATACAATTTCACTTCTACATTTCCTGTCTGGATGATTTTTACTTCTTTTTCTTACATAATTGCTCTGTCTGGGACTCTTAGCATGATATTGAATAGAATCAGTTTGAGTGGGCATCCCTGACTTGTTCTTGATCTTAGAGGAAGAGCTTTCAATTTGTCAACACTGAGTATCATGCCACCTATGGGCTTATTGTACATAGCCTTTGTTTTCAGGAGTATTTCTTTTCTATTTACTTTGTTGAGAGATATCATTTCAAAAGAATGTTGAATTTTGTCAAATGCTTTTCTGCATGGATTGTGATGATCTTATAGTTTCTGTCCTTCATTCTATTAATATGGTGAATCACATTTATTAATCAGCATATGTTGAACCATCCTTGCATCCCTGAAATATTATCTCACCTAATCATAGTGAAGGGTCCTTTTGATCTATTATTATATACAGTTTATGAGTATTTTGTGGAGGATTTTGCATCTGTGTTCCGGCATATTTTCCTGTAATTTTTTTTTGTGTGTTGGCCTTCTTTGATATTAATATCAGAGTTATATTGGCATCAAACAACAAGTTTAGAGGTAACCCATCTTCTTCTGAACGCTTTTCAGAAAAGGGTTAATTTGGGTTCAATACATTCCCTTTTCCTTGCTCCCAACTCAAAATTCTTCTCCCTGAAGAAAACTTGCTGGGTTGAAAAGGAGCAGAGTATGAAAGAGATAAAAAGGTGTTAAGCTTTGTTCAAATAATTGTACACAGTAAGTGGTTCCAGAAGAAATATCCCTAGGTTATAAACTAGAATGTCTGTGAGTTAAACTAAAATGTTCTTCTGAATGAATTTGCTAGGGATATGGCCACATACCCCCTAAATTCTCAAAGCCTTTATCAAATGATAAGTTTAATTTGAAATGACTAATAGAGAATTATACTTTGCATCCAGAGGAAGCTACTAGCAGATGAGAGAAGACCTGGTTCCAAAAGGTCATGAAAAGCGGGAATTCTTGCACAAAATGCTGCTGCTAACACTGTAGTCCTTCCTTCATCCTTTATGCATTGGATTAGGCAATCGAATGCAGGGCAGGAGAGAGAGTGCTAGAATTAAGATATGTAACATTTGAATGAAAGTAGGCAATATCTGAATGCTTGTCTACAGAGTTATTGCATCAATAAATGCATAAATTGGTCTGTTTTAACGATATTGAATTCAACTATCTCTTTCTGGTTATATGAGATTGCATGGTTGACAAGTATGACCAAAACCACAAAAGGTTGAGAAATCACCTTCATTTTCCTTTAGAAATGAGCTTTGTAAACTGCAAAATGTTAAATAGGCACACAGCTCTATTTTTTGTTGTTATTATTTATCAAGAATGAAAAGTTAGCCTGAAATCAGGAAATGGAAAAGGATGGAAAACTATAGTATCACATGTGAGAAGTGGCAATTCTTATCCTTGTCCAGACTACTCCAACTTAAATTACCAAAGAACAATATTGAAGTTGACATTTTAAAATTACATCTTTTCTGGAAGCCACCAAAAATAAAAGTGCCTCAAGTTAAATTGGGTCACTTTTGCTGAGATTAGGACTAGACTAAGTTTGATTCTGCTTACTGTGTACATTCTAAAACGTTTACCTCTCTAGGGAAGTTTTCTCTTGTTCATAATATAAAACATCTGTCAATTCTGCATGCCTATATTATTATACCTTTCATGTAGGTAAAAAAAAAGTGGAGCTACTTGATTTAAAATTCTTAAACACAATTGCCTTTATTTATCCCAAGGATCAGATAAGTAAGCCCCATTGATCCTATTTGGCCTGTAGGCTGCAACCAGTTTTTTTTTTATTATTTGATACTGAGACTAAGATTGTCATTTATATTTTTAAAGGGTGGTCAAAAAGAAAAGATTATGAAGCAACAAACATCATATATTCCCCAAAATCTGAAATATTCATCCTTTGGTCTTTTACAAGGAAATTCTTGATGCACTGTCTTTAACATGTAACACAGGCAGTTGATTATGAGTAATTAAATGATTTGGATAAAAATAGAATGTATCTATTTAAATCTAGAAAATAGAAGTAGGATGCAAACACTTTTAATTCATTTACAAATAGCTATGTTATGCTTTTGATATTGAATTAGTTGGCGAGATGTCAAAAATACATCCATATTTTGATATCAACAGTAAAGAAGCATTTCTGTTTATAAACTGGGAGAACTCAACAGAAGCTAAACAAATTGACAAGCCGAAACCTTGCCAGTAAGTTAATAAAGAGGAACCATAAAATAAAAACTTTATATGTTTATTTATCAATATAATAAATAGTATACAAATAAAGTAGTAGTGAAATTTCCAGTAATAAATCAAAGCTCTGCGGTTGCTGCAGGGAAAGTTTGTTAAGCATTGCCTGCAGCCCATTTTTTCAACTTCATCTGACTCCTTTGAGAGCCAAAGTCCTGACACCTGTTCCTGCTGCTAAATTTCTAAGCGTGACCATTGCCATTTTTTCCGAGCACTCCGGAGTTTGTGGCAAGAAGAGTCATGTGGAAGTCCTGATTAAACAAGTGTGCTCATCATTTCTCCAATCTCCTCCACACACCTCTGGGGACTTCCTTTACTAGGCTGGACCCTGAAGTACTTAACGATGTCTCTCTGGCTCTGATAGCTTCCACCCTTGCCTTGACTGTGTACTTTCGAGAGCATCAGCCTCCTTGCCTTAATATAACTCTAGTGCTGATTGCAGATTGTGGGTGAAACCTCTGTCTATCAGGAGACTAGGAATAGATCAGGACATTCAGTGCAACTCTGAATTCAGTAACCTTTCAGCTGTGGGAGACTTGAATCACCCCACCAGACTAGCACACTCTTCTTAACTATTTCCTTGTCAGTCGTTTGTTAAAGGGAAAAGGATAAGCCTGCCTCCCCTCAACATTTTTTCTCTTGGTCAATTTAGTGGAAGAAAAAATTAAAACTGGAATGAAATCCCATGCATTCTGCATGGGACCTTCACTGTGACTTCAACATTCACAACTCATTAAATAAATTGCTTAGCAAGTTATTAACTGGGTGTATACAATTGACCCCCTTAAGGTACTGAAACATGGAGCACAAATTCCTCTGATGAGAGGAAGAGAAAGGAGTACTAACCAGAAGAACAGATGTGCTGAGACTCCATCCAGTAGTTAAGAAACTGTCAACAATGTGGGCCAAATTTTGAAAGTGAAGATAAAAATATTTTACTACTTCTAAAATATTTTTTTAAATGTTCCAACAATAATTCAATTTTAATGTAAAATGCCTTATAGATTTTATGTGACAAATTCCTATGGTTACATATTTTTGGCATAATGACATTACAAAGTGATGAGACCTAGGTTGCCTGATGACTCACTCCCTAGTCCTTCAGCCTCTTTCCAGCTGCATGTAGGTTAGTGGCACAACTATGAAGGCACTTGCTATTTCTTTTTATTCCTTGCATTATTTATTTTTATATTTTTGTGGCTTCCACAACATATGGAGCTGCTTAATTCTGTGAAAAACTACTGTATAAAAGTGAACTTCTGAAGGAATAATTAGAAGTGAGTGAAGTGAATATGGGTTCTAGTTTTTTGGGGGTTTTTTTGTTTGTTTAGTAAATAATTCTTGGGCTCTTTTTTTATACTTGACATATGCTGGATAAAGTATGGGGAGACAAATGTGAAAGAAGGCCCTTATTTTATTGAAATCCTATTGTAGTGTGAGAAGACAAGGGAAGAGACACACAAAGGGGTGGGGGGAGAATGAGGAAATGTAGATCACATGATATCAATAATAAATTGGGTGATATATAAAGAAAACAACTTTGATAGGTAAGTAACTTGATTGGGCAAGGATGATATCTGAGAAAATGATATCTGATATCTGAGCCTTAAAGGTGGAGTAAGAGTCAGCCTTGAAGAGCTGGAGAAATTCAAAAGAGAGAGACCAACAAACTCCCAAGGGCCAAAGGTAGAGTTAGATTTGTCGAACAATGAGTGCTAAGAGATGAGGTCTAATGGTATGCAAGGGCAAGGGTATAGTCCTTATGGAGGATGGTCAAAAGTTTGAATTTCCTTTTTGTTTGGGGAAGCCACTGGAAGACTTTACATATTTAAAATTTATTTTAGAAGATATTCTTGGAAATAGGTTAAAGGGTAGATGTCAGGACTATTATCATTTCCAGGCCACAGATTGAAGCCACTACGGAAATGGAGTAGAAATGGAGATCAGTAGATGGATTTAGTATATATTTTTGAGCTATCACTGAGAAGATTTGGTGCTGGTAGATTGAACAGGAGACTGCGTGCTAATAATTTGGGAAAAGAATGAAGAAAACTGACTCTTAAGAGTTTGTGTTGTGCATGAAGAAGACTAGAAAATATGGACTTGCTTTTGTTTTCCTTAGTTGTTATTCTAGATCTAGGTCTCTTTTCAATGTTGCTCCTGTGTCACTCTCCAGTCCAAGTCAAGTTAGGCATGATTCAGCAAGTCCCCATGACTTTAGTTTCTTTCCATTGTTAACAGTGAAATGTGAACCTCAATGGCTTTTCTGTTTTTGTCTTCAATTGCAGATTTTAAATATTTGCTCTAGCTCTTTCCTATTTGCAGTCATAGCATTTGCCAAAACTTCAGGGGGTGAAGCTCTCCTCCCACTCCAATGCACTAGGATAAACGCCTACTACTAGCATCTTCCTCCCTGCCCTGCTGTGGTTTGGAACTTTCTAAACCTCTTTGATTAAGGTGAAGCAAAACTATCTTCAAGTGGTTTTCTACATAAAAGACTCTAAAAGTCAATTTTTAAAATCAGTTGCTTCTATGTTCTATAATTTAATATCTTCTTTCCTTTCTCTGCTCCCAATCTCCATCCAGAAGTACTCACTTAGTGCCCATCTGGAGTTCTCTCTGAAGTATTCACTTAGTGCCCATCTGGAATTTTATCTGGGGTTTCTAAGTTCATTCTTCAGTGCGTCAGTTCTTATCTTTTTTTTTTTTTTTTTTTAGAGAGAGAGAGAGAGAATTTAATATAGTTTTCGGCAGACACAACATCTTTATTTGAATGTGGTGCTGAGGATCGAACCCAGCGCCGCACGCATGCCAGGCAAGCGCACTACCGCTTGAGCCACATTCCCCAGCCCCAATTCTTATCTTAATAGACAAAGACTTTAACAAGAACTTGCTGCATGATTAATGGAACATGTGTGCTCACAATTTACCCTATAGCTAAATAATAGCAGTAGTAGTGGCTATTATTTAAAATCACCCTGACTTTTTTTTATTAAAACCACCCAAGTGTGGACTCTGAAAATTTAGTTTGTTCTTATGTTAAATCCATAGTTTGGTTTAAAAACTTATTTTGACAGTGAAATATTTCCTTAGACTCTTGATCATCACCACACAAAACAGGAGTGAGGAGAGCTGCCCTATTGGAAGTGGCAGATGCTACCCTCCAGTGGTTCCTGTGCACCCTTCTATGACGCTTGAGCCCATGTGCTCTACAGGACTCACTTTGAAAACTTTGGTGATAAAAAAAAAAAAAAAAACAGGTCTGGAATAATTTTTTAAGCACTAGGTATCGGGAGTTTCTCTACTTGTTCATATTATGTTTGTTCTAATCATGATGATTAGTGACATCCCCACATACACGTCTCATACCTCTAAATTCTAGGATTATGGTAATGGATCGAAGTTACCAAAAAGGACATTCCACTCCCTACCTCTTGTTAAACACTGAAAAGATCATCTTCTTCAGAAGATGAGTGTTTTCATTTTGTTTGTTTTATCAATAAATAATGAAGCCAGCTTTCTTGACCTTGCTCACCACTGCACCAGATTCACACATTTATGTCCTCCCCTGGTGTATTTTGCCCAGAAAGACCCACAGTGCCATGGTCATATTGCCACTCTCCTCTCAGAATTCTTGTTTCCTTTCTTCTACATCAACCTTATTAGATAAGCATGAATGGAATTTCTAGTACAGGTTTTAAAAAAAGTGAAGAATTGTGACCACATTTAGGGATCCAAATTAATTATTCAGATTATTTACTCAAAAAATATGACTGGGGCGAGCAAGTTTTTCGGAACCAACAGGAAGCCTATCTCATGACCACTGATTAGCCATATCTACTTGTTGATGACAGTAATCTAGGCACAGGATTATATCTGCCTTTGGTCACATGGAGAGGCAGGCAGGAAGGTAGTCAGGTTAATTGATAATAACCTCTTCTGGAGAAATAAATTTAGAATATACCAAATAAGGAGTGAATTAAGGGAACAAACTTGGTTTCAATAACAGATTCATAAATTTGTTATATACAGTTCAATAAATATCTAAGATTCATTTGTGGATGGGGTTATAAAGAAGAGACCACAGTTGTAGTAACATATTAATATCAAAATATTAGTAATAAACCAGATATTAGTAAAATATTAATAGAAATTAAGATTCACTTTACGTTAAATCAGAAAGTGAAGCTACTAGGATCTATATTAAACAGAGATTGACCGTTAAATGAAGATACCATAAAAAATTGGCTACCTTTTTATCAGAAAAATAACTAACTTCATATTTGTGCTCTTAATGTTTCCTCCAACTCTTCTTATGAGTATCATATTGTGGGTAATATTCAGAGATGGAAAGGTGAAGAATCCAGTCATGGTAGTTTTGCCTCTTTTCATAGGATATATATTCAACACTGCATTCAGTGGTCTTTTAATAACTTGTTCTGTGTAGGAGCAGTGAGAGGAGAAAGGCACAGATTTCCAGTGCCACTATTCCTGCTATATAATAATATGACTGGCTTTCTTGTCTTGGCAACACTTAAGAGATGTAAAGCTGTTTTCTGGGAAATGTTTTAGGTATATGCAGCAGGACTTCCAAGTCTCTCTGCTGTGTTAACCTATATCTTGTACATACTGATTCATCGTGAGTTCTTTGAGTGTGAAGAAAACAAAGACTGAGCTAAGTGAATTTGGTATCTTAGGAATACCAAGGCAAGGCAAATGAAAGGTGACAACATCATAAGAAGTAAATGTTTGACTACTCCATAGATAGAACCATTCACCACTGTGAAAAAAAAAGGGGGGGGATTTGCTTTTTTATTTGGGGGAAAAAAATTCTTTTGAGACGAAGTCTCACTGTGTTACCCATGAACTCATGTTCTTCCTGCCTTAGCTTCTAGTATCTGGGATAATGGGCATGTGAAACCACATCCAGCTTTATTTGCTATTTGTCATCCCACATGCCACTGTCTTTTCTGGAAAAAAAGTGGAAACAGACAAATTTATAAACCAAAATAGACTCACAAAGCAGAGAGTTTGACACAGCATGTGCATGGTGTGTGTGTGTGTGTGTGTGTGTGTGTGTGTGTGTGTGAGTGAGAGAGAGAGAGAGAGAGAGAGAGAGAGAGAGAGAGAATAAACATAAGAAATTATTTGATGCTGCTTCCTCTGTCTTCCTTAAAAACAAATCTAAATGCTGTAAGGACAATGTCTCCACAATAAAATGGATATTAAAAACAATCTAAGCAGATTTTATAAAATAGCCTCATATTAGTTCTTCCATAGCAAACCTATGATATCTCTGGGAAGTTATTTTGAGCACATTTCATAACAAACTGGAGAAGGGAATATATAATATTTTATTAAAGTAAACCTTATTATATTGTATTCTAAAAGTTTTGTTTGAGTATAGTATCCCAAGTACAGTTTCCTAGAAAAAATAATAACTGGACTTTAAAATGTCTACCTAACTGAAAAATAGTAGTCAATGTGTTTGATGAAGCCTATAGAAGTTTCCTTAATGGGACTGGCAGATCACTCATAAATATAAAGTAAATAGCATAATAAACAAGCAAAAAATTAAATGCATAAATTATAAGCCAAAAATTGCAGCCACACCATGACAGGATTCGTGTGTATGAATTCATTTAATGCCAGCTGAGAGCTTTGTTTACAAGTAGCATTAAGCAATAGAATTACAGATGTAAGGAAAGAATCCATTCTTTCATTGGGGGAAAATAAATGTGTAGTATATGAATCAGGGCTTAAATTGTAGCTGAAATCATGACTAATTTTAGTCATGCTGATGATGGATATGCAAAATTAGTTACAGTATAGATAACTGTACATGTAAAATTGATAAACTTTAAAATTTTAAAATGAAATAAATTAACGACACTCTGAAAATTAGTTGTACAAAAAATTTACATATACCACAGTATTTCTAAGTTCTTATTGGACTTCGTTTTTTTATGCTTACTCCAAATCCCAACTTTCTATTTTTAGGGAACAAATGGAAACAAAAAGCAACAATTGTGACATCAGCTATTTACTGCCTAGATTTTTAGGCATTTCAATCCATTTCGAATGTAATGGTTAAAAACAAAACAAAAAAACCTTATTTACTCATGATTCTGTGGTTTGGGGTCAGCTCAGTTGGGTAAATCTTTGGCTGGACTCACCTGGTCTCACTCATAAGGTTACAGTCATTGATAGGTTCACTGGGGATGGGATGTCAAGAATGGTTCCAGTGACATTTCTGACGTCACAGCTGAGACGGTTACAAGGGACTTACTTTCCATGTGATCCATCTTCCTTACTTGCTCTCAGAGTTCAGAAGGGCAAAACAGAAGCTAGCAGATCTTTTGAGGTCTCATCTCAAAAGTTGCATGCTATCACTTCCTCAGCATTCTATTAGTCAAAGCAAGCTGCAAGGCCAGCCCAGATTCAAGGGGTAAGTTAGGTGGGAAAGAGACTCTTCCTCATAATGAGAAGAGCAGTGATTTTATTGCAAGTGAGTGTGTGTGTAAAGCCACAAGAAATGTGTGGTCATATTTTATAATCTACCACAATCCTTGAAATATAGGAAAAGCAATACTTGGAAGTATTAATAGAAATCCAGTCATGAATATATATGAAGGAAATTCTAAAAATGTATTAAAAGAAAAGCTTTTATTACATGAAAATCATTTTTTAAAATGTTTATTTTTTAGTTGGAGTTGGACACAATATCTTTATTTTTATGTGATGCTGAGGATCAGACCCATGGCCTCACACATGCTAGGCTAGCGCCCTGCCAGTGAGCCACAGCCACAGCCCACATGAAAATCATTTTAAGTTCTAATAAACATTTTAAAATATTGTGGGATAATGAACAAATCATTTTTTTAAAATATATACATTTGTTATATTTCTTTATAATATATATAATTCTTTCTTATAAAATAAATATAGGTAAGACTTAAAAATATGATCAATTCCCACACAATTCTAATCTGCCTTTATACTAATCTAATAGCATTCCTGCAAATTCTTATAGTAAGTTTGGGTAATAACATATGACACAGAATACTGGGAATTACAGAATCTTTTATTCACTTTATCTTTTTTATTAACCATTTGTCCAGTCGTGTCCTTTTATTTCAGATTAAAGTTTCATTTAGTTTCATAGTAGAGGATATGTTAGAAATGTTTTTTAATCATATCAAAAGGTTAATGTAGATTTTGTTTTCTTTTAAAAAACTCTGAATTATTAGAATAAAAATCTGTACTAGGATTATGTATCCCCATTTTGGAAAAGTGAGTCTTTAAGTATACTTCATTTTTTAAAATGGTATATTTTTATTTTATTATTTTTATTCACCACTCAACTGTTGCTTTAAGCAAAACAAACAAACAAAAACAAATTGCTGATGATGGGGTAGAAGCAACTGTGAGAGATGTGCAGATGAATAGGCAGATCCTGGCTGGAAGAGCTTACATTAAGATGGAGAGGTAGAGACACAAAAAATACAAAACTATTAAGAAAATTTTACAAAAGGAAAAGAAATAATGAGTCTTCAAAGTAGTCACACTTATGTCTTTAAATCTGTCACTTTGAAATCCCTTGGCTAATGGGAGATGGAGGAGCAGAGAAAGCAGGGTGCCCAGCACTTAAATCAATGTATCTGTTGACCCAGAGCACAGGTCAGCAGAGGGACCTATTTTCTGCTCTTGTCCAGAGGTTTTGTGGTTGATAAATAATCATTTAAATTCTGACTGTATCTCATTTTACAAAGAACCTCCCCAAACATCCATATTCTCAGTAAGCCCTAATACACTTGATGAGACAGAGTGAGCTCTTTTACAGATAAAACAACTGGGAATGAATTAGAAAAAGTGACTTGCCCAGAGCTAAACAAAACATTAAAATGAGACAGAATTAAGGCAAACCCTAGGCCTCATGCTAATTCCAGAGCATTCTTCTTTGAACATAGAGCAAATTATAACAATTAAGGGGTGAAACAATAATGTGTCAGTAGCATCTATTAGTTCAAAAACATGCCAAAAATTCAGTAGCTCTGAGCTCTAACACTAGGTGACCTTGGAATTTCAGGTTTCCAATGAAGCAAAATACATAAAGACCAAAGGATGATTTCTATCATGGGATGGTTTCCTCAAATACCTCTATCTCACTGTTATAGCTCAGAACTTAAGGTCAGTGCCCACTACTTTGTAACAAGATTCTTTTCATATTTCATGAGCCAAACCACTTAAGCGGCATCTAGGATGTACCGTCTTGGCACTCCAGTTTATTGGATATTGATTAATTCCTCAAACTAGAGTCTGAGGCTCTTTGAAATTCAAGGATAGGGGTTTAAAGAATGCTTACAAAAAAATATGTTAAATACATTGAAACCGGGAATGTAAATACAATGAAATGAACTTAATGCAAATATGGTGTGTTCATCCCATGAAGACCAAAAATATTTCTCATTATTCTATGTAACAGAAGGTTTTCTAGAATATAAAATTAAGTCATCACATAGAATATGGTAATAGAGACCTGTAGACCTATATACACAATTCTAAAAGCAGTAAGTTCTGAGAGTCCAAAAGAATAGGATAAATGATTTTCACTCATTCCATAGCAAAATTAGACCTATAATGAACATGAGATTATTTATAGTTTTAAATTATATTTCATTTAGTTTATTTACTCATGTTTTGATGCAAAGATTTTGGCATGTTTGATTATTGGGTACTACTCTTTCTAAGATCTAAAGTCTTCAAAATCTAAAGTAGATCTTGCCCTAATTGCTTCAGAGGTCTTGCATCAGACTGAATTATGTGGGGATTGGGGGCAGTTTTTACTGAGATTAGTGCCCTGTTCTTCACTGTGGTGTTTATTCCAGCAAGGCAATTCTTAGCATCATATTAAATTACAATTATTCATTTCAATTGAGTTGTTTTGGGGGTATTGAAATGGTGAATGTATTTAGGTTGTCAATAAATATATTGAAACATTTGAAATCAATTCCGTGTATTCATTTCTATATGATATATGATTATACATTTGAAGAATTTTAGGTCACCAGTGAAAGGTCACTACTGTTTTTCATTTGCTTGTTTAAAAAGAGATTCTTTATTCATAGTTGAGAAACTTTGTTCAACATTGCACTTATTAACTAGAACCAGGATAGCAAGGGGATAGTCTGGAGTGACTTTTAACCTATTTAGTCCTCGTTATACTGTCAAGGTTACAATGCAAAAAAAAAATGGAATTATGACTTAAATTATGATTGTGATGTTCTGTTATGCATCAAGGAAAATGATATATCTAAAAGTATATCTAAAAGCTCCCCCACCCCCAGAAAGCAGCCTCTTTACTACAGGAAATCTGCATCCCTCTTTGTAACAAACAAATATCCAGCCTACCTTGCTACTAACCATCTGGTCACCTAACTGGAGCCTCTTTAGCTTCTGCAAAATGAAAGTTTCCCTAAATATATCACAACCAATTATAGCCAGCTTACAGCCATTAGTCAAGCGGCCTTGTTTAAATAGTTGGGGTGTTTTAAAACTTTAAAAACACAACCAGGGATGCAATTTTGAAATTTAGCATTTACTGCAGAACTTGTCCCCATTGTTTATACTAAAAATAGACTTAAAATGTCTCACTCTCTCCAAGCAACTAAAATATAACATTTAAAATGCGACTCAGTGTGGGAAGATTATGAGCAAGCAATTATAGCCAACTCACTTTGGGTCGTTGCTGGTTTTACTTCCTAGATACAGGTGTCATCTAATATCTAAGGCAATGATCATAGATCCATCTCCTTGATCCAAGACAGAAAGGGAAGCTGGAGAGGCTTCCTGGGCTCTGCAAGATTGCACAGCAAATGAGTGTCAGAGTTGGGTCCCTTTGCTTCAAGTCCAAGTATTTGAACTGTTATGTTATCACTTGAGGTGCTGTGCTGTAGAACTAAGAAGGAAGTGACCTTTTCTGGCCCAAAGCTTGCAAATCACTTGTCTCCCAGTGCCAAGACAGAAGGCAAGCCTAGGAACAAAAAGTGTGACTCAGCCAGACCCCCTTCAGCATGGCTGGCTTCAAAACTGAATCACTGAAAATTAGATTGCAGCGTAAAGGTGCTGTGCATTGTTCCTGGCCTTGTCCTACAAGTACAATGGCAGAAAGCCTCAACCAAGTTATGAAAGAGGGGAATTTCTCTAGGGGATGATTCTGTAGTGCTAAAGTGGTTATTTTGTGTTTTACCCTACTTTTTACTGCTGAAGAGTGAAACACTAAAGTATTTTACTATATAAGAGTATGGGGTAATGACTCCGGCTTTTATTTATATCTTAATAAAGAATTCCAAAAGTCTCTCTTTAACCCTAAGGTTAAAAAAAAAAAAAAAAAAGCAGGTATGGACAATGTTTGAAGGTAGGAAATCTCAGCCCAGTATCCCCCAAAACCAAACTACGAAGGCAGCTAACTACTTGTAAGGCTAAATGGACTCTTACATTCTGTCCCAGCAGGGATGATCATGACCTTTTAGAATCACCTTTGTCATAAATCTCACACTGCAAAGGGAAGTGTTGTGCAACCATGCTGACCCAGCTGAGTCCAAATCGCCCTTCAGTGTATCCAGCCCATTTTGCTTTGCACATGGCTCATGCTTGTAGATCTCCCCAGCCTTTCCAGAAGCCAATGTGCTTATCATCTTCAAATGAGAAGGATGAGGAGAATGAAACATTCCAACTCAGCAGCTTATTTTCTTTAAGCATGAGTATCTCATCACTGCTTTTCATTTCTCTGGCTAGGTGGAACCCTTTGTAGCAAAGAGGTTTGAGGCATATCTCTGGATGGTTGCGGGTGTCTAAATTGTAAATCAGAAAGTTCTAATCAATTAAGATATATGACAGTAAATTGTCATTTTGCTACTGGCATTTGATATCATATTTTCCCCCAATGTTGAAAATATTACCAACAATACATATGTAATTTTCAAAAATTCTAGCGACCTAACAAGATTATGCAAAATAAAGTTTGCATTTGGAGAAAAAAATCTATTTAAATACAATTTTTTAAAAAAGAGTTGGAATAAAATAAAAAGTAATTTTCCATGATTAGAAAGGACAAGCAGGGGATATGACCTGCGATGCCTCTTCTTATAATAAGGTAAAGCATAAGCTCTCACCTCTAGAAGACTGTGCCCCAAATACTTTGGCAATGGCTATAATAAAACAGTGTTACTATTTTTGATAAGCTGTTGTAACAGTGATTATTGCATTGTTCAGTCATTCATATATTTCATGTGATTCTGAAAATAGCTATCCATCGTTTTTTCCTTTATTAAAATTTCTTCCATCACTTATGGATATAAAAGTACAGTTATTATCAAAGTGCAGCATGTCATACTTGTATTGGAATTTTTTAAAAAAAAAATTGTTACATTTCTGGTTCCTTTGTCCATTGGCTTGAATCTCTCACAAATAACCACTTTTATTGGAAATCAAAATGGTAATTCTTCTTGGAAACCAGCAACAATGTATCTGGGGATTTTTCAGATTTCACTTTTCTGAAGCCCACCACCGTTATTCATCACAAAAACCCTTCTCTATTCTTCATTAATTGGATGAATCATGTCACTAGGCATCCTTTTTCTCCCTAAGCTTTAATTATGATGAAACATATCAATAAGCACTTTGTGGCTCACTGTGCAAAACTAATATAAAATTCTATCATTTTTCAAAATTCTGTTCTCTCACTTTCTTTTCTATATAATATCACTCTGACCTCCTATATCCTAAGACCATTTCCATGGAGAAATTATACCCTTCTCTGTTCCTACTGGGATGTCTCAAGGCTGTGTCTTCTGCTTTTTTACCCACACCCAGCACTCTTCAATCTCCCTGTTCTGCTGAAAGCATTCATGGAGTGGCATTTAATATGTTGGGTTGGTTGGATCACTACCACTAGCCTCGACAGACTTCTCTCTCTTAATCCAAGACACTTACTGTTCTATGATAACATGATGTTCAGAGGGAACCTCCTTTCTATACCAACACATGAGCACTTTGTTATAATTTATATTGACGTGAGTTGCAACAAACAAAATTAAAGTGAATCAAATGAACATGAGTGCAATAGAATGGATTGAACTATAATAGAATAGCAGGAAACGGGTTTTTTAGGTCTGGACCCCTCCTCTGTGAAGCCTTCTTTGTTCATACTCTTATAGTGAGTCCAAGGTTTACTTCTCAGAGCGATAGTTTCTTCCATGTTTGTGCTTTTATTTATACTCATTTTTTTCAAGAAAATCACTACTATGCAATATATCTTCCTGAAGGATAGGAATTAGGGCTTATCCATTCTTGTCAATTTGTAGGAACTTTGTAAATGTTTTTCAGCCAGAGTACTAGCTTATAAGACCCCTTCTAAGTGATGGACATGTACTGAGAACCATAAATAATGTAAACAACTTAGTCCTGCCAGAGGACCAGAGTTCAGAAAGACCATCCTGACTTTGAGCTATGATGACTCTAGCACAAGCCAGGAAAGGTCATCGAGTTTCATTTGCTAGATATTTTCAAGAGAATAGCCTGGAGTGCATGCGACCTGATCTATAGTCAAGGTTGCTTTGAATGATGATGGAAAACTGCTTACTACTTAGTGGCAACAGCTCTTGCTGAAAGTAGTGGTATTGTTTTTTCAAACCATAGAAAGTCGGTTTTAATTTTCCATTAAGGATTATTTGAAAATAATTACCAGAGTATTTCAAAATAAGAAAGCATTGTTTCTATATGAATCATGTTTCCCACAGTTACAGTTGCTGACCTTTCTGAAGAAAAGGTGTTTCCTATTGGTGATTATTCTTTACACCATGTGTCTGTCTTGGCTAAGGCTCCTCATTAAACCCACTGCTTTGTGACCATCAGAAGACATACAGACATACAGGAAAGCTTGTGCCTGTGTCAGGTGTGCCCACCTGTTCAATGACATTGCTTCTATTTCTCCCCCTTTGCTGTTGCTGCGGGGGTAGCTCTTCTGCCATCACCCTTGAACTTGTTTCCCTGCTGTTTCGCTGCACCAAGGATGAGAAACCCTCCAGGATTTTGTGCTGTAACTGATGTCAGACACTGGGGAGATTAAAGAAACCCCATGCTGCTCTCTGAAACTAGGGAAAACAAAACTTTCATGTTGACATAGCAGAGGATCAGGAAGGACATTGCCTCCTTGGAAATGTGATTTTGGTAGTTCTTCCCATAAACTCCCATTAGCCAAGAAATGAAGCATCTCTCTCTGTAGAAACTGAGGTTGATAAATCTGCATTTACACTGATGTTCCTTTCTAAGAGAGGGTAAAGAGTGACTCAAGCCTGCCAGGAAGCTCAGGGACCAGCTTAATGTAATCTTAATTCTTGGGGAGAGATGAGCTTTATATTCAAAAGCAGAAAAAATCTCCTGTCCAGACTCATTCTCTCCTCAGCGCAAATAAAAAATATCTTGGCTATCTGTTCACATTATTTATAGGATTCTTAAGGATTTACACAACCCTTATAAGCCTCATAAAAGAGTTCAGAATAAAATTAACATATTTTTCTTCATGGTAAACCTTGATTCCACTAATAACTATTTTATTGCTCAATCAGTTTAAATATATATGTTTCAAAAGAGAGCTGATATAAACTTGATTACTTTATATAAGAATCTTACAAACATGAACAAAAATTAATTTTTGTTGTTTTGTAGTATTGAAAACAACAACAATAATAACCCTTTTGTATGGTAATTTCCACATAGGAAGTCCTTTGGTTTTTTTTTTTTTTTTTTTGATAGCAAAGGATGTTCATCAAAGGAGATAGGTCCCACTGCCATCCCAAAATTATTTTTCTGTTTTCCATTTGGAAATGTATATATTCCAACTTTCAGTTCTTATGCTATGAGCATGAACTTTCTAGTCAGCACTTTCAAACCAACTCAAAGCAAAATCCTAAAGTGAGCAAAGTACTCTTTTTCTTTTCTCTTTCATTCTCATCTCGATAAGCTTTGCTTCTGACTTTCTAAAGTCCTGTGTGCCTTGTCCTACCTTGTTGGCCCTGCTTAGGTACTGAATTGACCTTCAGGCACCAGCAGGCCAAAACTTGGAGATCAGGAGTCTTATTTGTATCACTGACTGGCTCATTATACATTAGATGCATCATTGACTCTCCATGAAGTGGGAATAATAATATCTTTGCTTTTCAAGTTCCTGATCAGGACTGACACATGCGGAAACACATTCAAATCTTAAAATATAAAATAAAAATAAGTATATAAACACTTTGAAATAATTTATCTTAAATGCCTCATTTGATAGATATTTGTTTGCAAAAAAAAAAGATACTGTTCAATAATAGATTTCTCTCCCCATTTTATACTCCCTTAGCTAGAGCTGAAGACACCGCTGCTTTCCAAAAATTGTGTGTGCGCACACATATACACACACAATCCCTAGACTTGCAAGGTCAGTATCATCTCACTACATTCTGTCATGGCATTTATCACATTTTATTTGTAATTATTTGCTTGTTTCTTTCCCTATTTGAGCTTAAGTTCTGTGAAAACAATGACTGTCTCTTTTGCTCATTTTGTCTTGCCAAGACCTGGTGTTTTCAAGGCACTCATTGAATGAGTCAATCAGTAAATGAATGAACACATGCCCTTCATTTCAAAGACCTTTCTCATTTCTTTGATTCATGAAATTCTTCTATTGAGAGACAAATGATTTAACTTCAAATTATAGATAATAAATATTCCCAGGGAAAGTTTACTTAACAAAAGAATTTCTCAGTAAGATATGAACAATTAAAAAGAGATGACTTCTGAGAATCCTTTCTGACAGGAAGAGTTCAGAGGATGAAAGGGCAGACAGGTAGAAACTGTGCCCTAGGCAAGACCATAAAACCTTTTGTCCTCACATTGACAGCTGGCTCTAAACTAGCACACTCCTCTGGCAGGGCCTCTACCTTCTCTTTTGGTCTATTACCTATCTTGATTCCACTCAGTTCTGGAGAGAATCTGAATCAGCAACAAGTAAATCAGGGAAAGGAGTTGAGTGGAGAGTACCCAATGAGTGCCATGCTTTGAATTGCAATAGAAATTCTTTTTGTGCAAAATGTCACTAGTTACTGCAAGCATAGCTGACTATGAACTGCAGCATTAAGGATCATGTCAATTGCTCGTAGAGCCCATACCTAGTGGAAGGATCAGGGGTTCTTGAATTATTGAGTTCTTTATATATCCTGGAGATTAATGTTCTACTTGGGGTGCAGGTGGCAAAGATTTTTTTTTTACATTCTATAGGCTCTCTCTTCATGCTCTTGATTGTTTCCTTTACTGTTGAAGAAACTTTTTTAGTTTGATAGCATCCCATTTGTTGATTCTTGGTTTCATTTCTTGAACTCCGAGAGTCTTTTTGAGCAAGTTGGTTCCTAAGCCAACTTGGTGGAGAGTTGGGCTTACTTTTCCTTCTAGTAGGTGCAGATTCTCTGGTCTAATGCCTACATCCTGATCCACTTTGAGTTGAGTTTTGTGCAGGGTGACAGATGTAACTTAAATTTTATTCTGCTACATATGGATTTCTAGTTTTCCCAGCACCACTTGTTGAAGAGGCTACCTTTTCTCCAATGTTTGTTTATGGCATAAACAAACTTTATCTAGTATGGAAATAACTGTACATATGTGTGTTTGTAGCTGTGTCTTCTTTTTGGTTTCATTGGTCTTCATGTCTGTTTTGGTACCAATACCATGCTGGTTTTGTTACTATAATTCTGTAGTATAATTTAATTTCTGATATTGTGATACTTCCTGATTTACTTTTCTCGCCAAGGATTGCTTTGGCTATTCTGGGCCTCCTTTTTTTAAAATATTTTTCCAAATGAATTTCATGACTGCTTTTTTCTATTTCTATGAAGAATGTCATTAGAATTTTGGTAGAAATCGCATTAAATCTGTATAGCACTTTTAGTAGTATGACCATTTTGACAATATTAATTCTGCCTATCCAATAACATGGGATTATTTCCATCTTCTAAGACCTTCTTGAATTTTTTTCTTTAGTGTCCTGTAAAACACTAAAGAAACAAAGTTTTCGATGTAAAAGTCTTTAACCTCTTCTGATAGATTAATTCACAAGAATATTTTTTGAGGCTATTGTGAATGGGATAGTTTTCCTGATTTCTCTTTCAGCTGATTCATCTTTGGTATATAGTAACAGAAGTGATTAGGGGTGTTAGTTTTATATCCTGCTTACTTTGCTTGATCTATTTATGAGTTCTAGAAGTTTTCTGGGTCTTCTCAATATAGGATTATCTCCTTTTCCTATTGATATCCTTTCAGTTTCTTTCTTTATTCCTATTGTTCTAGCTAGGGTTTTAAGGACTAGGTTGAATAGAAGTGGTGAAAGAGGGCATCCCTGTCTTGTTTCAGTGTTTTTTTTTTTTAACAAGTTTCACATCTCTTTAATATTTATTTTTTAGTTGTAGTTGGACACAATACCCTTATTTTATTTATTTTTATGTGGTGCTGAGGATTGAACCCAGGGCCTCCCACTCTGCCGCTGAGCCAGAACCCCAGCCCTTGTTCCAGTTTTTAAAGGGAATGTTTTCAAATTTTCTTTGATTAGGATGAATCTATCTTTTACAATATTGAGGTATATTCACACTATTCCTACTTTATTACTAGTGTTTGGATGGATGAACGGATGCTATAGTTTGTCAAAAAACTTAACATGCACACCACACACACACACACACACACACACACACACACACACACACTAACCCGATCAATAAATGGGCAAAGAAACTAAGTAGGCACCTTCATAGAAGAAATGTGAATGATCAACAAATATGTATAAAAATGTTCAGCATCTCTAGCAATTACAGAAATGCAAATTAAAACTACCCTGAGATTTCACCTCATTCCAGTCAGAATGTCAACAATCAAGAATACAATAAAAGATAATGTTGGCGAGGATATGGGTGAAAGGTAAATTCATACACTGCTATAGGACTGCAAATTTGATGCAACTTCTCTAGAAAGCAGTATGGAGATTCCTCAAAAAACTAGAAATGGAACCACCATTTGCCCCAATTATACCACTCCTTGATATATATTCAAACTAGTTTAAATCAGCTTATTACAGTGACAGAACCATATCAATATTTACAGCAGCTCAATTCTCAATAGCTAAGGTATGAAGCCAACTTAGGTGCTCTTCAACAAATGAATGGTAAAGAACACATGGTATATATACACAATGAAATATTACTCAGCCACAAAAAATGATTTTATGACTTTTGCTGATAAATGTAAGGATCTGGAGATAATCATGCTAAGTGAAATAAGCCAATTCAAGAAAAAAAAAACGGTGGGGTGTGCAATCTTTGAAACTTCTTTAGGAAGGTTCCTCAATATATGACTCCTTGCACTCTCTTCCTCTAAGGGAAAAAAGATGTTAATGATTTGGAAAGACCTTAGTTAAGAAGAATGAAGACAAAGTTTAGGAACAATTTATGATAGATTATCCTACTTGAAAATTTTCCAGTTCTCCCCTGTTCTATCAGATACAACTAAAAACCTTTCTTTCTCTTTTTACCTCTCATCTCTTCAACTTTTTCCCTTGATACTCTTAGTCATCATTATAGTCCCTATTAGCTGGAAAAATCTGTTTCATCTCTTATTTTTTGAGGGGTACCTTCTTGTAAACAAGCAAACCCCAAACTCCCCAAAAAAACTGGAAATATTTTGTAGCTCTAGATTTATGAGGGAGGTGCATCTTGTACAACCACAGAAATGGAAAGTTATACTCTCTATATGAATGATATGTCAAAATACACTCTACTGTCATGTATAACCCAAAAGAACAAAAAATAAAGACATTATAAAAAAGAAAATGGAAAGTAGAAATGTCATATGACAGTCAAAGTTGCAAATAAGTTTAGAGAATAGCAAGTATTCGTGTCTTTTGCATCAAGAAGTCCTAATCCTCAGCCTTAAACAGTGTTACGGAAAAAAAAATTAGCACACCAAAGGTTAGTAAAGTCAGGGAAAATCCATGTGAAATTTAATTTTTTTTCACATCAATCTTTTAAAAAATACCTGCTACTTTGTGTGCAGCTGTGAATCTTAAAGCAAAGAATGGATGCTGCCTTGAGACAAATGCACTTTTGCCAATTCAGGCCTTCTTCAAAACTGATGTGTTCATTTTTAAATCAAACCCAAACTATGTGGTTTTAAAAGTAGTTTATGCATGGTAAAACCTCATTTCCTCCAAGTGAGTCAGCTAGCTGAAAGATCATTCATAATTTTTGAAGCACTGCAAAAATAATTGTTTGGTTTAAATTAATTTTACAGTTCCATGACTGAGAAATTCAATTGTAAAAGGTCTTTGTAATCTTGTTTTAAACTTTTTAAAACTAAACCACTGATTTGGTTTAAGGATTTTTTTTAACTTCTCAAGTATAGTTATTTCTCATGTTTCAACTCACATAAACATAATTCCCTTGGTTATAAGATAAAATATAGAACTTCTGGTTAACTCACAAAAAAATGCTATTGGTTAAAAAAAAGTGGTGGGGGTGCATAGTAAGTACTTGGAAATAGCTATTGGTACATAGTTTGGAAATGCAATTGCACATGGAAGAACTGTGCAGATCATAGTTGTCAGAAGTTAGAATTTTATTTATTCCCTGGGAAAGTCCGTTGCTAAGGTGTCCAATGTTGCTGCTGCTGAGGGTAGTAACATAAGAGACTCCACATGCAACAAATATGGCCATAAGAAAGAGCTGATCATCCAGAACAAAGATCCTACAGAGGTTAAGAAGGTGACTCAACAGCTAGCAAAGCACTGCCAGGAATTCAAGGTAGGCAGCTGGGCAGGCAACCTCAGGTTAGTCTGTGTACAAGGAGCAGAACTCCAGACATCAGAGAGACAAACTAAAGTACCCTTTGGGAGCTATCCTAGAAGACCAAAGCAAGTTTCAAAGGCCAGGATTCAGACAAATAGACCATAGAGTAAATGTGGGAAGGGACCCAGGGTTGTGCATTAAGGCCAAAGGCCAGTTATTATTCTTGATCTTCAGGTTCAGGCCTAAACTAATGGCAGGTGTGATTTGATCCTGCATCCCTGAACAGAAAACTTTACATGTTCTGAACTTTTCTATGCAGAGTTGGATTCCCAGGTAAGCCTCTCTGTCAAGTAACTTAGCTGGAAAGGAGGGCTTATGGGTAGGGAATGCTACAATTACACTTACTCTTATTTGGTAGGAAATGCTACTATTTTTCCAGTTATCCCAGAATCAACAAACTAAATGCCTTAAATGCCCTACACTTGCTCTAGCAGTCTACATTTACATGCCAGGGGCAGGATATAATATTAACTATTCTTACTGACCTGAGCATGTAGCATTCTACTTGAAATACATTTTATCAAGAGAAAAAAAAATATTCCTGGTTTATTTGATAAACCCAGCCTGATGATACTATGTCCAGGAAAGAATCTGTAACTGTCTCCAAAGTCTGCCTCTTTAGTCATGAACTGCTGGTGCTGGCCATGGTATCTGAGCCACCACCCAGCCTTGCTCTTGTCATGGGTACATCAGAGGGATGATCTCACAGGATGCATTCAGCTCCAGCCTTCTGTATTTTTATTCCCAAACTCCAAGGGATAAACCCTACTAAAGTATTCAAGGATGTTCTTTCTATATATATTCATTCAACATTTCAAATGTCATATGAACTATGAAAACCAAAAAAAGTACTTTTCTCTCAGTGACTGCAGAAAGTCATTGTAATCTATTAAGTAAATAACTTGTATTTCTACTGCATTTATACAACCGCATTAAGAGACAAACAGAATGGAACTATTACAATTCTATTGAGCAAAATCTCTAATAGGTATATGATTGAACTTTCATTCCTCTATATTTATTTTTTTACATAGAATAAGAAATTAAGACATAAAAAAACTACACTAAAGATAAAATGAGACCATTAAAGCCCTGAAATAATGAGTTGAGACAAGCTCTTCAAATGTCAACTGGAAGAAGGGCTACTGAAATGTCAAAATATATAGTCCAAGCACTCTCAGTCACATTTGCATTTTACTAACATTCGTGTTTAGTAATTTTCAGTATAGGTAGCTTGAAGCATGCATTGAAAATATAAATATTCATACCTTAGACATGCAAAGTACTCCAAAGTTATGTAGATTTATACAATGGATATTCAGTGAATAATGTGATTTAAGACAATTAAATACTAATATCCAATACAAATTTCAAAGTCTTCAAAAAATTTACACACTTAAGAGTCTTGGTGATAATTTGAATAAGTGGAAAACTACAATTTATTAATTTTTTATGTACCTTTTACAACATATTCATGATTTGTAAAGCAATCTGTCCTCATGAGCACTTTTTTTAAACTGGTGAATATATGAAGCAATATATTTTCACATGTATTATACTGCTCCAAATTTCTACCTGAATTTTCTTTAAAGGGTTGAAAATCAGAATCTCTCTGCCTATTAAATACCTGTGTCCACCAAGTGGATTGAAAAACAAATATTCACAACATGTATATTAAAATAATTAATATTTTATAACAAATCTGTTTTACATGTAATTAATAAAAATTTCATAAAGTTCCAAGCTGTGTAATTGTATGGCTTGCTATTTTCTAAAATATTTTTAATTAAATTTCTGTCTGACTTTTATGTATATTTTAGCTGTGTTATTAGTAGTGCTTTAATACAGTGAAATTTCCATTTGTTGTATTTATTTCTCCAGGAAATGTTTAATAATTCCTCTTTTGCAGGCATTAGACGGCCAGATACTGTCACAATAAGAAATGAGCAATCATTTAGTCATGAATCCAAAAGGAATACCATTATCACTTTCATCTCCTATCATCATTTTCTTTAAATTTTTCAACAGATGATGCCATTCAAAATATTTTAAGTTATTCTCATGACTGTTTTTTCTATCCCATTTCCAAATGTTTCTTGAAGGATATAGTTTCAAGGTATATTTAGATCATCCCTGAATATTATTAGGCTATATATGTGTTTTCAGAATCCAAAGTTGTGACTTCTTTAAAACTATCATAATGTCAGTAGGCTGAGGCAGGAGGACTGCAAGTTAGAGGCCAGTCTGGGAAACTTAGTGAGAACCTGTCTCAGAATAAAAAATTTTTCACAAAGGGAATGGAGATATTGCTTTGGAGTTAGAACACCACTATGATCAACCCCTAGTACCCAATCCTGGGTACCACACACACACACAAATTCATTATGTCATGCATTTGTGTCATATATTCAATATCTGAGAAAAAATATAAAGATACTATAAATCCAAAATATTTTTTAAAAAGATAAATATTTTATGATCTTTGAATTCTATTTACATTTGACTTCTATTTGCAATCATTTTCATTAAAATCCTCAAAATTTTTGCATTTTTCTGGCTAGAATTCAGGTGAGACTTCTTTCTTTATACATTTTTAAATATATATTTAGATGTGCTTTCTATCTGTACTCTAATAGCTATAATTTCATCCTTTGGCCATAGTTACCTAAAACAGACTCTTTGGCTTTGCAATCCAACAATAAAATTTTGAACAAAGACAAAATGCTCATTAAAATGCCACTTAAGTTTCCCTTACTATATTATTATTTAATCAACTATAAATGGACATTTTACAAAGTATTATTTAATGTTTAAGATTAAATGATTTACTGTTTCATACATATATCTGTATTATTCAAACCATTCCTTTTTTAATTTTAAATTTATTTATTGAGCACTAACCGTCTGCCAGGTACTACTTTGGGTAGTGAATAGAACTTTAAAAAATCAATTATAAAGATAACATTCTAGAGAAGAGAGATCAACAATTCAAATAAGCAAGATTTCTACAAGTTGAATACTTGGGACCACCAGTGTCTTGGATTTCAGATTTTTCTGGATGCTGGAAAATGTGCATGTACATGATCTTGAGGACTTTTATATCTACATCTTGGGGACAGGATCCAAGTCTAAAGACATTCACTTGTGTTTCATGTACACCTTAATTGCATAGCCGGAATGTAATTTCATGCAATATTTTCAGTGCACCTGTATTTAGACTATGACCTAAGGAAAGAGGTCAGATATGGAAAATTTCTATTTGTGCTGTCCTGTGGATCCTCCAAAATTTTTGTATTTGCAAACATTTTTGGATTTTTAGATTAGGGATGCTCAAACTTGAGACACGTATGATTTATAGCATTTCCTACCATAATTCTTTGGATGTTCTGAATAAGCCATACTTGCTTTTTTGTTTTTATGCTGTGGTAAGTGAAACTGAAAATGACTCGTCCTCTGGAGTTCACTTCCTAGTGAAGTACAGATATTCAAGATTCATAAAAGTGGGACATGCACGATTCTCATTTTTCTCAGCTCCAGTCACCAACATTTTGTGGATGCCTACCTTGCCTGTCTTCACCAAAGGGCTTTTGGACTGTTATTCAGAAAGGAAGGCAGTGAAAACGAGGGTAGGAATGAGGCATCCCTTTGTCTCTAACCCTTTATAAATTTCAGTTTTTGTTATAAAGTCACTTTGCAGCAGGTAAAGACTTATTCTGGAGTATTATTCATGGGTAAAGTGATGATTTTATACTTCTCCTTTTCTTCCTCCTAAGGAACAGCCATATTCACATTAATTCCAACAATGACCTTGGAGGAAACTCACTACTTGTTATCTTCCTAATTTTTCAGTTGTCTTATTTTCTTGTGTTTAGCTCATGCTATATATAAGGGTCCTGCCTTTCCTGCAGTAAAAAACTATAAAATTAATGACATCAATAGTCTATCCCTTGAAAGCCTAATCCTCCAATCTCCATCCAGCTGATAAGTCCTACTCATCTTTTCAGATGAGGCTCCACTGACACGCACCCAGTTGGATGTTTTTCACCTTTTTATTTTTTATTTTTTCGAGTACCCTTGTGTTCAGTATATCATTCTCTTATCTCGGATGAAAGAATACTATATACTTAGGTGTTTATAGATTTGGATCTCTCCCTGAACATCACCTTTATTAATCAGAATGGAAAGCCTTTCTGGCTTTAAGCAAAAAGTATCTGATCTCTTCTAGTTACTTAAAAAGTACAGTCCTGGTTAGGCACTTGCTTAGTGTATCTTGATAAAATAAATAATTCAATGAATAAATGTCTACCTGAGGTAATAAATTGAAAAACTTTTTTTTCTGCCTCTTTTACTTATTAATCACAATTTCAAGAGAAATCATTTTGAGGGGCAGGAAGTTTGTGATCATAGGTTAGGCCATATGGAACTGAGTCTGTGAGCTGAGCTTTCTACCTTATTATAAGTCAAATGAGCTGAAAATGGTTACAAAGCAGTTATTGATTACCCATGAGTCCAAAAATATTAAGCTATCCATAAATAAAATTGGACAGGGACAAAGTGACCATGATTTATATAAAAATAGATTTTAGAGAAGACATTAAACTCAGGTAATTGTTCTGTCTATGAGACTTGTATAGTCTGTGAAATATGATGGAACGAGAAAACACAGAATAACAAACAACAGAAGGCAGAGGCTCTTAGGTTGATATTTTTCTGAGACTTTCATTCCTTCACTATGAGCATTAATGTATCAGGAAATGGCTCCCAGATAGATGAAAGCAACTTATAAATATATTACAACACTAAGTAATAAGCCAGTATCTAAATATTTTAATATACTCAGGCATTATTTCATTTATCCCTACCAAAACTCTTCAACATTATTATGCTTTATAAATACAGGAACAGAGGCACAGAAGACTCAGCAATTTATCCAAGGTCATACACCCCCAAATAAAAAGTTATTATTTGTATACAAGTGGCTGACACCAATATGTTAGTAAATTCCTAGCCACTATTTTGCCCCCAAATTTAAAATGTATCACAGCTTGTTAAATGGTAAAATTTTATTAATACAGTTTTACACCCTTGGTAATGATCTTCAGAGTCAGGGACTGACTTCAGATGTGTAATGTCCTAGTTTGTGTTTAGAATCATGGGAACAATCCTCTACTGTATAACATCAGGATAACTTAACCAATCATTCAACATCTACTATTTCATGGGATATGTTGAATTCTTTTATAGACTGATGTAATGCTGATTTTTTTTCCTTTGCTGTTTTAATATTCAATAACAATTGTCATTTTTTGGTATTTCTTGTCAAGATATTTCTGTGTGCTACTAGTTCTACAAGATGTATTTGTAAAATTTATATTCCAGTATGGTTATATACTAAATAATTAACATTCATTTAAATGCCTTATGGTGTCTAGCTTATATAAGTTTACATGTTTCCTAGTTCTAGTTATTTTTAGAATGAAATAATATATTTGCACACATAAAGCAATTGAGTTTGAGGGACTAAATGTGTCTTGTTTTACTACAGGCTTAATAATGTATAGAAAATACCTAGTGGGAAAAAGACATACCATAGCAACTGAAGAAGGTTGAAATCATAATTCATTTTTAAATGCAATATTCAGATATGGGTGGCAGGCATTTTGCCAGCCCAGCAGATGGACATAGTGAAACCCCTACTTGTTAGTATGAAATATTAATAGTAAGGGTATAATTCCAACCTGAAAACATAAAAACAAATTACTTTGGAGGTTAAGGGGATATACCACTACTAATCCATCTCAGAGCTAAAATAGCTTCAAAAATAATAACAGCTCCCAATAACACATCTAACCTACCACTAGACATTTCACCCAATGGAGGTTGTGGAAAGACTGTGGAAAGCTATTGTGATTTTCCAAGATCATGAAATGTGTGATAAGCAGTTAGATGCAGAAACAGATTTATTGATCTGGAGTTACTAAGAGTGAACAGAAAAGGGATAAAGCCTCAAATGAACTTCAGAAATAGAAGCATTTAGTAATTTTACAGATGCAAAGTATTATGTTGTACTTCCTTAATCCTAAACCAATAATCCTTCTTATCTTTAATGTTATAAAGAATTAGTGGTCAAGGTCATGCATAAATATTTCATGTAATAAGGGGAAATAACCTATATAAATGTCTCTTTAGATTTACCACAAAGAATCTTTCCAGGGGTTTCCAAAGGGAAAAAAAAGCAGAACAGATTAATTGTGTAGGCAATTTTAAGGGTTAGTGAATTCTCATTCACCTTTCTGGACCTCAATTTCCTCAGGGGTACATGGCCCGTTTTGTGTTGGCAGAGCTAAGAAAATTCATTCAGAAGACTTCTGCAATTGTAATGTTCCCTTTCAAAAAACTGCTCATGCTTTTGACTGGGATTCAGTACCTGTGAAATCTCTGTCTGGTTTCCTAACCTTAGTCAAGTTATTTAAACTCTTGAGTCATATCTGTAAATCAGGTAGGAAAAATATAGGTATTAACTGTGCTACCTGGGGATTCTAGAAAGAGATATTTAAACAAAAAATAATGGAGGGGAGAGAAATGGAATTGAGATTGAAAAACAGAAGCAAAGGAGCAACACATTAAGTGGCTTCTGAAAAATGAATTTTATGTGGCAATAGTTGTTTAAAGGAAACTGTATGTGGGCAGAAGTAATATCAGAAAGAAAATAATTTTGAATCTTACCAGTCTATTGCCATTAGAGAGTGAATATCCAATCAAGGTTTTATTCTAGAAAATAATTTTTTAGGCCTCTGATAAAAATGGCTTTGATTTTTATTGGGAAACTATATCCCTTAAATAATCCCATAATAAATCATTACTCTACCCACCAGTGCAAGAGATTGGTGAGGAACAGAAAGACCTAGAAATTAATGTTTTTGTAAGTTGACAGATTGTCAGATTTAGACACTATTACATAAGGAGACAATACCATGAAGTCAGATCTTACTATATAGTAGGATTGCATTTGCAAACTCAAATTATATATTTTCATCTAGTAGCCAACATGATGAATTGGGTATTTTAATTTGCACTTGGTAAACTTTGAACTTAGTATTTGCCTTTTTTTAAATTAAAGAATAGGTAAGCAATCTTAGGAGTTAAAAGCACAACACTAGAAAATGTTGAATCTTTGCAACTTCATTCTTTATCTGAAAGGTTTATACCAACTTACCCTAGATTATTATTAGCTATAAAATGTATAATGGCCCCCAAGGTATAAGCCATGCAGATAAATCCACTACTGAGTGTGTATGTGTGCACGTGTGTGTAAATTGTCATATTGTGTTAAGAAGTACAAGGTGGGATCATTAACATACAAATGTCTGCATCTCTGAGATCAGTTACTATTTATGTGTCTAGTAATTTCCTCTAAGTCATTGTATGATCTCACACTGAAAACAGCCCACAAGGGAGATTAGCATTAACTGAATGCTTAGATGAAGAAAGCAGGTTTCCTCAGTCAATAAGTGGCAGAGCCCAAGGTCTCTACCTGGGAGCTGCTGATCCTTGCGCATTTAAACTCAGTGAATATATACCATCTTTCATTTAATGGCAGTCACTTAAATTATAAGTGGCAAAATTAGCTACCCATGAAAAGTGACCTTGTGTTTCTGAGTCAGCTAAATTACACTTTGAAGAAAGACCCAAACCTTACTGTCATTCTCAATCCTTGGTGAAGTGGTAAGCTCTCCACCAGGGCAAGCATTTTTCCCTGCTGTCATTATTACACTGGGCTCTGTGCTGCAAGTGTGGAGACCCAACTCAAAAGATGACTCTCGTGGGACTGACTTTGTTCTAGAACATTTCATTCAGACTTTGCAAAAGCCCAGGGACAACAACATGGGCAAGAGAAACAAAGCAATACAGACAATAAAGAGCTGGTTTGCAATATCCCATCCCATTTGGGAGTTCCTAACAAATTGCTTCTTTGGGGGGAAATTCTCTTTTCTTTTGCCTCCTATCAATACCTGCAGCTTCCTCAAAGCCCATTTCCAAGTGTGAAGAGAATAAAGAGAGACAAGTTCACCTCCCAGTTCTGACATCTGGGCTAGGGACCAACCAATTTTCCCCTGGTGGCTAATGCCAAGAATTTCCACTCACATATCCTTTGTCTTTGCCATAATAGCCTGCATTCACCAAAAAGACACTGTCCAACTCATTCAGAACACTATGTGGAATGCCTAACCTACATGCAGTAGCTTATGTATCTGTTGAAGGAGCTGACTATCACATTTTGGAAAATCCAGATCCTTACAATACAACTTTGTATTTATATATAAAGAGTTTTTAATGAAATCATTTATATTTTAAGTCAATAATAAATTCTAATTAAATATTAAATTGGGATTGTGTATGTTGCAAGGCCCAGGCAATGTTTTTGTTTTAATGTAAAATATTTTTAAAACTGCTTTAAATAAAATGCTCATTCTTTTCCACAATAATAACAACCACTACCCCTGTTACATAACAAATGCAACAGCCATAGCAAAATAGATTAAAGGAAGTTTAAAGCAAAAGCAAATGAAAATTTTTCATATTATATACAATGATGTTCAACATAAATTAGAGGCATAATTATGATCTTAGTCTATATAAATTAAAAGTATACACCCAGGAGAAACTTCCTGATGCACAAAATCTTTGATGCTCTAAAATCTAACAACCAGGGCCAACAGTATTTCTAAATTGTAAAGAAAATCTTATTCTACTTGATGTTTTGAGTATAAAGCTATCCGGGTACTAAAGGTCTGTATAAGAATCCTTCCATTTTAATACCAAACACCTTGCAGACAATAACATACTGGAAAAGTATTCCTCATACAAGAGTGAGACAAGGAATTAATTTGTTGCCTAAAGAGTCACTTTTAAAGTTGGTACTGGGGATTGAAGCCTGGGCCTTATGCATTCTAGGCAAGTGCTGTACCACTAAGCTACACACCCTATCCCAGCATTTCAGAGTGATTTTGTTTTTGTGGGCTGGGAATTTAACCCAAGGCAGCCATCATTCTAGGAAAGATTTCTCCCACTGAACTTTGCCTCAAATCCCCCAAGTTCATCAGTTTTATTTGGTATTTCTTTAGCTTCATTATTGGAAGAATGATACAAACACTGAAATATAATATTCTCAACTCTTTTCCATACTTGACCAGCTTCCTTGGTTCAAAGGCATAATGCTTTTAACCTTGGATACTGCAGCCATCCTTCATATACAAAGAATGCACAGTCAGAGCTGGAGCATGACATTTTCCCTTCAGTCCCTCTGATCCTATTTGACCCCAGTTGCTAGCAATCCAGATATTGGCTGTGACTCCCAGCTGTCCTCAGTATGGCTAAATGGGCTCTTTTCTTTCAGTCCCTGGTCACTTCTCTCTTTCTAACTCTCCTTGAAGCCATGCTACTTTTGCTCTGGCTCTGATGTTCTGGTGAGAAGTTATCTGCTTGTAAGGAGGTAAAAAGTCTTCAGTACAGAGTTCTCTTACAAGCCTTGGATTCACAAGAAACTTTGAAATGGTAGAGAAATGCTTCAGAAATGCAAACTTCCAAATACAGAAAAAAAAAACAACTTGGTTTCCTGATTCATAAATTTTGCAACAATGCAATTTGACATTTACTTCATTGAATTATGGGAACATGGTGTTCTGGCTAGTTGCCATGGAAGATCATTCTTTACAGTTGGCAGCCTCAGTACTTGACTTTTGCATCTTACCCCCAAAGAGAGACAACATCATGACAGAGGAACTTATAGGTCAAGTTTATATGTCAAAAAAAATAAGTAATTTAAATATCTAACTAATGCCCACAGTGGGTATTAGATCTTAAAAATGAGAACAAAATTCTACCCATTTTGTTAACCAATAAATATATGGTGATACAGCAAAATGCTGTTAATTGTTCATATAATTCAGAATTCCATCTATTAAATATCATTTCTGACAAACCTAATTTAGGCACACATCAACATCCTGTCTCTGATCAATGTTCACAAGTACACCACCATGGCTCAGACATGTTATCCATGCAGACACATTTTTTGTGGGCTCCTGTACCCCACTGATATAGAAATAATGATCATGTTATTCATTGCACTCTTTTTTCTTGTCACATTTCTATATTCACATCAGCTGCTTCCATTTTAAAGACGTAACAATGAACTCTGATTATGAAAATGACTCCAAAGAGTTATTGGTGATGTAGAGGTAGTATTATACTAATTCTTGGGTCACTTGGAGGTATTGTTATGAAATATTTTGAGTATCTTAGTTGCACAGTGTGAAGTCATTGAAATGATAAATAGAGGAAGGTTGGTTTTTACTTTTGTTCCCTAAACTTTGTAAAATGAAATAGCATTGCAAATAATATCAGAATTAGAATTGACCATAGGTATTGAGAACATTCTAAGCATCCCCTGGCATAATTCAGCACCTTGATCACTCATCCTGCTCTTACTGATCACAGCTGACAGTCATGCTGTTTTTTTCTCCACAGGATTCATTAGAACTCTTAGATAAGAGCCCTTTGAAAATGGCCCTGTAATTAAGAGTTATTTAGAAATTGCCCATTATTCTGGATTGTAGTTCCTTAAAACTCTGGCCTCAGATTTCACATCTGTTAATTAATGCCTCTAAATTTGATGAGTTGTAAAATTCTCTGGTTCTATGACTTTTAAACTTTTAGATGTCAAAAGATCTATGCTTTCCCACCTGTCAACCATTTATTTATTCTTTTAGACTGGTTCAAATCTTTTAAGAAAAACTTAATTTTGCATTTTAGTTTTGTATCACAACTTCATGCACTTTATTCTGATTTTCTTGCACCTTCTTTTGCTATTTAAGACAGAACAATATCCGGCAGAGGGTAACTATAACTTGAGGAGAAAGAGGCATTCTTCTATCACCTGAATTGGGTTTCACTATAGTTCAGGAAAAGGTGGGAAGAGGAGCAAAGTATACCATAGGAGAGAGTTGAAGAAGTCCTTCCACAATGCCAGCCACAGAAGTTAGGAAAGTGCCTCAGATCAAAAGCACCAGTGTGTCAATAACAAGATAAGAGAGCCAACTAGAAAGAGAACTGTAGTTCATGCATGGTGGGAAGAATAAACAGGTCCAGCCTTGTTGCTGTGGAATAAAGAGAGCCCATTCTGTGCACATACCCTGTGACCACTGCGCTCAGAATAAGCCTCATTTTGTCATGATACCCAGGAGGGTAACTCAGTTTGGAGTCTTCTTCACATTTATTTCCAAAATTGTTTTGTAGTATGTGAAGGGGGAAATGTTTATTTTAAAGAGACTTCTTATAAACCTCCAGAAAGGATCTTTATATTAACCTGAGTAAAAAGCTTTGAAAAGAATTTGTTTATGAAGCACTGTCTATTTTTTAACAGTAGCAATCAAATGTTATGTCAATTTATCATAGAAACTGATTCTACAGTTAAAGCAATCACCATTTTAAGACTTTTTAAAATATTTTTTATTTGTAGTTGGACACAATTTTACTTTTTTTATTTTTAGGTGGTGCTGAGGATCAAACCCAGCGCCTTGCATGTGCAAGGCAAGTGCTGTATCACTGAGCCACAACCCCAGCCCCTTAAGAAGGCTTTTTAAATGTAAAACTGTTTTCCTAGGAATTTCCACATCTTTTGTTATTTTTAATAGTGTACTAGATCATCTGAATACCCAAAGCCCCATTTGTTTTATGTAACATGTTGCTAATTAGGATGAGATTTTGAAAATTCTAATTTTACTTATTAACTTATGTTTCATTGTTGGTTAGTGTAAAAGTTAGAATTTGCTGTGTTCATTTGTTTCCACTAGTATTCTGCCCTCTCATTAGCCTCTGGATGTCCCTCTGGTGTCCAGCTGAGCAGTGTCTTGTCATGTTCAGGAAAGAAAAGAAATGGAAAATTCCAGAACTTAGTCCCCTTGCCAAGGAAAATGCTCAGCAAAGCACCACTGCTATTCTTTTGGCTTAAATATGTTTTATCAAAATAATGTAGCATTTAATATCCTCTCAAAGATGGAAGGTTTGAAGGATGAACTGACTTTTTGGGTACAGTGAATAACACTTTTAAGTAGATGTGTTTCACAATATATAAAGGTACTTTTGCTCCTGATTCAAGTGACCTCCAAGAAACCTCTCTTCATGCAGTGATACCTCCTTTTTAAAAGGAAATTAGAATAAAGTAGCCTTACTTTTTAGATTAGATAGACTATTCAGAGAAAGTTTTACTAAAATAATAATCTGTCCACTCACAGTGTACTACCCCTACCCTTGTTTAGGATCTTAAAATAAAAACAACAAATAAATCCACCAAACTTTTTATTATAAAACAAACTATGGGCCTGATGAGTTGTTACTACACCATATTCGGGTAAGGGCTAGAACTGATTCTTAGTCCACTTTTAATATTTTGTTCTAAGCCTGGCACATAGAAAGTTATAATAGCCGATTTTAATAGCCTGTTTGTTGAATGAATAAACAAACTATTTTAATTTGACCTAATTGCTTGTAATAGCTTACTCCCTGTTATGATTACAGTGCTATAAAGGAAACTGCATTTATTTTCTGATTATATTTGAATGTACATCTAGATTAGCAACAAATTTTAGTTTTAATCAGTGACTATTTTGGAACATCGTGAGAGATGGGGTTACAATATCAGGGTTGGATGCATGTTAAACTATTACTCCTTCTCTATAAAATGAATTAAACAAATAATATTTCATGAGTACTTCCTACAGTATGTAAAGCTGTGTACTGGCCACTGAAAATTGAATATTTTAAAATATTTCAGTCTAGCAGTCTTGTGATTCCTATCCTAGGTGACAACAGACTGCATTACTATTCCTAATAATTTAATCATCTTGTAAGAGTTAGATACCCTTGCCATGTTGATGCTGTGCTTAACATGCAATGTATTGGGCTAATAAAATGCAACTAATGTGTGCCACATTTGAACAGAAATTTTAGGAGCTGCTATATGGTTCAGCCATTGTATTTGCCCTCTGCCATGAGAATAGTATATGTGAAATAGTGGCAGCTATATTATTCTAGATCTTGGAATGAAGAGAGATCTAGGAGCAGAGCCACAGAAACCCTACAACTGCCTTAGTCTACCACAAACAGAAGCAAAGGAAAAAAAATCACCATTTTTGTAGAAGACCATGTAGACATGGGGGCCTTGCTTTTGTCATAGTCTAGCCTTCCAAAGGTAACTAAGATGTGGACAAACTTCAATAAAATTGACATTGAAATTACCAGACAATTTCAATGTCAGGAATACATTTTTTACCAGGTGATTTTATGCCTTAAAAACTTTAGCAGATTTTGCTAATTACATTGAAAAATAAAAAGCCACATCTGTGTGGCTCCACACTCACTCTATTACATCATGTTGTATTTTTGATGTAATAATATTGATGATGACTCCACAGCAAGAGCATGAAATAATGGTTTTCAAAAGCTCCCTTTGACTTTATTATACTTCCTCATTTAATTTTCCCTGCAATGTCATAAGGTAAGAACTTCTATTAGCATCTCCATTTTACTTCTCTTCCAGACTAAATAGGTCAAATGACTTGCCCAAGTCACTAGACCTTTGCTCACTAGCATCTGCAGTTTCTCCCTGTTTCTTCATCTGCTCTTGAGTTTTGTTAACAAATGCCTATCAAAGTTATGCAAGGGAAGGGTCCTGAAGACAGAAAACTCATCAATCCCCATTAGTAGCTAGGTGAATTTAAGGAGGTTATTGACTCAATTTATCTCTCAGGTTCCCAATCCATCAAATAAGGTGTATTCAGGCTCCATACAGGACACATGTATGAAACTTTGTATTAGTCAGCCTTTGGCTGCTCTGACTAACGGACCTGACCAGAATAACTGTAATGGAGGAAAAGCTCACGTTTCCAGAAGTCTCAATCCATAGACAACACACTCCATTCCTTGGGACTCAAGGTGAGCCACAACATCATGGCAGAAGAGTGTGGCAGAGGGAAGCAGCTCACAGGATGATCAGGAAGCAGAAAGAGAGAGACTCCACTCTCCAGAATCAAAATATATACCCCATAGCCACGCCTCCAATGAACCACTTTCTCCAGCTACACCCTACCTGCCTCCAGTTACCACTCAGTTAATCCCACCAGGGATTAATTCACGGATTAGGTTAAGGCTATAACTAAATCATTTGTCTTCTGAACCTTCTTGAATTGTCTTACCTATAAGCTTTTGGGGGACACCTCACATTCAAACCATAACAAAGTTCTTTACAAATTGTATAGGGTACACAGGTGTATAATATAATCTAATCATATGGAAAGGATTATCTTCCTTCTCCTGTTAAACTTTGAAGGTTAATAGTAATTATTAGCAAATTTATAGTCATACCACAAATATCTCTCTCGAGATTCATTCTTTGCAGCCAACATTTATACCTTTCTACCTGTCTCCATTCCCCATTGCAAACATTTGGGGGGAAAAAAGAGGAAACAGAGAAAAGGACTGTTGGAAATGTAATGTTGCATATTCCTTGTTATTTGTAATAATCACTGTCAGTTGTGATAACCTGAGTAACCAAGTTCATATATCCAGAAACTTAATCCTTTCCTGTCAATGTCATAATTTTTAAACCAAATACATTTTGCAAAATCTAGATGAAAATTGCGTTTTTTTTAAGAGAGAGAGAATTTTTTTTAATATTTATTTTTTATTGGACACAACCTCTTTGTTTCTATGTGGTGCTGAGGATCGAATCTGGGCTGCACGCATGCCAGGCGAGCGCGCTACTGCTTGAGCCACATCCTCAGCCCCTGAAAACTGCTTTTTAATCAACTGCAGCAGGTTGCATTTTCTAAAGGCATCTCCAATGGTATCTCTATCCATCGCACAGCTTTTGTCATTTGTCCATCAAGAAGGGGAATCTATTTCTATGCATCCTTTAATATGGGTGGATTCTGTGATTTCTTTGATAAATAAAATATGGAAGAAGTAAAACAGTCATGGTTCTGAGCAAAGCCTGGAGAATAGCCCTTCATTAGTGCAACAGCTTATCTATTCTGCCTCTTAAAAGGCTTTCAATAAACATTCATTCTTTGGGTACTTCTGGAGACTTAAGCATCATTCTCTAAGAAGCCCAAGTCACTTGATGGAGGCACATGCAGGCACCCCAGTCAATAGCACTAGCTGAGCTTTAAACCATCAGCCAGACACATCTGGAAACCTTACTGGCTATGTCATTCCAGATGTCCAGTCCAGTCCAGCCCTCGGATCACTGAAACCATACCAAAATCTAATTGCTGTAACAGGAAGAAATTTAAGCCAGAAGCACTTATATCAGATTAACCTATAGAAAAGTTTGAGATGATAATAAATTGTTTTAAGCCAATAAGTTCTGGAATACTCTTGTTACACAGCAATAGGTAACTAGAACACCAACTGATATGATGCATGACTTTTCCAAATCTAATTTTCCTTGGTTTTTTTTTCTTGTAAATTGATTAAAAATTTTGACTGAAATGGACATGATTTTTAAACAAAATGTTTTTGTGGATTCATCATTTGATGTTATATGTTTTTTAAAAATCCATGCACTAATTTTAAAATGAAGTTTTTTTCATGCATTTTGCAACTTACTGTAAAAAAAGAATCCTTAGGAAAAGATGGAATTTGCATGTTGAGACTAGAAAAAGGGATTTTTGATCATATGTGTGAAGATTTTGAAATCTTATTTGAATTTACTTGCAAAAGTAGTGGATTTAAAGGTTCCATAAAATAGATTTTCAAATACCAGTTCTTTTACATTTTAAATAATAATATCAGGTAAATTACAGTCAGGTGTTTGCAACTCAGTTTCTCTTTTGTGAGCATTATTTTTCCCCAAATAAAAACTACATTTCTTATTTTTTGTAACTATGAAAGTAATATACACTAGCATTGAATATTCCATCATAGACTGAACAAAATGGAGATAAGAGTTCTCTGAATCTTCATAAGTGAAACCAAATGTAAAATAACCAAATATCTTTATCAAGTTATTTTATCTCCCTGTATAATGAAGATAATAATTACAACACTTTATAAACTTGGTTTGGGATGATATGTACTAAGTATTTAAAACACAACCTAGAATATAGGAAATATTGAGACTAGATTAGTAGCAGTTTGATATATAAGCCTGTTTCTTTCCAGATTCTATTTTAAGTAGACATAATTATCTCTTTATATTTAGCCAAAATTTATTATAAATGCTGTTTTAAACCAAGTTTTGAATTCTTTATATCATGTGGACATGGCTTCATAACAAAATATAGAACTATGTCTCATTTGTTTTTATAATCTCATAATCACATTGCATTTTAATTTATTAATATTATGATATTTGTGAAAAATATCTAGTGTTTTTTGAATTTTTTAAAAATATTGGGAATAAAGCCCAGGACCTCAGCATGTGATTTTTTAAAAATTGAGCTAATATATAAAACATTGCAATAACCATATTTATTTTGAAAATGATCTTACACAGAATACCATATAAACTGAAAGTCTATTTTTACTTTTCTTTAAATGGACATAATATTTTTCTCAAGGAGAAGAGGATATTTGTGCTTATTATCAAATGGCAAGTACTTTACTAACTCTAAATCCTTGTACATAATATTAAACTGTTAATCCACATGTAGATAATTAATACTATTAAAATATTTTTTTAAATTAGAAGAATGAGGAAAACATAAAAATATCATAAATTGTATCAGGATTAGGCCACATTTAGTTCAAAACTCTTAGTGTCTACATTAAGATCATAATGCCACAAAAGAACCTTTATTTTATTGTGTCATATAAAATTCTAATAAAAACTAAGTACAATATTAAATTTTTTTTGTTGTGTGGGTGTGTGTGTGTGCATGTAAACACAGTATTGGAAAAAGGATGTCAAGTATTAGATATAAAAAAATTGAGTGAAACTAAAATACACTAGTATATTGAGTTACGGCCAAGAAGCAAGGAATATAGATGGTTTCTAGAAGCTACAAAAGACAACAAAATATATTTATCCTTAGATTCTCCAGTAAGAATGTAGTCCTACAAACTATTTTGAAAGATTTCTGACCTCTGGAACTATAAGATAATAAGTTTATATTGTTTAAAGCCACTAAATTTGTAGTAATTTGTTATAGCAGCAACAAGAAACTAATACATGTTCAACAGGATATGCTGTGATGAAGAATTCCATAGCTCACTTATTAGTAGTAAAAAACCATATGTGTAAAATTTATTACAGAGGAATATGAATATCTAAAAACACTTATTGTATGAATGTTCATATGTGTTAAATTATGATTGGAATAGTAATTACATATTCCACTTCTCTTTGTAATCCTCATACTCATTCTCTTTCCTCAGGGGTTTTAGATAACTTTTAATTCCAATTGTTTCCATTCAAAATATTGCAAACAACAAGTACAGGGTAAAGTGCATCTTCCTTTTATTTTTTTATTTTTTCTTTCTTTTTTTGTTTTTGGTGGTGGGGGGAGGTGGTGAATAATGAACTTTTTTTCTTTTATCTCCGTAGCTATACCAAAAGTGAAGTGCTTTATTTCTTGAAGCTAGGATTTCTAAATTATTGGTAACCAATACTGCCTGATTATCAAAAAGAAGTACACCAGGGGTGTGTAGACAAATGCAGATGATATATTTACTTCAGCCTGACACTGGTATGAATCAAAGTTATGTAGCTTGCACTAGTACTACCATGGGAAAGTTATTCATTAAGCTCCAATTAAAACCTTTGTCTACAAATGGTTTATGCATTTTTAGTAAACATAAATAAACAAAGTGGCCATGATTTCAACTTACCAAATTGGGGAGTAGACTTAGAGAGTGCAATAGACTCATCTAAAATAGACTATGCCTGTAAAATTGTTTTTTAAAAAAAAAAAAAAAGAATCCTTTTAAAGGCCTCTGGACATGTAGAGTGAAAAGGTAATTAGATTCCTTTGTAATTATCTAATACATTGCCATTGATTTTTAAGTTTCTTTGAAGAGGGGGGGAAAAACCATTAAAAAAAACTGCTTTCTAGATGAAAGCAACAAGTTTTTGTTTGTTTGTTTGGGGTTTTTTTGTTTGTTTCATTCTTGGGTCCAGGGAGCTATGGTAAAAAGATGAATTATATGATCAAATAATCAAGTTCTTAATTTTAGACTGCCTTATCAATACTAGAAGTTTCTTTGAATACTAAACGTGCCACAAAGGTTGATTCCATTGTGTGAATACATGCTCAATTGCAATATACCATGAGTGCTATATAAAGATATATTTGACCTGTTATAAGACATAAGAAATGTAGAGCTGTAACCTCAAGCTCCGTTTTTATGTGCATTTTATAATATCCTTATTAAACATTTCTTGAAACCTTTTATAATTGTACCTCCTATGATTATTTTATTTTTCCTGTAGTGTTGGGAGTCAAATCCAGGGTTATATATATGAATGCTAGGCAAGCAATACCACTGCGCTACATTCCCAGTCCCATACAACTTCTTAAAGTACCAAATTTCTCAAATGTACTTTCAGTTATTAATAAAATTATGCTTTCTTGTAGTTTTAGTTGTTAATATTACTCTGTGGCATTCGGAGGAGCTGCCATTTTCTAATTCTTAGGACTTTGGGGAAGGTATAATAAACAGAACTCCTTTTTGCCTCCACACAACGAACTTTAAGTAAAAAAAAAAAAAGTATGACATAATTTTCTGAAGCAAATTTTCATCTCTGTTACTCAAAAAAAAAAAAAAAAAACAGTGTGGAGTTGATGGTTTACATTTTGGAGAGATTTATAAGTTTCCTCATAATCAACCCCAGAATGAAATAGCTTTATCTACTTAATTAGAGACATGAAGAGAAGAAAGGGTGTTCTCCCTAGTTCAGCTCATTTCCAAAAGGTTAAAAGGAGAAGCTGAGTCAAACATGCACAATTTGTGCCAATTTTACCTAACAAAATAAATCTCACGTTGTCCCCAGGGGCATGTTGAACTAAAATTCAAAATTTAATACTACAGATAGAGTGAAAGGAGAGTTTGAGATGAAACTGTTTTCTCTGCTTCTGCTGGCCAGGTGAAGTCTATGTAAGCTGCAGGCCTCTACAGCCAAGAAAGCCAGGGGATGCCTATCGGGGTCAGCTCTGAGAGTCACAGCTGGCAAAAGTGTTTTCTTCTCCACTTCTATTGAGTGGCATTTTAGAGCTCTAAATGGTGGGTTATTCCCTATAGTTTTGCAACAGACTCTAGTAGCTCACCACCAACTTCTTTCCAGGTTCTTGTCTGGCAAATCCAGAAAATGAGATCACAGAACAATGAAAGAGCGAAAGGAGTAGGATTTGTTCAAGTGTGAAGAATAGATACAGAACTCTGGCAAGGGCACGAGGGTGTCCCCACTAGGAGTTGCCACCTGAGCGTGCTAGTCTAGGGGTTTATGTAGCAATTGAGTCAATGCCATTGGTTCAAATGTGTGCTTATCAAGGTTTGGAAAAGTACCAGTGCTATCTGCAAATCCTTCTGTCTGAGTGAACTTCCATTCTGGTATGCCCCAGTTTTCTTTTCTTGCCATTGGTGGAAAAGGTGGAGGTGGAGGTCATCAGAGTATGAATGCTCTGGGGTTCCAACTGTGATCCTGTGTGGAGTGGGCATCCACACCCAGCCCAGGACATGCTGCTTTGGTGCTGGTTCACACACCTCTGGCCCATGCTGTCATGGGGGGCTTCATACAGCATGGCCAGTACTCTCCACCCACCCTCCAGCCCACCTGTTCTGCCACTGTGCAGCTCCAGGACAAGGGCTTGATTTCAAAGGTACATATTTATAAAAGATACTTCCTAAAACTTTCTGTCCTGCTACCATATTTCTCATACAAGGCCACTGTGCAGCTCCAGGACAAGGGCTTGATTTCAAAGGTACATATTTATAAAAGATACTTCCTAAAACTTTCTGTCCTGCTACTATATTTCTCATACAAGGCCCTTGTCTGTCATTCATGTATTTCTTCATGTCTAGGCAGGAAGGGTAACTCTTCACATTATTCTGGGAGACAATCGACCATAAAATTTTTCCAGACCTTTTATTTCTAGTTAGTTTCCAAGACCTTTCCTGTGGATGCTCAGAAATTCTTTGTTTTCTCAACAGTAGCGTGTTAAGCTAGAGTCTGAAGGGAACTATGAAAATGTCCCCTCCAGCTCCCTAATGAATCGTTACTGCTGTTTAAGATCTCATCCATCATCTTGCAAATACCCCCTGGATTAATTCTTTCAGGAGCACCTTGCCTTTGGCCGACACAGAAACACCTTCTACTTGTCAACATAACTCAGTCACCATGCAGTGTATTCCCTACAGATCAAACTGCTATATGCACAAGCCTTCTGTAATTTTACTGTTCAATTGCCTGAACTTTTATAAATATGTCATATAAGACAGATTCCAGGAGTTTTTGCAAGGTATGTTTCCTATTTCCAAATGATAAAATCCAATGAATTAGCAGCTGTAAACAATGCCTGTGTAGCTCATAGGTCTGTATGTGAGAAGTCTGGACATGAGGTGAATACATTCTCTACTTGGGATTTTCAGAGCTGAAATCTAGCTGTAACTGCAGGGCCAGCATTCTCTTCCAGGTTCATGTACTTTTCCAAATGCAATGAGTAATAGCAGAATAAATTTTCCATGGTTGTACAACAAGGTTCCCACTTTCCTGCTAGTTGTCCATTCAGCATCACATTCAGCTCCTAGGGCTTTCCCTTTCCATTCAGTTGTCCCAATATGCATGTAACTTAGTCCCAGACCACAAGAGCAAAGAAAGGAGACTGGACAAAGAAATGTTTCTACTCTGAAGAGTTGCATGTGATTTTATTAAGCACTCTTGTATAATCTTCCTTTAATAAAGCTTATTATGCTATATAATATATAATATAAGCCGTAATATACAACATAAACTGTGCCATCTAATATATAACATAAGCCTATCATGTTCACAATGTGAAAAATATGCAGGATATATATACCAAGGGTAAGAAATTTGGGGGACCTCTTTAGAATTCTGCCTGCCAAACACTGCTCATGATTTCTATACAGAGAAAGGCCTGATTATCTTTGTTGTTTTCTTTTTTTTAATTTTTTTAATCAGCTCCCTACCTTTGTAAAACACCAACCAAATCAAACTGTGATTGCGTTTTTAAAGCTTCCTCAAACCTCTTAGAGATATCTTTTAAAATCTTTGAAATGTCTAAATAAATTAGTGGAATAAAACAGGTAATAAGAGATAGACAAGGGCAAATGTCTGGTTTCCATTCTTTGATGGGGATTAGACTTTAGCTAGTTACAAGGAGCCTTTCCGTCTGCTTCACTATAAAATGTTGACAGTAATCCCTTCCCCTAGAATACGATCAAGATTTAATGGTGTGCTCAGATTCTTACCATAATGTTAGGCCCATAGTGGTCAGTTAAAAATTTTTGTCTTATTCCTTTGTTTTCTTTCCCTTTTCTTTCTTTTTTGGGTCTTCATGAATTTTACTTAAATGCAAACATTGCCAAGAGACAGATAAAACAGACCAGATTTTGCCTTACAGCAAAATGTTACCTTTCTACCAGCACATTATTCTCTATGGGCTTTAGCATCCTAACAATTTACTTCTTGTGCCAACATCTTCCTTGGTAGAGAAATGCTGCTCTAATCTGTTGTTTTCTTAAATGCTTATTATAGGAATCACAAGGACCAGTGCACTGATCATGAAAATAATAAATTACATACTTGGGCACCAGGACCAAATTTGGAACACTTTAAAAATGAATTAGGGGAGGTTATTTATTTATAGAGTTTTTGCCCAATACATATAATGCATTCTACTTTATATAGCATGTTGGTAAATCTCTTCCATAAAATACAATGCTTTTTAGCTGAGTTTCCTTCTCTACCTTGAGTATACCTTCAGTAACCCAAACTTGTTTTCTACTTCACTGTCTCTAGTTTTAAAAATTATTCCAAATGCTTGTAATTTTAATTGATGGTTTAGAATTTATTTCTAGGTGTTGCTCAAATTAGTTTTGGCTTAATTTTTATTGCACTTGACTTTCAACTCCACTAGGTTTCCTGGTTCTCTTTGGTTGCTTCTCCATTTTGGAAATGCCTTTTGTTTGTTTTTCTTTATTGTACAGAATTACCAAGTTTAATCATGTAAGATTTGTGATCAAGTTATTTTCTTGAAAATGCATCATGGTGCTTATAAATGGTTTCAAGTTTCCCCTTGGATATTATTTAGTAAACTTTTGTTTTACATCTTCTGTTAGGTTTTCATACGTGTTTGCTTTCTTTTTAGTCCCTAAGCACTCCCCTTCTGATGGATATTATTTTAGTTTCTCACTTTCAAGATGTTGAATTTGATCATGGCAAATTGCTATTTAGTATTCTGCTATTCTTCAGACCCCTGCAGAGAAGTGTCTATTATTTTTTCATTCCCATACAAGTTCTAAAGGAACTTTAATGTTGGAAAGTCATTTATCTTATGCAAATACCTTACAGACACATTTGTCCTGATTAAGATTTCTGCCAATCTATATGGGTTGTGCCACATTATTATTATCTGGCCTGATTTTGTAGATTATTTTGCTTCACTTAATGTATTTAGATATTTTCCTTATCTTAGTATTTTGCTATATCTTTATTCTTTAAATGTGGAATGTCTGCTTAATGAGATTCTGTTTACTTTCTTTGGTAATGTTTTTATCCTGTGCAAATCAGGATTCAAAAATTTTTCTTTGAACATGCCAATTGATATTTTAGGATGATTTACAAAAGTATGAACAGGGTTTAGGAGAAGCAACAGGAATCATCTGTTTCCCAGAGTTGGTAATAGTGGCAAGTTGTAAGAAGGGGCAAGCTGGAGGAAGGATTATTACTGGGACCCTGAGACATAGCCTTATTCTGAGGGCTGATGCAAACAATGATCTTTTGTGACAGACTAGTTTCTTGCTTAAGATCCCAGGTGGCTGAAACTCAATGGAAAGAGAGAAAATAAGGAAATCTTTACAGCCTCTTCTGTACATTAGGAGCAGGAATAGAAGGATATAAAGTGAACCTGGAAGGATAAATTGATGGAGTAACATTTCCCCTGTAAGGCAAAACAGCAGAAGTACATTGATATTTATACCATGACCTCAGTTTCTTTGTAGGGAGGCTGTGGCTTAGGAGAAGCATTTACCATCATTCAACTAATTTCCCCTGAAACTAGGCTCCAAAATAGCATTCAATGGCTACATATTTTGCCATACTATCTTGGCTTCTAAAATTAGTTTGGAAATACTTTAGCATTCCCCATTAAGATCTGACTTGATTTCATCTGTCTGTGAAACTTTTCATTAAACCTACATTCTGAAATACTTATTGCTTCTCAGATACAGTTCTTAGCATTATCAGCATTTAAAGAATATCAATGAAATCAATTCAGTTTATTCCTGCCCCCTGAAATACTGGTAGAGAGCCTTCTTATTTTGTTTCTCTCATGATGTTACTTGACAATCAAATGCTGGCTCCTTCTTTACTCTTATTAGCATGGAGGCTATAATATTATCCACTTTCTTTGTCTCTAGTGATTTCCAACAACAGTAAGGGAAGGAATCAGGAAATTAATTCTTTTCATCTTAAATGCTTTAGTCTCTTTCTTTTCCAATATAAGTCATGATAGATCAGACTTGCTAGTGGTTTTATAATGTCCCTTATAATCTCACCAGTGTGTTCACTCCAATATTTTTAAGCTCTTTACCATTTGAGGGGTGATTAAAGTATCCAGTGACATCAAAAAGTCTCTCCCATTGGCTTTGCTATAGTGTTTAAAATTCAACCCATTGGAGAAATTTCTCTGATACAGAAATTCATCTCCAGAAAACTTTTGTTAATTGAACTTAGATTACCTAAGGCAAGTTACATCTTGACACAATTACTAATCAGCTTCAGTATCATCATGAATTAAGTGGAAGCCATGGGTGTTTAGACCCACATTCTTATTTACAGTAGCTAAATGCTTAACCTTCAGGCAGAGGAATTAACTCTAGTTCTTATAGTCAACATACTTCTAGTTAGAGTTAAGAACCAAAAGAGCATAAAAATTACCTATCAAAAAATCTTATACCATATACATATATCACTAGCTGATATGTATTCTCTTATCTGATGATTAGGCCCCATGTATCTCTGAATTCAGTAAGTACTTAACAAAGACCCTTGGATAAATATTAGCTTTTCTTAGGACTAATAGCTTTTCATAGGACTAAGATTCAGGGGAAGTTCACAACTAGAGGCAAGGTCTAGAGATGCAACTGTGTAACTACAGGCAAAAGAGACCAGATATATAGTATTCTATAATATATATTTATATGTAAATATTTATTATATAGAATATATAACACTATATTTAGTGTTCACAGTCAAGTTCATAAGGGAAAACTATATGCTATAGGCACATTTGTCCTTCTCCCCAATTAAAAATCTATTGAGCCTTAACTTTACGTCAATGCCTTATAAGCTACAGGATTCAAAATTATTGATTGATATTTCTTTTATGATAATGGTAACTCACACTTTTTTAACATATAAAGCAATATTTTAAGCTTTTGGTAGATAAGGGCTAATTTAATCCTCATAATAACTCCATGAAGTAGATAATATCATCAACTCCATTTTATAGGAGACAAATTATTGGAGAAATTCAGTAATTTATTCCTGAATTGAGAAGTGTCCAGCCTAGGAATTAACACCTGGAAATCTGATACAAAAGATTTAGGTTTAACTTCTCTGCTACACAGGCTCTATGGTCATGGAGAATATATCCAGCTGCACAGACAAATGAGTGCTACTGTGCAAACCAATCAGAACATCTTCCTCCCCCTTTTTTTCTGTGGTCTCAGTGTGTAACTGCAACCATAGCAGTCACTCACTATTACCATGAATCCCAATATGGGTAAGACACAAAGGCAACAATAAATGTCATCTGTGGGAATTTGATATAAAACATCCCTTCCCTTTCCCGCCTTGGAAAAACATCCAGAGCAAGATGAGTCATGGCAAAGTATTCCCTGCTGTCAGTCATCTGCTGCAGACCCACGCAGCAGGCAGCCTTAGGGAACTGAGAACATCTGTAGTAGCCATATGCCCCAAGCCCTGCAGTCAAAGCCAGGATAGGGTGTTCCCCACTAACAGTGGTAATACAGTAGGAAGAGGAGGCACTGTTGTCACTAGTTTTTCAAGACATCTTTTATGCTCCCCCACTAATTGATTAAAATCACTATAGGCATAAATAAAACTAATAATTTCAAGTTACAGTGGTCAAACAGCATAGGAATTTTTGTGAGAGGAAGAGAAGTGCAAGATAACAAAAAATTTACCTTTACTTTCAACATTTTGTGCCTCTACACATTTGTCCCTGACATACCCAAAGAACCTGATGGTAACTCTAATGAGGTTTGTACCCATTGCAAGGAATACTCCCAAAAGGTCGGAGCCCCTTTCAATGATTCATTTGTTATTTTGACACATGCCTTTTTGTGTGTGTGTTGTGTAAAGTGTAATGTCCAACATGCGATCTGAAGTGCAATCATGGAAGAATGTAGAGCACTTTGTATCACCCACACAGAGACAGGGCTCGCTCAGTTGTGCGAAGACATTGGCATGCACTAGACCACCTAGAACAGAATCTCCACTTCCCAAAAGATGAGCTGTGTGGCTTGGGGAAGTCAACGTTTATGATCAGGAAGTTTTGGGCATATTTGTGACCATTTTTAATAACTTTATTTTTTATACCCAAGTAAATATTCATGTTCTTTTTACTTCAGAGTTCAAATTATATATATTTCCTTAAGATTTTCTTGTGGATTCCATAAGAGAAAGCATGTACAAGATGCACCCTACTAACTGGCACAAAACTGTTGCTTAATAAAAGCTATTATTTAAAAAAAAAATACTAGCCATGGGGACAATTAAATGGGTTACCCAGGGCACTCATTTTGCACTAGAGGCACCACATTTCTTTATTGTTCACACTATCCCTCAGCCTGAGAGGCTTTTCCTCTGAAGTTCCACATGTCACAATCATTTAAGACTAGACTAAATGATGCTTCCTCCACAAAACTTTCCATTTCCCTGAGAGGAATTATTTTCCTCTCCTCAGACAATCCATCACACTTCCAAGAATGTTTTTTTCTTTTGATAAAATATCCCTGTTTTCAGTCATACTTGTAACCTCTATAATTTTTAGAACAGTGCCTCGTAATATTCTTGTTAAATTTTATCAATTTAAAATACATATTATATATTTTAAGTTGCTTTTACTCATCCTGAGATGAGTTCTTATTATTTTGTTACTTTTTCCCTGTTCCAATTTTGCAAGGATTGTAAGGGGGGGAAATGTAGATCTGTTCAACAATCACACACACCTCATGGACAGAGTATGCCATGCACATGGCCATATATAGCCTCAGTTAGCAATGACTTCCACACAATGGGTGGCTGTCTGCAGGGTTCTCCTTGCACTTTGACCTTGACAATCTTCTGCATGTACCATAGTGATAAGCAGATTTGCTCATATTCTGAGTCAGCTCAATCAGTTCAGTGTTAATGAAATTGACTGAACAAATAGCAATTTAGGCATGTAAGACTGTTTTAAGTATATTTAAGGCTTTTTAACATGAATATACCTTGTGAAAAAATGTGGAACCAAATAACCAAATATTTACTTGGGCATAAAATAATAAATATGCCCCAAAACTTCATGATGAAAAATGTTGACTTGGTTTTCCAGGAGAATGAGTAGAGCACCATAAATCATCATGGCTTGTTCTAAGACTCATATTTTCTGCTACACTTATTCAATACCAGAAATTCCAAACTTGAACAGGAACTAGGGCTGAGAAGTGGGAAATAATAATAATCCAGCTTAAGAGAAATGTGACTTATGGTTGAGACATGGTGTAAGACATTTTCTTTATAATTTCAATCACCAAATAATGTATCTGTGGTTTATCTCATATAGAAAAAAGAGCTGAATTTTGCTTTTTCCAATTATCATTTTTAAGTATAACAGCTGAGGATAAATGTTAACAAAAAATGTGTCAATGGAAAGGAGTGATAGTCAATAATAATTATAAATTCACACACACCTGCATTTTCTGAACAAAGGGGAATGACTCCGGATGAAACACAGTGAAAATATGTTTTGTGGATGTTACAGTTATCTCATAGAATTTCCGCTACAGGATATTGATGGATTATTGAATTAGGGCTTTTTTGATATAAAATCTGATCTGTCTTATAAAGTATTAATTGGTCTTAGGATGTGAAAAACTCATTTTATTTAGCAATAATCTTTTAACTTAGAACAAATTTATAAGGGAATCATTCATGCAACATATGTAATCATATATGACAATGCTGTTTTCAGTGGGTTTTTGAGCTCAGACCAGAACCAGTACCATTCAAAATCTATTGAATAGGTGACCTTGGCCTTTGGCATTTTCTTTTCTCTCTTGGCGCATCCTTTGTTCACTATAATTCCTCCTTATCCAGTAAGCATCTAGGTAACCTATGATATTTACCCTCTTCCCTCTCAGGAGGTTGTCTTTAAAACAGAGTGACACAATGTGTCATTTTTCCACTCACATTCCAAGGGAATAGATGTTATGAATTTATCTAAAATAGGTTTTAAGAGTCAAATAAATTTGGGAAATGCTGCATTATGCAAAGGGAATTTACTTGTTTTTACAGAATTTCCCCAGACCTCTAATATCATTAATGTGCACTGAGTACCCTCTAGAGAAGGACATTTCCTTTAGATAAGTTATAGAAATCTCTTTCCAATAGCATCTATTGACATCTCATTCTTTTTAGAATTATAGATGAAGGAGAAAGAGTAAACCAGGACAGGTCTGAGTTCAAACCCTGGTTCTAAAACTTACTTAAAAACTTTGTGTGAAAGTTTTCTCATAAGAAGCACCTGGCACATAGAACATATCAGAAAATAGGAGTAGCTATGATGTGATTATGTGGTTGTTAATAGTTGTGATTATAACATATAAGCATCCAGGGAGCAGAGTAGAGTACCCTTATTCTAGGAAAACCCCAAGCTAAATAAAAAAGAAAGTAGATGGAAATGGTCAGAAGCCACCATAAGACTGAATGCATAAGATAGTAACAGGGAATTCTTCCTAAGCCAGTAGTGCTGCAGACATGTGCAAGACTTCGGGAAAGAAATGAGAAGAGTTCAATTCTCAAGCCATTGCTTATAATAGATAAAAGTCTCTTTTTGAATACAGCTGATCACAAAGGAATTGGAATCCAAGCCTTCTATCCCAGGAAGGAGACGAAGCACCTCAAGACCAAGGGAGATGGGAGACTATATGCATGGGTGTCTTAACATCTGTACAATGAGGATGAGAATGGAACCATCATCCTTAATTTTTTATTAGGAAGCAAATTATATTAAAGCATGTGAAGTCATGAGAACAGTGAGTGGCATGCAATAAATGGTAGCCATTAGCATTACCCTTGTTCCTAAAATGTACTTTCAATTACTGATCATGATACTCTTAGAAATCCAGAAATAAAAGATATGTACTGAGTATCCTTTTGGATGCACCTGCTCATCTGTAACCAAGGGAACTAACCCGATGAGTTAATCTCTGAAGTTTCTTAAAAGATGAGTAACTCCATTGCATCACTGAATCTTTGAAGAAGTTTACCACGGTTTGCAGTTAAGAAACAGATTTTCCTCACCCTAGTTAATAATAGTCACATTCATTTCTTTCTTTCTTTACTTCCTACCAGCCAAATTCTTTGCTGAATACTTGTAAGTGTATTATCTCATCTCCCCTTCCCAGCAACACTCTGGCATAGGATACTCTTCTATTCCTCATTTTCCAAATGAGGAAACAGAGTCTTGAAGAGATTAATTAAATAATCTGCCAAAGGCCCTTTACTGAATAACAGTACAGTCAGGTCTGTCCAATTCTATGTACTACATAATGCTACACATCTAATAAATTTACTTCTCAAAGGCACTGCCTTACTGTTTCTGAATATTTTAAGTATTTTAAAATAAGATGCAATTAAAAATAAATCATTTATCCTGTTGACATCTCAGACACTTACTACTGCATAGCGGAACATGAATGTGACAACCAGGTTTGTGCCAATTAGATTAGCTCACTTTTCAAATGGCAGGCAATACATACAACGTCACTTAGATATTCTGAAAGGATAATTCTAGTTTCATGTTTCTCCATTAGGATGTCAGATATCTAAATATGTTAATGATTGCTATGATTTAATTATGTTGGTGATTGTGTGTTAAATCTATCTGTAGGTGATGATTAAGCTGAAGATGTTGCTTTAGAACTATTGTGTTATCAAATCGCCCACCACCTTTTTGCAGCTTAGTCCTCTTGTTATAATGCTTCTCTATAAAACAGTTTTGGGTTTGTCCTATTTGTTTTCAGTAGGCACCTTTAGACTTAACAAGGTTACTGGTAAAATAAGAGAAATGACCAACTGTTTCATTGATGGCCTCGTGCCTTCCCCCACAGTCCAGTTTGAGTCTATCCATCAGACTAAAGGACTATGTGTGCTCATTTGAACTAGCTATTCCATCTATTCTTGTTGATATAATATAGAGTCAAAGTTATTAAATTGTCTTTCTAAATGTATCTCTATTTCCTCAATCAAATAAATAGCTCTTTTGTCTTTCTTGCTTCAAAGACACCACAACTACGTACAATAGTCCATATCTGAGTGCACTGTATACAAAAATACTTCTTTTTAAGATACTCTCCTGCTTCAGACAACTTGCCACATCCCTAATGCCAAAAGACTGAATTCCCAGGACATAAAAGGCAGTCAGAACAAGACCTTGTCCCACACAGACCTCATCCATCACTTCCCACTTAATATTATACATTCTAGTATACTTCTAGTCTATTAAAACCATGTTACTTAACAACCTCACATGGATATTGTGTGTTTGTCCTTGTCTTTATAGCACCAAGGTGATCCTCTGAAAGTGTGTGCCAGAGCCTGTCACTGCCATGCCTCCCCATCATCCATTGATGCCTGTTGTCAGTCCCTGTCATCACAGCACTTATAAGGCCATGCTTCCCCTATCACCCTCCACACTTGCCTGCTCTCTCACCCCTTCTGTAGCCATCCCCTACTCTTTACCCCTCAGCTTACTGTTTTGGCCTCACTGACCACATGCCCTAACATGCTCCAGCCCTTGGGCCAGTTGTATTCTATTCCAATGGGAGTAGCAAAATACCACACACTCCTGGCTTAAATAAATGTGTTTTCTCACAGTTCTGGAGGCTCGAAGTCCAAAATCAGGTGGTATTTCAGAAAAGGCTTCCCTTCCCGGCTGGCAGATACTGCCTTAGGGCTGTGTCTTCCCATAGCCATTCCTCTCTGCAGCTGGGCTCCCAATGTCTCTTCCTCTTCTTACTAGGACAAAGCCAATTGAAGAAGATTCTGCTTGTATGACCTCATGTAACCTTATTTATTTCCTTAAAGATCTCATCTCCAAATACAGTCATATGAGAAGTTAGAGTTTCCACATGTGAATTCTGGGGCACATAGTTCAGTACATAAGAGTCTTTATATGGTTATTACCCTTTCCCCAGATGGCCTTATGACTCACTCCTTGTTTTTCTCAATTCTTTACCAAAATGTGATCTCCTCAACCAGTCCTTTCCCATTCTATTAAAAGTTACAAACTTTCTCCTACTCTGAGTGCTTATTATCCTCTTTGTTTTTCTCAATGACTTTCTATAATACTATCAATATTTAATCTACTATGTATTGTTTCATTAATTTATTTATTTTAATTAGGTATATATGACAGCAGAATGAATTTTGACTCATTGTACACAATTGCAACACAACTTTTCATTTATCTGGTTGTACATCATGTAGCATAGCACCATATATACAGTCATACATGTACCTAGGGTAATGATGTCCATCTCATTCCACCATCTTTTCTGCCCCAATGCACCCTCTCTACCTTCCCTCCCTTTGCCCAATCAAAGATCCTCCATTTATCCCATAACCAACCCCCAATTATGGATCGGCATCCACTTATCAGAGAGAACATTTGGCCTTTGGTTTTTTGGGGGGATTGGCTTACTTTGCTTAGCATGAAATTTGTATTTTTTGACTTTTTTTTATCTCTCTCACCTCCACAATATTGTAAATCACAGGATGGCAAGAATCTAAGACCAGTTCATCTCTGATGAACCCCTGGTGCTACAATACTACCTGGCATATAGGAGATTCTGCTTACTCAGTTTTGCAAGAAAAATTATTTTGAATTTTACCAATGTTCTCTAAATATATTCCTCCTTAGCTTTAAAAATGTTAAGTACAGTGTTTCCTGGATTCTTTGCACAATCACTCTATGGGCATCTTCCATTTTTATACTTCCAAGAATTCTATTACAATGTTCCATTCTCGTGGCCTTTCTCATATTGCAGATCCACTCTGAGCTACATACTGCACTCTGGAGGCAGCCTCTCATTTATTGCTCCACAATTTAAAGATAGATACTATTGTCCTGAGTCCACAGAGAAAGAAGTCAAAACACAGAGAAGTTGTCATGTTTAAAACTTTTGTCTCTGACTCCAAAGTGCAACTTTTTGTAGACTATAGGTTATTACCCATCACAGTCACACATACTGTTCTGGCCAGGTTGAAGTTTCCCTTGGGTTATAGTTTAGATATGAGGTGTCTCCCCAAAACTCATGTGTTTGTCAATGCAAGAATTTTCAGAAGTGAAATGATTAGATTATGAGAGCTATATAACATAATCAGTGGATTAAGCCACTGATACGGATTAACTGGGTGGAAACTAGAGGCAGGTAGAGTGTAGCTGGAGGAAGTAGGTCACTGGGAGGCCTGGCATTAGGGTTTATATTTTGTCCTTGGTGACCTGAGCTCTTTCTGATTCCTAGCCTCTAGCTATGAAGTCAGCCAACCATGGACTGAATCTATGAAAACATGAGCCAAAATAAACTTTTCCCCCTGTACATTGTTCTTATCAGGTCTTTTGATCACAGCAATACATATCTGACTGAAATACCACCTGTGAACCACTTTCTATAAACCATCTTACTGTCAGGGAGAGTTAGAGGGATTCATTAGCTTAGCAAATATTTATTGAGCTCCTCTTATGTGCTGAGGACTATTTGCATAGATCGATGATATGTTGTCTTTGCAGAATTTATAGGCTAGTTATAAATATACTGTAAAATGGAATACTTTCATTGCTGTAATATTTGAAAAACATTGTGATGAATTCTAGAAATGGATTCTAAAAGAGAGAGAAGTCTCTTCTTAGTCCACTTTCCATATAAGGAGTGTGGAAAGAACTGAGATATATATAAAATGTCAAGTAAACTCTCCAGTCAGATTTTTCTTCTAGTTCTGTTCCTGGTCTTCACCATGGGATCTCTCCTGTTCTTCAGGTCTCAGCTTGCTCAATGGCAACATTGATATTAGGACATTTCGTTTGTAGAATTTGGACTGAGGGATGTCTGGAAGACCGTAGCTACATAACCAAAATAGTTCTTCTCTTGGAGGCTGCATTAGAGTTACACATTATGGTGACTCATTTATCACTGCTCCTCTTAAGAAATTCTCCTATGAAAAACATTTTCCATGGCCCTACTTTTTTGATAGAATACAGTCTATAATATTCCACCTAGGAGTCTTAGAGGGAGCAGTAGAATACTAAAGAGATGCTGAGATAAAATAAATAAAAATAAATGCTAGATACATAAATGACAAGGGCAGAGTTTGCTAATTTCTCACCTGTGCCTCTGCTTGGCTTCACCACAAGTCATTCATGGCTAAGTGACTTTCTCCTTCTAGGAAGTGAAATGTGCCTTTGCTTTTCTAACAGGACTTTCTATTTGAGATAAGCATTGTTGCCTCTTGGATGAGGCCTTTGTATTCTGAGGTTGCAATGTGATTTTTTTTTCCCTAGGGCAGGTCTCTAATGATATTTTTAATCTTCAAAGGACCTCCCCAGTCTACTAAAAAGAAAGGAATAAAAACTGCCAAGCATTCACTGAACTGATCAGCTCAGAAAGGAATAATCTCTACTTGGTGCCCCAAAAGATAACTAAACCCCATGCTCTTGTGCTCTGTGGTTTTAAGAATGGTAAAGGGTTGGAGGAAACTACACACAGAGCATCAAGAGTTACCTTGCCCTCTGGAGACCCTTCAACAATAGGCAAAAAAATAATAGCTCGTATCATCAAGTTTCACTCCGTGCCAAATACTTTTTTCTAAAAGTGTTACCTGGGTATGAGTTCTGCTGAACAGTGTGACGCTTTCACTGTGATCACAATGCAGCTTTCTTTCTTTCTTCACCATCCCATGAACTTTGCTCACTGCGGGTAATTGACTATTGTGTTTAGAGGATGATATGGAAGACTTTCCTTTTGTTGGATCACTGCCAGGTAATAAATATTTCTGATCACTTTCTGTTGTAAAAAACAGTCTCAGTAATAAAGGTACAACTTCCAACCTACTTCAGGTCAGTCTGCTGTGGGCAATGGGCCTCAACAATCTACACTTCCTCAACTCTCCATGATCTGGTTGCTAATTGCTCCCCTGTAAATAAAAAATAAAATAAAATAAAAACTGAGAGAGAAGAAAGGTTATGGAGCTGGCCATATCTGTGGGTCCTCTCTGAGATCTAGAAGATGGCTAGAGCTACATTATCTCTCCTAGGCTCTTGGTGGGACTTATGAGGAGCCCTACTGAGTCCCTTCTTCCTTTCAGGTCCCCTTTCCCCCATGCTCTCTCTCCACAACTCCTTTCCAATTCCTTTATTTTGCCCCTGTCATCTGGTGTTTTACCAACTGAATCTTACTCTGGAGTCCCTTGGACTCCGATCCCATGATAGCTCTTGATCTGAAGCATGGATCAAGCAGAGCAATGAAGCTCTTCTGGTGATACTGGCATGGTCCTATCCCAATCATAATCTCCCTGGCTCTGCTGATGAAGAAGACAGCCTGCATTTCTCTACTCTCTATGTCTTCAAGGTTGATGTCCCTTGTCCACAATATACCAGGTGTTCATTCAGAACGTCTTGTAAATACCTGTGCTCAGTGCCCCACCTGCAGGAAGCACATTTCATAGATCTTGGGGCAGGTCTTTAACAATCCTTCCATTTTAGACCTGAACCTGGAAGGTGAAAGCTACTAAGGTAAGGAGGGAAACACAGCAATTGTTGGTCTTCTCTGAAGAATTCTCTTCCTCACTCCCCTCAACCACTCTTCTTTCCACTGCCGGTCTTTTTTACATTCTTGATGTAATGATTCTGTAGATTTCATTCATAAAATTTGCATATGTGGGGTGAAAGGAGGTCATTCTCACTTGTGTTCCCTAAAATCTATTGTAATAGCATATTATATCAGTGAAAAAAGAGAATCCCTTGATACTCTACTACACAATATTAACTCATTTGATCCTAGAACAAGTCCATGAAATAGAGATTGTCCCCAATACACAGATGAGTAAACTGAGTGTCTTTGACATTTAGTAAATAGCTAGAGTTTTACTCAGTAGGTAAAGAATGGAGCCAGGACTCATATTTAGGAAGAGTAATGGAGAGCTTGTGCCCTTAAGCAGTAAGCTACATACAGATACTATGTGCATGGAAAATCAGTTAACACAGACATGAGGTGCATTTTTCTAAAGGGAGAAAAAATGAGAAAATTATGATGTCTTGGTTGGAATTAGATTTTTCTTGAGCCTTACTAATACTGAGAATTTATGCAAATGAAATTTGGAATAAATATATTTTATGTGTGAATATAAATATGCTGGAAAAAATCTCTAACCTAGCAAAACAAGATCTCCAAACTTTGGCATCTTTTTTCAGCTACCATTCCATCTTTCAGTTCATCTATTTAAACACTTCAAAAGAATTTTTGTATAATTATGTCTATTTCCTATATTTTCATTCACCCTTGAATTCATTCCAAGTAGTTTCATAGCTCCTCTTCTGCCAAAATATCTCTTGAGGATGTTACCTGGGATTCCATGATCTTTTCTTGGTTCTCATTGTGACTTTCTGCAAAATTTATTCAGTTTATCATACCCTCCTTTTGAAATACTTCCTTCTCTTAGCCCCTGATACACCACAGCTTGATTTTTCTGTCTCTCACCATCAGCTCCTCTCCAAGTCTTTTAGGTTCTTATTTTTCTCCCATTGAATCCTGCAGTACCTCTGTGGTCATGTCCCAAACTTCTCTATCTGTACTTATTCCCTAAGCAAACTCATCCAGTCAGCCTTTAAATCTAATCCATTCTCCAATGACTACCAAATTCACATCCTTGGCTTAGACTACTCTCTGAACTGAACTGAACTGAATTGCACTGCACTGAACTGTTCTTTCACACCCTGCCTTCTAGACATCTCCATTTAGATATCTCAAAGTTAACACACTCAAAATCTATGGATATATACAATCTTCAAATCTACCTTCCACCATACTCTTCCACACTTAAAACATGGTATCTCTATTCTTCTAGTTTTTTAAACACAAATTTGACATCCACTATGATCCCTCCCATCCTGTCACATCCCATTCAATCTATCAGTGATTTCTATCATTGCTACCTTCAATGCATCTCAAACAGACCCCTCCTCATCACCTGCTGCGGCACCACTCTAGTCCAAATCACTAGACTGCTTGCCAATCCTGTTGCATTCTTTTTCTAAGTGCCTTTTTTGCTTTCAGCCTGGCCTTAGGTATAAGCTCTTCTTTGCCCAAACATGAGTGATAGTTTTAAATCAAATGATGCCAACCTTCGCATAAAACTCTCCAGTGTCTGCCTTTTGAGAGCAAAGTTCCAGATCTATAACTTCAGCTGCATTGTGTGGCTCCCTGATTTATTTTTGATTTACATGCTCTCTCCACCCTACCATGTGACTCCATGACCACCAGGTGATTCCAGTCATGCTGTCTTCTCTGCTGAACACAGAATGCGCTGTAAATACACACCACAAATAGAATAACATACCTTCAAAGCAGCTCAAAAGGAGTCCTGACTTTTTATTTTAAAATGCAGCTAGGTGTATTTTTAAATGCTTTTTATTAATGAAGATACAATTTTCATAATTATTCAGATAACCCTCAGTTTGCTGGCTCAATAGCAATATTTGAACTTTTTTGCAATTTATAAATTTTAGTAAAAATGAGAGAGCTATTTCATAAATGGCTCAAGGCATTTGTGTTTTTACTCACGACACAAAATTTGGAAATGAACCTGAGTCTAACTAATACTACTAGTTCAGTATAATTGCATATACACCTTTACAAATAATGGATAATGTTCTTGTAAGTATGATTTTTTCTCTAAATTAGTTTTATTACACATGGAAGTTGAGAGTTCATCCTGACAAACTCGTACCTGCATGGAAATTGATTTTAGTTCATAATCCCTCCTCTTTGCCATCTCCTTCCTTTCACTTGTCTATTAATTTATGTTTTATTGGTTCTTTATGTTACCCTATTCTTCCCTCTTCCTTTCCTTTACTTTAATCTAGCTTCTGTACATGAGAGAAAAATTCAACCTTTGAGTTTACGATTTGGCTAATTTCACTGAGTATGATATCCTCCAACTGTTTACCAGCAAATGCCATAATTTAATTCTTTTTTATGGCGGAATAGAACTCCATTGTGTATGTAGACCACACTTTCTTAATCTATTCATCTATTGATGGGCATCTAGGTTGATTCCATAGTTTAGATACTTAGAATTGTGATACTATAAACATTAATGTATTGCTGTATTGCTCTAATATACTGATTTTAGATGTTTGGGGAAAATACCAATCAGGGGGATAGCAGAGTTTTATGGTAGTTTCATCCCTAGATTTTTTAATGTATCTATATTCTTCTTTCCAGAGTGGTTGTTCTAGTCTACAACCCCACCAACAATGTACAAGTATACCTTTTTCCTCACAGCCTTGACAGCATTTATTGTTATTTGTATTCTTGGTCATTACCATTCTGACTGGAGTGAGATGAAATCTTAATGTAGTTTTGATTTCCCCGACTGCTAGAGATGGTGTTGAATAATTTTTTTTTTAATATATTTGGTGGCCATTTGTGTTTCTTCTTTTGGGAAGTTTCTGTTTAATTCTTTTGGCCATTTATGATTGAATTGTTTAGCTGTTTTTTTTTTAATTCTTTGTATATTCTGAATATTAATCCTTTATCAGAGGAGTAGTGGGCCAAGATTTTTCTTCCACTGTATCGGCTCTCTTTTCAAGCTCTTAACAATTTCCTTTGCTGTGCAGAAGCCTTTTCATTTGATTGCATTCCACTTATTGATTTTTTTTTATTTTATTTCTTGTGCTTTGAGTATCTTCTTGTTAAAGAACTTGGTGCCAGCACATAAGTGATGAAGTAATGACCCTATGTTTCCCTGCTGCAGTTGTAAAGTTTCTCATCTAATTCCTAAGTCTTTGATCCACTTCAACTTAAATTTTCTGCAAAGTGAGAGACAGGGATCTTGTTTCATTTGTCTATATATAGTTACCGAGATTTCCCAGCACCATTTGTTTAAAAGGCTGTCTTTTCCCCAATATATGTTCTCGGCACCTTTGTCAAATATTACACAACTGTAGATATGTGAATTTCTCTCTGTCTTCTATGCTGTCCCATTGGTCTTCATGTGCACTGTGGTGCCACTTCCCACTTCCATGCTGTTTTGTTCATACAGCTCTGTAGTATAATTTCAGATCAGATATTGTGATGCCTCCTGCTTCACTTATTTTTTTCCTTAGTATTGCTTTGGCTATTCTGAGTTTCTTATTCTTTCAAACAAATTTAAGAATTGTTTTTTTTTCCTAATTCTGTGAATAATGTCATTGGTATCTTGATGGGATTGCACTGAATCTGTATATTGCTTTCAATAGTATAAATATGCTGTTTCTTAGCAAACACTATTGATTTCATTTGGATATAAGATAAATTTTAACAAGCTCTTGACTTTTTTTTCTAGTTTTTTTTTTTTTTAGTTCCCTGGTTTAAACATTATTGAATATTTCTATTTTTTTCTCCAGTGATAGATTGGTACTTACTGGATTATATTTCCATTGCTTTTATCCCCAATATCTCACCCAGGAAAAAAATGTTTAGGAGTATAAGTGATGACTTCTTAGGGAAATGTCACTTTAAAAAGGTATATCTTGACTGAAGTTGGAGGTTGTGGAAATTGGGAAGCTAAACTAGCTTTGCTCTGTAAAATGTATTCTATTCTCCTCTTCTTCAAAGTCCCATGTATCTCCATCTATGCAAGATGGATTGAGATATTAAATTTCAAACTAAAAGTGAATAGCATGTAAACGTGAGTCTTCAGTCAACTGAAAAGGAGTTGACTGTTTAATAGAAACATGTAGGAAACAATGATAGTAGACAGCAAATCTATGCATTGGCAGTGCAGCCAATGCATAGAGCTCAACTGTTTTTCTGAAACAATATAATTTTATGATTTTCAATACTAGACAGCAAATTTGAAAGCATTTGTATTGAAAAACATGGTTTTCAATTTATTACACAAAACAAAATAACTCTATATTCTATTGCAGACCTATTGGCTTTCTGTCCTTAAATCCTATACTCATGGATTTCTCAGAAATCCATATTTTATATTTTGTTTTGTGATTAGCAGTGTACCCCAAATGTTGGAAGATTCGAAACTGTTAAGTATCAAATCTGTGAATTCATAATGATATTCTAAATGATCTAGGAAATGTCATTTTAAGTAGTAAAAACAATATGTATTTTGGTTCATTAGGAAAGTACATAATGGCTATTTCTCACAGCTCTTCAGACTCCCTGTTTAACCAATATGTATTGTGATGCCTGGCCTGAAGCACTTCTATATTTAGTTCTAATGGAACAGTCTTAAATTGCTTATTTTCTGTTTACTAAAGTCGGCCTGTTTGTTGCCATGGAAACTATGACAAGTGCTCTAGCTAACTATTTTATTAAATGAATTGAAGATATAGCTGAAGACAGAAGGTGCTGCATATTATTCTTAAAGCATATTTTCCAACACTTGTAAAACTAAAGCCACCTTCATATAAAATATATGAATTCTGTTATAAATAAGGTCTTTTCCATTTCAAATTTGGGAGACTATCCATATGTGGAAATCTAAATTATAGATTTATAATAGACATCTCTAACTTACAAATAGTCTGTGTTCTAAAAGTGTATTCATAAATAAATTGGAAATTAAAATACATTTGCCCACTGAAACAGTTTCACAAATAATAATTAGATCTCCCACTCTCAAAAAATCATTCCTTGTGATGTCCTTAATCTAGAGTAGTATCAGAAAAAAGCTTTTGATCTTAGCTCAGACAACAGGAGGGTCCATGATGCAGGAGTCGGAAGAAAGGAAAGAGTTATCTCATACCTGATTTGATAGGTAGGACATCACTAGCACCCACTGGCCCTTGCAGATGTTGGGGCTTCAACTGCATCTTTCTGTCACATGCCAGTGGTCCTGTTCCCAGCCTTCAGGTGTCCTAGGCACTTTCTCAAATTCCCTGTGAAGTTCAATGCCAGACCATCCTGGCTCTCAACCTGTTTTTGCCCATACATTGAAATATCACTCTCTTCAAGATTCATGAAGATCTCAGCTAAGCTATTAAAAAAAAGAAAGAAGTCAAACTACTATTTTGTGAGAGATCAAGAACCCTTCCTGAATAATTTGCATTTAAAATACATTTTAGAACCCAAACCTATCTCTGCCTTGTGAGATTTCCTTCATATGAGGATGTGAGTAAACTGCTTTGAGATATTCCAAAAGGAAGGATGTGTGTAAACTGCCTTGAGATAATACTAGAAGTCAAGTCCAAGGAGTCAGTCAGAAGTTGGATCATTTTTAAAAAGTCAGTGAGTCAACAGTATTGCATATATCTGTTGGAGGATCAGTGTTGGTAGCTGATAGTAATAGGGAACAAATGAATACAGTAGTCAAAGTCTAAGTCTATAATTAATTAGTTATGTCCAAGAAATTAAAGAAAAAAAAGACAAAATTTGCTTAGTGTTTTAAAATCAAGATTTTACAAAATAGATTAGTTTCATGTTTATATAGTCATACTTTATGTAAGTTCAGGTTCAAAGCAAATATATAAGGAAAGATTAAGAGCTTTTTTCTAAAAAAAATTAAATGATGCATCCTTCCCCCCCCCCCCATATTTACTATTGTAGGGATGATGTAAAAGCTGAAGGGATTTACATTCTACTTTTCCAAAGTGTGGTAACAAAATTAGCCTGTAAACTATGTATGTTTCTACATACATAAAATAAATACATATGCAATAAAATATGAAGTGAAAATCAATTATTTTTAATTAATTTCAGTGGTTATCTAAGATAGACAATTCTGTAAGATTGTATTTCAAATTTAGTATTACTGATAGGGTAAAATGAAGGCATTTTTTTAATCTAATACTTTGTTTTTCATCTCCTTAGGGTCCACTTTCATTTGTAACACTCACGTAATTCCAGTGAAAAACCAAGAGGGTGTCGCTATGATGTTCATCATTAACTTTGAATATGTGACAGATGAGGAAAATGCTGCCTCCCCAGAGAGGGTAAACCCTATATTACCAGTCAAAACTGTAAACCGTAAGTAAAAGGCATAAAACTCTTGATGTTCTTGTAATAATTTGCATCTATTCTTCATTTTTATTCAGTTCTCAAAATATATTTACATTTGAAATAATATAGATCTATATAAGAAAGTCAAACTTGATATTTCCCTTTGGTGCCTTAGGAAATTTATCAGCTGCTTTAGAAGTGATTTGATTTGGATATATAGTAATTTTTTTACTAATCTTCTACTGAATTGTGTGTATGTATATGTCTATATATACATTCTTAAAGACAAAACTATCGTCAGAATTATCCCAGGTGGGATTCCTAAGTCAAAGAGCTAATGCTATGTAATCTTTCCACATACTCCCAAATTCCTATATATATGATTTGAATCATTTTGCATACCACCAGCAGTATATCATCCCTATTCCCCAGAACTCAGACAGCAGAAACAGTCTTCTTGAATTTTTTAGTCATTATAAGTGGGAAGGACCTCCATTAGCTGCAGCTTATGTTTCCCTTATTATGGGTGAGGGTCATATATTTAAGCACCATGGGCATTTCTCTTTTGTTAATTCTTCATCTCCTATACACATTTTCTATTACTTTTTTCTCTTCTTTTCAATTTCTAAAACAAATTGCCAATAGCTTTCCCAGTAAATAATTTGGTTTTTACTTCGAATGGTCTGTTGTTGTTGTTAAATAAAAGGGAATGGGGGTGAGTGTTGATATGGTTACTTACCAACTTTTTCCTTTGTTGTTTTGGAATTCTTGAGTCATAATCAGAAAAATCTTCATTATTTCAAGGTAGTAAATAAATTTACTTTTTTATTGGAATCTATATGATTTCATATTTTAAATGTGCAATATATTTTGCTTTGGGGTACAGTACATGTTTATATTTTTATCTGTGATTCTCAGTTGTTCTAATAGCATTTATTTAAAATTTTCACCAGAAATTTAAGATGTCACTTTTATCATGTACTTCATTATGTATTTGGGGCTATCTCTGAACTTGTTTTTTTCTAATGGTTATTTATCTTCAGAATTATACTGTTTTACATATACAGTTAGTGTTTGATCTCATTGATTGAATTTAATTTTTAGGGGTCTGGGTTATTTTAAATGAATTTTCAATATGAACTTTATAAATAACTTTTATAGATTCAGAACAAAATCCTTTTGATATTTATATTGGATTCACCTTGACTTTATTAATTAACTTGAGTATTTAAGTAATTATAATGTTGAGTCATTTATTCTAAGAATATAAAATATATATTTACTTTTTTAAGTCTGAGTTTTATGTCTTTCAGGGAATATTTAAAATATTTTCTCATTTGATTAATCTGCTTCATGGGCTTTAAATTGTTCTGTTGTTGCTGCTGCTGCCTGTGTTGCTAATATAAATCTTCTCTTTCATGATATCTTCTAATAATTTTTTTCATATATAAAAGCTGCTGATTTTTTCACTTTGTTAAATTTATGTCCTACTATCTTAGCAAATTGTTTTAGTTTGTAGCTTCATATACATTGATTCTAATGAGTTTTTAAAATATTCTACTATATGAAATAGAGATTTTTTTCTTTCCAATTTGGGTACATCTCTTATCTAAATGTACTTGGTATTACTTCCAATATATCATTAAAAGAAATTATCTGTGAACATTATCATGCCCTGTTCCTGATGTTTGTGTATATGCCACCAGTGCTTCCCAAATGCTCCAATGATGGCATGTGGGTTGAGTTGCATGTACTTTGTAATTTTAAGGCAGTTTCCATTGACTTTCATTTATTAAGAAGGAATGTTCAAATTTGTACAAGTGCTTTTTAGCATCTTTGGTAATTGGTAATTGGTAATTCCTCCTTTCTGTGGTATTTTATAAATGAAGTTACAAACATGGAGCCATTCTTACATCCCTGAAAGAACACAATATATTTCATTTTGCAATATGCAATATTCTCTCATCTAATAGTAACTTAGAATGCTATATCAATATTCATTAGGAACATTGAGGTGTAATTTTTGCATATAATATGCAATTTTCTCAGGTGATTAATTCATTAAAAATAGTTTGGAGTTTCTCTGTTTTCTTTGCTGTGGAATCATTGAAACAGAAGATAATCCACAGTTTTAAAGTTAGATGTGGTTGGTTCCCCTGTGAATTCATCTACTGGTATTTATTTGTAGAGTAGCTCTTTGACAAATTTGTTCATCTTTCTAGAGACTGATCTAAACAAAATATCAAATTTTTCTGATACGGTTGGTTTTGACAAATTTCATTTCCCTGGAAATATGTATTTAATTTTGATTTTTTTTTGATGGGGGGGATACCAGGATTTGAACTTAAGGGCACTCAAACACTGAGCCACATCCTCAGGCCTATTTTGTATTTTATTTAGAGACCAGGTCTCACTTGAGTTGCTTAGCACCTTGCTTTTACTGAGGCTAGCTTTAAACTCGCTGTACTCCTGTCTCAGCCTTCGGAGGAGTCTTTGGGATTACAGATGTGCGCCACCACGCTCAGCTAATGTTGATATTTGTAAAATCTGTTTTAATAGAATTTTGCAAAACAAATTTATGTTTCCAAACTTTCCTCTGTTCTGATTATTTCATTCCTTAAATTTATCATTTTTTAGTTTTATTTTCTCCATTTAGATTTTTAATAATTAGTGACTTCCAAAGAACTAAATTTTTATTAATTTTTTAAATTCTGTAATATTTAAGCTCACAAAATTTTGCTTTTATCTTTATTAATTCAGTTTTTATTGGATTATTTTATTGTATCTTTTCCATTTATTGGTTTATCTTTAAAAATCAATTTCTTAAATATGATTTTAAGGTCATATATCTTTTCAAATTCATATAAGCTATATCTTATCAATACAGATATGTAATATTTTCAGTATTTTTTCCTAAAATATATGGAACCTTTGATTTCTTAGTTTTTAACTCAAGAGTTCTTTACTGTGGATAGTTTTTAATTTTCCAGTAGAAAAGGTATTTTTACAAAGTATTATTTTGTTAATAACTACTAGTTTTACTTTGTTAGATTCATAAAATGTTGTGCACATATATTTCTTATTTTGTAATTTTCTAATATTTGTTTTGTGTTTTATTATTTTATCAATTTTCATGAATGTAAATGTGTAATGAAAAGAATATACTGTTAAGGAATATCTAAGTATGTGCTTTGCTGTCTACTTTTTTTTTAAAGAGAGAGAGTGAGAGAGACAGAGAGAGAATTTTTTAATATTAATTTTTTAGTTTTCGGCAGACACAACATCTTTGTTTGTATGTGGTGCTGAGGATCAAACCCAGGCCGCACGCATGCCAGGCAAGCCTGCTACCACTTGAGCCACATCCCCAGCCCTTGCTGTCTACTTTTTAAAGTTATTACTCTTACTTACATTCTGTCTTTCAGATATGTTTTGGACTTTAAAATATACTCTTCTATTTTTAGGTTGTTTCTATTTCTCCTCATATTTCCTATAATTTTATTAATAGTACTACTGGTACTTATTTCATTGATGTTCACATTTTATAAATATTCATATAAATAATTTAATATTATTACTGTAATTTGGGCTTTACTAGTAAAAAAGCTATATTTTATGTTTAATAATTTTTCATCTCAGTTTTTTGGCATCTTAAATATGACACTTGGATCTTTTTTCCCCTTTTTTTTTTCCTATATTTTAAAAAGTACCTTTCAGTCTTTGTTTTAGTTTGTCTTTTTTATGTAATGGTAAGTTAGGTTTTTCTTTGTTACTTATAATATTAACTGATAATACCTGCTTTAGGTATTTCCATTTATTGAAAAATCGATTTTTTTTCCTAGTACTTATATTTATTTCACTTTTTTTTACTTTGTTTTTGTTTTCTGGAGACCATGTATTACTGCATTGCCCAGACTGGCCTCTAACTCCTGGGCTCAAGTCATACTTTTTCCTCAACCTCCCAAACATCTGAGACTACAGGAATTTACCACTGAGCCTGTCTCCTTACTACTAACATATTCTAGCTTATCAAGTATAAGTTAAATATACTCAAAGTATTTTATTATGTTTTCTTTTGTTTTTCACCTTGTTGTTGTTTCATTCAATTTTTGCTTTTCTTTTGGTGTTTGGTCACATTTGAATTGTTTTCTAGTGGCTATCTTTATATAAAGACATAGAATGTCATTCATGTGGAATTAGGCAGTTTGTGAAATTTACAGATTGGTTCTAAGAAAATCTTATATACTAACTTTAATCCCTTCCCCTTTTCATCAGATACTGTATTTTCTATTTTGATTCCCTATTTTGAGAAATAATAAAATTAGCTTATGAATCCTACACTCTCCTTTCCACAATGCAATTTTAGTCAATATCATTATATTTCTTAATGTTCCTACATGTCCTTGGTCTCCTTTCAGTTTGTTGATCTAAATTGTTCCACTTGACTCCCATCTATTTACTGACAAAGCACTTAATTAGCTTATTTTGCTTTTTTTTCTTCTACTCCCATTTTGTTTGGTGTGGTATAGCTTATCAAGTATATAATGTGTATATACTTCTTAATTTTGTTTTGATTTTATATGTGTAGTGAAATGTTTGCATCAACTTGTCAATGATTCCCTAAGCATAACTTCTAAGACACAGTGTATTCTCTTCAGGAAAGTTTCTTGGGTGAAATGTTTGCAAGTTCTTTCCCTTGGTTTTTCTATAGCCTTGATCTTTGAAGCCCATCCAATATTGAAAAAGCCCCTCTGGTTCACACTTCGCTGCCCTGTGAGCCTGATACAGGTTATTGCTTCCTTTTTTGTGTTAACTATTACTGACAAGGAGTCTGATGCCAACTGCTTAACAGACCTTTGTGATTTGGGTATCCGGGATCCTGTGCACTTTTTGTATCCCCTTCCATTATTTCTACAGTAACTAGCGCTCAGTCTTGTTTTTAGTACTTTTTTACTCATTGTGGGTATTATTCTCCTGATGGTGAACTCTTTGATATGGGTTCAGCACTCAAAGGTGATGTCCTCCTCTTTTTCCTTTTTTATTCCACTTGACTCTACCTTGCAGAGTGCATTTTTAGCCAATTCTGCTGGCATGGTCTTGGGTGTTTCTTTTCCTGTTTGTATATTGGCAGTAGTAAGTTCCTGTTCTTCAATTACTTTGTTATGCATGATTTATGGCACTATCTCTGTCTCCCTCCCTTAATGATAACTATAATTTTGAGGAGAATCCATGGAGAAATTAGAATTGAGGTGACATTTTCTATGAAAAGCTAGAAGTCTTTCACAAAATGTTAGTATTTGAGAAAAGCATTTGCTATACTTTATATACGTTCAAATAGCAAATATATGTAATACAAAAACCGTTGTCTTAAAAGCCTATGATATAAACCTAAGAAGTATACTAAATCAAACCAACTACTAATTTTTCGTAGTATCAATTACTTCCTTAGGTATGTCAAAATAACAGAAAGATGCTATTTTATTAAAGTAGTATTAAGACAAATATATTAATGTGATTCAAATATTCTGAATGTTTTAACTTGAACAATATTACACTTGGGAAAAACACACCAAAGTCACAAATTCATCAGTCTTCCAAATAACATGTTCAGAAACAAAATTGAACTACTATAAAACTATTTTTATTCCAAAGTTGTCTTCTTGTATGTTGATGACTATTTCAATTCTGTTTTATTTTTCACTAATATATTCAGCCCTTATTGAATGACTCCTGGGAGTAAACTTCAGCTAATGTCAGCCTTTATTTCTGTAATGAATATCAATAACATCATTTGTTTGAGAGAATGCCTAGTTTAGTTCCTTCATTGTCTCCTCAAATTTTTCATTTTTCCCATGGGATTTTTTTTAATGGTCCATCAAATTGGATGGAAATGAAAATGAGAGGAGTACATCTGCAGTAGGACAGAGAAAGAGATTTTAAAAATAATAATAATAATGTGTTCATTTAAAACTGAAATGCAAACAAAGAAATGAAACTTTGGTTTCCCAAATGTAAGATAACCAATATTATATATAATATTTGATCTATGCAACTTTATATTCAATTAAAATGGTATTTCATGTGCAAGTCATGAAAAATACAGTGGAGATTCTGCACCTTATTTTGTGAACATCAGTAGTTTCCTTGTGTTATGCTGTCACCCACCCAGGGAGGCACTGGACAGAGTATGACTATACACAAAAATTGGTTTCCAGAGTATTTTAGAGGCTCATTGTTTACAACCAGTATGTTGTTTTTAACTGTACCCTTTTGTCCTTATGTGGTCTATATCTCCCTTTACTTGGTGTCAGTATTTTAAGAATTGATTGTTAAATTAAGCAGAAAAGTTTAATAGGTAGAAATAATGCATGATAACTTTTGATACATCCAGTTACTACTTGATATTATGTCATCTTTGGCAAACACTGGCGATTAATTTCTCTTAAAGTACTATTTTAGTGCTAGTGTAAAATAATGATTTTTGACTCTTTCAAATATTGTTGTTTGAGAGGAAGGAAGAAAAGAAATACAAAAGGAAGGAAGTAAAGATGATCAAATTCCAATCCACCTTATTGCAAACACTTCTTAAACTCAAAATAATAATATTATTTCCAACCTACTGTCCAAGTACAAGTTTTAATGTCACTTGAAGTGATCAGAAATGGAACTGTGGTTACAAAGAAGTGTATGATGATACATACAAAGCAAATTTCAATCTGGCATTATCCTTAACCACTGCTTAACTTCTTATGTAAATAAAGTGCATGTAAGTGTGTGTGTGTGTGTATGTGTGTGTATGTGTGTGTGTGTGTGAGAGAGAGAGAGAGAGAGAAACATATGCACATGTGTGTGTATGTCCCAGGGAGGTAGGACTTAAGTTAGAGTAGTGGGAAAAGGAAAAATGTTACTGTTTTTGTTTTCTTTTGGAAAGAATGTGAGTTTCCATGAATTTAACTCCTTCTGAAATGTAGAGGAAAAACTGGTGTGACAATATAAGAGGTACAGATTTTTAAAAATAAAGCTTTAAAATGAGATGATTAAGAAAAAAGAAAAAGTGCTAAATGCGCAATAGAAAAGATAAAGCATTAAAAGCGACTATGATTAAAGGACCTGAATAAGTTCTGGAGAACAGAGACTTGTTTCATGAAGTGGTAGATTATTCCTCAGTGTAAATCTCTACTTTCAGAGTCAAGGGCCCTACACAAGAAAAGTAAGGAGATTTATTTGGGAAAATTGAGCTATTCGCAAACTTATTCTCTGTGTGAGATATAAGACCAGCCACATATGTATTTACCATTTATGTCCCTTTGAATGAAACAACTACAGATAAAAATGTTATTTTTAATTGGTATACTTATCAAATTAATAAATACTCCACTCTGAGCCAATTAACTTCTACATAATAAATATAAATAGCAAATAAAATATATGAAAGTTTTTCTAAATGATGGCTTCTATAAAAAATATGCAATCTGAAACAATGAAATGATACAAGAAAATTTTACCTTTCTTACTAGATATAAGAAGACACTTCTAAAGGAGCTAATACCAATAGAAAGAGTTGTTCTCTTTTGTTCCTATTTTAATATCTCTGCTATGAAATATTTCTACAGTGCAGAATAGAACCAAATTATGGGTTAATGTTTATACTATTAATGTTTAGGCTTCTTATTTTTAAAATAGATTTATCCATTTTAAATAAGATATTTTGAAGTGTAATTTTAAATTATTTAAAAATATATTTGAATTTCACATGTCTTCTATTCTAAATCATAAATCTGGTATCATATTCTGGTTAAAAATATATACACTGTAATTTGCTAAAGTTTTATTGAGAGAGTTGAGAGGAAACTAAATTAAACAAAAAAATCTTGATTAAACAATATACTTCCAAACAAAAAAAAAAGAGTGCTTTTCTTTTTAATCTTATTTTAAAAAGCTATTTAAGTCATTAATAAAAATTGACTTTCAACTTATATTCCCAAACAGATTTTTAAAATAATATTTTCACTTCTTTTATCAACGTAAATTACTTTTTATTTCAATTTAGGTTGATTTAGTGTTGCCATCACCACCAAAAATCCACAAAATATCAAGACTTTGCTAATATTTAGACATTTCCCAATGCACAATAGGCTCAAGTTAAATTTTCCTTATTATCAAGAAGATATTGAGTGTCATCAAGTAAATAAATGATTACATTACCTGTCAAAAAGTATATATGAAATACATTTTTTTTCTTTTCAGATTCTTCACTATTTCCCTTAGCAATATTGTGAAACTTCTCTGGATTTCTCTTGAATCTGATCCTAAATCCACTCTTTTATTCCCCCACAGATGACCTCACCTCTGATGCCTCAGAGCTGAGCCATGGGAAGGCTTGGGGTGAGAATGCCCTAAACAGCCCATCCTCAATCAATGTGTCTCCCTGGGAATTGAGATGGATCAGACTCCATTCTTTCAATGCATCTGCACTGATGGCCCCTCTCTTGCCAATGTTTTCTACTGGCTCCTTCTTCTGTTGCTCATACTCACGCTGCTGAAAATAAATAACTAACTTACTTTTCAACAGACACATTTTGTTTATATCACATCATATTTTTAAAAGTTTTAATTAGTTAAATTTGTTGCCAACATGTTGAAAAACGGAATATTACACATTAAAATTAGGATATCTGGCATACACACGCATACACACACACACACACACACACACACACACACACACAGAGCTACACACCCTACATAATAAGCAAGAACAGAATACTAGCCACCTACTTTAGATGGGGTATGCTTTCCAGTTTGTTGCATTCCTCACGTCTCCTTATTTTTGTTGTTGTTTTTTGGTTTTGTTTGTTTGTTTGTTTCAGTGCTGGGAAACACTACCCAGGGCCTTTTACATGTTAGGCTAGTGCTCTGCCACAGAGCCACAAATCACATCTCCCTTAACTCTACTCCTAAACACTGTTTAATCTTTCAGGAGGTTCTTTTAGTCTTCCTCGCTTCATAGTCATCTTCTATATAAATCCTATTTGGGCAATCTTTTCTGTTACATATGGAAAAAAGACCTTCTCATAAATTATTATATTCTTTAGACTCAAAACTTTCTTTAGACTTTTCTCATTATTTACAATCTTGTATTTCCACCTGCTCAATGGATATATGCTTTGGAAAATTTAATATTTCTGGAAGATTTAGCATTTCAAGCTAAAGTTTAAGGTTCTATCTGGAACAACCATATAACCTATCCCACCAAAAATTGTTCAGCTTCATTCATACCGAATGGTATCATCATCCAAGCCACCTAAGCCAGAAATTCTAGCAGGATGCTAAGCTTCTCCTTCCCTCTAATCCTCTCAACTCTTTGCCAATGGGTGGTCAAAACAGACCTCTTAAAGATCTCTCCCATTCATCCTCCAGTAAATTCTTTGCTCAGACTTTCAACACCTCTTATTTGGACTGAAAAATACTCTCATAATTTTATCCCTGCTTTCGGCTTCTTTTCTTCAGGATAATATGTAAATTTAAAATAGATCATAATAATCTATTATTTATAGCCCTTGCAGTTTTTCTCTATTGCCCCAGAATATAAAACTGCAAAGCCCTAAGTGTGCATAAATACAAAAGACCTTCCACATAGCTTCTGATGCTTCCTCAGCTTCATCTCCCATCACATCCCATACTTCACAAAAGTTTTCTTGAAACCTCTATTCATTTCATGCCATTTCATTTGCATAACATGGTATCTCCTATGATAAAATGTAATAGTGATAATTCCTCCTAGCATACTTATTCCTGAGGACTTTCCACCTGTGTAGCATTCTTCCCTGAGACTTGATCCTGCCCATGTTCCCTCAACTACATTAGTAACATTGTTCACCTAGTAGACAATACAATAAGTGAATGAAGGCATCACAGAATAAAACCAGAAATTGAGGTGAGGATATGGAATACTATAGGACAAATCCCTTATTTAAAGTGCCAGAAACCTTTCATCTCTATCTCATAGCAGGGACATTGTATGTTCTTTCAACTATGTCTATACTTTGCAAATAGTATGTACCCAGTATTTGTGGGTAGAAAATATAAATAAATGAATACATTAATTTTGCATTGAATGATTTACTTTTTTCTGCTGAATGAACATTGGCCACACTGACAAGTCAGTGATTCTCCAAGTATAACACCATCAGCATTATCTTTCAACATGCTTGAAATGCAAGTCCTTTGCCCCATACCAGCACACTTGATTCAGAAACACAGAAATTCAACAATCTGTGTTTTAACAAATATTTCAAGTCATTCTAACATCCATGAAAATTTGAAATCCACAGTCTAAGTTAATTAACAATGAGATAAAAACCATAAAAGTGAATTTTAAGTAAAACTAAAGATAAAATAACACAAAATAAGCTCAAATTTCTATAGTATCTTATTCTGACAGTAATTTTCAGAAATAAATTTTTGCATTTAAAATTATTAAGGTACTGTAAAGGACATATGTTTATCTTTGAAAAGATTAAAATCATACTCTTCGAATCAAAGAGAATCCTACTCTTTTTCTTACTAAAATTAAAGTTTGAATTATTCTAAAAGCATCCACTGAAGCTAAGTTTATGCTTACAAAATATAGCCGATAATTTAGACAATTATCTAGCTAATTTAAGCTACTAAAAACATATTCATATGTTATGGAATCACTCTGGATAATTAACACATAAAATATACATTTGTCTCAACAGCTGCATTACTCCCCCAAATTTATATCTGTTTTCAGACCCCAAGCTAACGAACAAAGAAATTTTCTGTAGAGCTCAAGCTCATTTATAAAAGGGTTTCACAGTGTTTTTACTATTCTCCTTTGGAGCTGAAAGTCATTCTTTAATTCAAAGATGAAGAACGGTAGTAACAGAATGTCCCATTCAGCAAGCACTACTATACAATCAATCCATTATGCAGATGAATTTAATTAAAGGTTTTAAAATGTAACTAATTGTGTACTATTATCATGTATTTGGAAGTCTCCTCATTCTGAAAATTAAATTTGATATAGAAAAAGGAAACATGTCATGGTTGCCAAAAGAAATCTGGGAAAAGTTCAGTCATAGATGTAATCAAATTCATGTCATATGTCCACCTAGTATTTGGACAATATGTATTTCTCAGGTCAAGAAAATTGCTAGTAAAAATTATGCATTATTCCTTCATTAACAATGGATGTAAGTGAATGCCCAGATCATCATACACATTCCAGAGAGGCCCCCATGTGACTATCATTTGGAAGGTTTTGTAACCTAGCAATACCAAAATCCAGGACAGTTCCTATTCAAACAGCATTTGGGAGACTGGTGTCTGTCCCATTTGTGTTTGGAACATTCCATTAAGAGTCCTTATTGATGTGATGACGGTATGTTCATCGAAGATCAATCTAGGTTACAGTATTATCACTTTTGCCAGATTTGAATGCACTATTTAAACTTGACATTTGGAAAAGGAAGAAATCTATCAGAGAGAAACTAAATTACAGTATAGGTAAATCATGAATAGATTTATTAAGCAGTTATTTTACACATTAGAAACTAAGTAAGTGTATATAATACTAGTGTGTTTGCTCTAATTTCCAGCTTCTCTTAACAGAAAGATTTTAACCTTGAGTGGCTTAAAGCACCCATCACCGTGTCCTCTCTTCTCCCTTATTCCAATGTATAGTTTCTGCCTCTTTGCTCTCGTGATTACCTGGCCAGTCTGGAAGCAATGCCTCTCAGATAACATCAGCATTTTTGGACCTGTTTGCAGACATGCATTGGTATTGGTGGCCACTACATCTTTTCATGCCTGGCTGCTGCACTGACTTCCCCGACCTCTGCCTGGGGACTCACATTACTTCAAGATTCCAGTTTGGTCCTACACTCACTATAATTTTGTAAAAACATGCTTATTTTTTTCTAGTATGTTTCACAGAATTCTTAGTTTCTCAAGGCATTCACTGATCACTTCTGCTCCTTTGAGGAGCCTTATATTTAGCTTCAGGTCCACTAGGTCATACCCTCATCACAAGATCTGTTCATCACTAGCACCAAAACTGTACTGGCTGTGCTGGTGAGGTCCTCACCCACCGATCAGAGTAACCACTTTATCAGTACTGAGTTCTTTTTTCTCAGTTTAGCTGCTAAGTCCTTTCAAAATGTTCTGGATTGTTCTAGCAGCCCACAAGCATTATATACCTCTTAAATATTTAGCAATAAGAAAGAGTCATCTCCTTTCAGGGTGCTCTATAAAAATTTTCTCCCCAAAATGAAAAAAAGTAGACATATCAATCAACTTCCCTATATCTCCCATCAAATTTGATCTTTTATTCTCTTTGACTCTAGGATTAAAATCACATTGCTTTACACATCTAGGATTATCTGGCTGAAAAACAAATTCCCACTTATTTTTAGGCTTCCAATTCAAGTGTCAGATATATGAGTATCCTAACTTTAGAAAGACGTTCTAATATTATTTCATGCATCTTTATTTGTGTCATAATAACTGACTGGAATTAATTCATGTGATGACTTCTTCGGACCAGAAGATGCCCCTCTCTCCCTTTCTGTACTGGACACTATAGTATAAGTCCAGAACCCTTCATTTTGACTGGGACAACCTAGCTGCTTAGAGCACTGACTGCATCTGGTACCCAGCTCTGCCCCTCACTAGGAATTGTAATCAAAGACAGGGAACTACCTCATCCAGGGTTATGACCTCTACCATGGGGTGACTATCACCAGTGACTGGCTGATGCAGAGATACAAAGGCCAGATACCTTGACTTCATTTAGCAGACTGATTGTAGGACCAAATTGGAATCTTGAAATAATAGGAGTCTTAGGGCAGTAGATGGAGGTCATGGGGAAGTTATTGCTGCAGCGAGGCATGAGAACAATCACTGTAGAGGCAGCAACCCTAAAGTGTTCTCCCAGCTCCACAGCTCCCAGGAGGCTTGGCTAAAGCTTCAGTTTAACTTCTGCTTCCAATCCTGCCTTCCTTAGAGATATGTCTCCTGAGAATACTCCCCGTTAAATCTTTTGTACTATTTGCAGGGATTTAATCTTAGATACTCTCCCACCACAACGAATCCTCCATGAGGGGAAAGACCTCTGCTTATGGACTTTACAGCATCCCCAAATCCACTTCACTCCACACTCATGGACACTCCTTCCTGGCCCTATTAGTCTCTGGTTGGCATGACTAATTGCATTTAAGATTCTCTCCACTTTGCAGTCCATAATTCAATTAAGTAAATTAATTAAGCAAGAATCAAATCATTTTAATTTATATTTTAATGGATTTCATAGAAAAATTATTAGATAAGCACAATTCTAAAATTTTGTGGAAATAATGAGAAATTGAAGCAAGGATATGATGGAGAACTAACAGTTAAGTTATATCATGAGGAATTTCAATGATTAAAAATAGATGACGACTTTTACAGAATTATTTGTTCTTCCCCCAAAAGATATTGTTTTTAGTATCCTATATGTTTTCAAATATACACCTTCTTCAATAAAAATAATGTGTTCAAACAAAATTTTCATCATATAAGTAGTTTCTCAGTACTTTTTATTTTTCTGGGAATGTGTAAATCTCTGAAAGCCTTATTATGTTTTTTTTTTAATTTCACATTTATTGGGCATTTTATGAGAGGCTAAATATTATCTACTTTAATTATTCAAGTATGAAAATAAATATAATAAAATCTGAATAGTTACAGTATTTTTTTCATTGTTAAGATTCATAAGAATAGTACACTTATCTACGTTTTATATTTCATGCCTGAAAGTGTTAGCACTGAGCAAATTTCTCAATGTGCATTCTTTCTGGATGAACTACTGTTAGACAACTAAATCTGTAATGCAATATAACATGGTCATATTAACCTAGTGATGCAGAAAAGACCATCTGTACCACCTTGGATATGCCTGCACTATAAGAGCAAACTAAAAGCCTTGTGTGGTCATTAATTTAAGAAAGCCAGTGAACTATTTTTAAAGGAGGAGGGTAATGTAACTGCTGAAGAATGAATAAAACTAGGCACTGACCTTCAATGTATTGTAATAAGCTTGCAAAATTGATTTGTAAACTACTTTATAACTCAATTTCATGTTCATTAAAAACTAATCAAATGACTTCGATGTAGTTCACTGATTTTTAACTTGACAATTTACCTGATCATATAAAAGTTGCTGGTGGAAATATGTAAGAATGTTGCAAAACAATTATTGCCATGCACTGATATTTAATCTTATTTGTGCAGACTGGGTACTCTCATCTTTATTAGTCAAGATTCTTATGTAGAATGTACTTGGGGTTTGTCTTTGCATAGTGTCATGTCTTTTATCAAAGAGATAATTCTTATTTCAATTATATTAAAAACTTTTAACTCCTAGACCAAGAATGAAAGGTTGTAATAGCAAATTAGGCTGCTAAATTCTAAAATGTTTTGTAACATGTACTTTATATAAACTTTGCTAGATGATGAGGAGCATGACACTTGTATATTCTAGAATCAGAATGGTAGCAATCAATAACCTCTGTAAAATGGTGAAATGTGTAGGTAAGACCATCCACTGACAATAAAAATTGTTTCAGATGTTTTTATGATTTCTAAGTAGAAATGTTGGTGACACCATTAGATATTAGTTTTATTCATTCTTCATCAGTTACATTACCCTCCTCCTCTAAAAATAGTTCACTGGCTTTCTTAGTTGTTTCAGGTATATATGGCATGGCATTTAGTTCACCCCCCCCCATAAACTGTCAAGTTATACTTAATTATTTTAATTAATATGAGTCAATACAGTTCTGGGAGGTTAAGATTAATTAGGAGTGCAAGAGAAATTAAATATTCTAGTTTTCTATAGTCAAAATTGAGCATATTCTCAGTTAAGCTTAGAACCTGTCTATCCATCCATCATACCATAATCAGACTCTCAATCAGGACTAGACTCAATAGTGAGCAAAACAGACAGGTGCCCTTCCCTGAGGAGGCCTCTACTCCATTTGCTGGACAATCAGCAAATGTGTAATTATTATCTGTGGTGAAAAACATAAAGTGGTATTAATATGGTTCCTTAAGAAAATAAATGTGGGGCACAATCCCAAAAAAGAAGGAAACCTGGAGTCTGATAGACACACAGGCCTCCAGAGGAATTAAAAAGTCCTCATGGATGGATTCCAGATAGTAAGGAGGATAGCTAAAGCTTCAGGGTGGAGGAATTTTGTCTTCATTTCCAAAGCAAGACACTGGGACAAAAGTGAGGATTAGGCAATAGTGTACATAATCAGCTGTGAAGTTTTTAAAAGGCATAAAATATTCTTTTAAGGATGGATAGTAAGATAAATATGAACATATTAAAAGTGGATTATCACCCTATTACAAGAAATCCGGTGAATCATTATAGTAGCTTAGAGCCAGGGAAGAGTAGTAGAAGTAAGAAAAATGGAAACATTCAGAAGATATTCAGAAGATGAACAATGAACACAATTAGGGGATTGATTGATACAATTGGATATAAGTAATGGGTATGAGATAGAACAATTTCTATAATGACCCTCAAGTCTAAGTCTGATCCATCTGGATGGATGTAATGCCATTCACTGAAAAAAGGCTAGGTGTGGAGGGATAGATTACAAGATCAGAATTTGCTATTAGATTTTGAGATGTTTTTATGATTTCTAAGTAGAAATGTTGGTGACACCATTAGATATGCAAGTTAGAAACTCATAGTTCAGACCAGACTAGAGATATAAATTTGTGAGTCATTCAATTAAAGAGAACTGAAAATATATGTGTAGGTGAGACCATCAACTGAAATTAATAAACTCAAAATGTAGAAAATTTCATGAGTTTTCATAAGTGTTTTTCCATGTCTTAGAGCCATCTGCAATGCACTTAAAAGTCCATAGTAAATTATTAAAGAATGATACCGTGATATTTTAAGAATATGAAAAGATGGAAATCCTGTAGACCAAAAATATAAGATTAATAACCAGAAAATCAACATATAATTATAAATCCATAGGGTGATGTGGACGCAGAATACTTTCCCTAAAACTATAAATTTTACTTTTTGTCATTTTTTTACAAATAATACTTAGAGAAGATTTGAATTACAAATTATTCTTTGGATGCTTTCTTTTAACTTCTGTTTTCTTTCAGGGGTGGAAGTTTTATTGCTTTATTTTTTAAATTTATAATAGAATGCTTGATTGTTATAATGAACAGTAGAGATATATAAGGAGAATGCAAACATTTTAACCTCCTTTCAAATCCACCCACTGAGCTAATTAACAGTAAAAGTTTGGAATCATTTCTTCCACATCTTTCTCTGCTGCCATGCAACTTATATGAGCAATTATAGGTTTTTACTGTATTTTTGTTTATGAATAATAATATCATAAAATACTGATTCAAAACTCTTTTTAACAGCATATTTGAACAACTTTTCAATCAAAACATGTATATATACGTATATATATATATATATACACTATATATAATGTATATATATATAGTGTGTATATACATAATATGTACATTTTTAAGAATGTCATAAGATTCCTAAGCATAAAAAATTCCATGATTTATTTACATATTTTCATAATGGACTTCAGATTGTTTCTATTTTTTATGCCTTTATAATATGCTATATATGAGTTACCGAGATGAAAAGCATGTATTTTTTTCACCTTAATTATTGTCAGATCACTCTTCCAGAGTGTGAAGGAATTTGCAATCCCACCAACAAAGAATCAGAATGAGCAACCAGTAATCTTTGCCATCACTGGATGTTATGCTCATTTTTTTTTCATTTATTGCCAAACCAAAGGGTGGAAAAAAATTATATCCTCTTGTTTAAATTTGCGCACTTTACTATGTCTTTGTTAAAATTACATTTCATTGTTGAATGCTTTATTGTTATATATTTATGAACTAATTTAAAATTTTTGATATCCATCCTTTAATGTTGGTATTTTGTTGTCCTTCTCTATATTCCATTCTTAGATATGTTTGACATTTCATGTCGTACTCTTAAATTTCAGGATTATCAGTGAAAAAAAAGAAAGCAGAAAAAAATTCTTATTATTTCAGTACAACTCTTTTGGAAACCAAAAGTCTTTCCAGAATTCAAGACGGAATGAGGAAATTCTGTGACACAGATGACCCCTTTACCACTCGAATCAACCTAAAATATTATTCAACATAAACCTTCAAGACATATAAGATTGACTCCTCACTCCCTCACCTTTCCTTCCCTATAGCTCTCATTGGTAACTTCCAAACACACACTATACTCATCCCTGACCTTGTCCCTTCTCATATGATGCCCTCCTCTTTCCTCTCCTATAAGAGCTGAGAATGTACAACAAAATGTGTTAGTAAACTTTTTCATCGTTAGGACCAAAAGACCTGTCAAGAACAATTTTAGAGGAGGAAAAGTTTATTTGGTGGCTCACGTTTTCAGAGGTCTCAGTCCATAGATGGCTGACTCCATCCCTGTGGGCCTGAGATAAGGCACAATATCATGGCAGAAGTGTGTGGTAGAGGAAAGCAGCTAGTACCCTGGCACCAAGAAGCAGAGATAGAGCTCTGCTTACCAGAGACAAAATATAAACACAAAAGGCAGACATCCCCTGTCCCCCGCCAGCCCTAGGGTTACCTCTTCCATATACACCCTAACTGCCTACAGTTCCCACCCAGATAATCCCTAACACTGGATTAATTCACTGATTGGGTTAAGGCTGTCATAACCAAATCATTTCACACTAAACCTTCTTGCATTATCTCACACGTGAGCTTTTGGGGGGTACTTTATATCTAAACCATAACAACATATTTTTAATTTGTTAAAGCTGAAAATGTCTCCTGTCATCTAAATAATACTTTCCTAACACTGGAGTTTATTTTATCTAAGAAACATAATGAACACATTTTTCTGTTTTCTTACTACCTGTAAGATAATTCATATTGTTTTCAGAGAAGTTTTCTCATAATATCCCTTATTCCAACTGTAGCTGACCCTAATGAAGTATTAATATTTTTTTTACTTAATGTTTGAATATGAATTGACAGTGTTAGTTTTTGTTTAACGCTATATTCATTTTCTTACAACAATGCTCTTTCCTGTCTCCCTTTGTAGGGAAACTTTTTGGGTTCAAGTTCCCTGCTCTGAGAGTTCTCACTTACAGAAAGCAATCCTTACCACAAGAAGATCCTGATGTGGTAGTGATTGACTCATCTAAACACAGTGATGATTCAGTAGCCATGAAGCACTTTAAGTCTCCTACAAAAGAAAGCTGCAGCCCCTCTGAAGCAGATGATACAAAAGCTTTGATACAGCCCAGCAAATGTTCTCCCTTGGTGAATATATCCGGACCTCTTGACCATTCCTCTCCCAAAAGGCAATGGGACAGACTCTACCCTGACATGCTGCAGTCAAGTTCCCAACTGACCCACTCCAGATCAAGAGAAAGCCTCTGTAGCATACGGAGGGCATCTTCAGTACATGACATAGAAGGATTCAGTGTCCACCCCAAGAACATATTTAGAGACCGACATGCCAGTGAAGGTATGTCAATTTTTTTTTACACATGGGATTACGTTAATGAGTAAAGAAAAATTATTTCCTAATTAATTTTTATTTCAACATTAAGCCTCTGCCTTGGAAGAAAAAAAATGTGATTAAAGGCTACTAAACATGTGGGTCTAATATTCAGCATTGTTTTTCACGTCTTTTTTGAACTCTAGTGAATAATTCGGTTTCTTCTGACTTCTTCATCAATGTTTCTGAAATAGTATGATAACCATTATCTGCCTACTTCATGGAGTGTTAATTAATTAACGTTTAATATAAATCGTACTTAGATGATGAACACTATCAGCTCAAGCATAATTAATTTTGCCACATGTAGCAAATGGTCAGGCCCTGGGAAGGAAGAGAAGTGTGCCATGTTATTGGCCTACTCTTTCCAAAGGGAGGGCTATGAAAATGTGAAATATTGACAGAGATGAAGTACAAGTAGGAGACAGGAGAAAAGGTAGGAGACAAAACCCACCCACCAATGAACTTGAAAAGCAAAGTCAGAATTGATGAATTCCTCCCTGGCCTCTCTATGTTCACATTCTTATATGACCCACAGGTGAAAATAAAGCTGCTTGAAAAGCAACCACAGAAACAAGCCATGGTTAGCACGATCATGGGTCACATTGTGTTTTGAGTGCTTTCTATGCCTGAGACAATATAAGTGCAGGCAAACACTGACTCTCATTTAATTCTAACCTTATAAATTAAGAACTAGTTTTAAGCCCCATTATATAGATGAGAAAACTAGACTTGGATGTCTTGATAGATAGCTAGCCCAGGATGACAGAGTTAGTGAGTGTCAGAGCCTGGCTTCAAACCCAGGATCCTTGTCTCAAGAGTCCACAGTCAAATCCATGCAATGTTTTAAACCCCTCCCTCTCTTCTGCTCCCTGAGGGAGTTACTGAACTCTCCCCAGGAGTCTGAGAGTCCTGAATGCTTCAGTCCCACTTTTCTGACTCTCAGAGCTGTTTTTTTCTGGAGAGGCTAATGCCCTTCCTCTGATTCTCATTCCTTCATTGCCCTCATCACCATGCTGTTTGCCCTTTGTCTCAGTGAAGCTGAAATCTGATCCCGAGGCTCCTTAGAACACAGGACTAGGCACTTCACAAAATGGTCACAGTTACCTGTTCAAGTCTCGGTTTTATCCTCAGCAAACTGCCTCACCTCCTGTCTAATCTGTTCTAAGCCAGTGCCAAGATCACTTGCCAGTTCCCAAAAGACATAACAAAATTTTCCCCCTTACTTTGCTCTGCCTGAAATGTTATTACCCTCTTTACCCCTCACACTCCTGCTCAGCTGCCAGCATCCACTTCCCCTTCCCAAACCAGAAGCATTTAATGACTTTACAGCTGAGTGTTCAAAGCAATATTTACATATATTATAACATTTATTACATTCTTTATTTATTATGTATTATATACCTGTCATTGTTGGTAGGCATTCAAAGAAATAATTGTGTCGCTATGAGCTGCCCACGCACAGGCGCTTAGGGTATTTAGCTCTGCAGTCCTAGTATCCACACAATGGTCTACTTCTTGACAGGTGTTCAATAAGTGTGTGTTTGATATTAAGAGGACCATGCTCATGAATTATGTTTGAAAATCTCACCCATCAGGAAATAATGCATTATTTGCTTGCCAAAACTCTAAATTTAAGCCAGAGTCTTAGGATTGAATCATGTGGTGGATCTTTATCTAAAGGGCACAGTGAAGTACAAAAGGCAGAAAAGTTGAAGGAAAATGAGTTGTCAGGAAAGAATTCAAAGAGATAAATCAATATCTCAGAAACAGAAATAGCAGTTTGCTATAAGACAGATTTGAAAAAATACATACTTCAGAAGAGCAATTAGTACACCCTTTTTAATCTCTTGTACAAAGAAGGTCAAAAGGAAAATAAAATCAAAGACAGCTCCCAACCTGGGTAATCATGTAAGGAACTACACCTTCTGGTGATGTTGGGCTCAACATTTCCTAACAGAACGAAAACTCTATAATTTGATCCTTGAACAAGAGACCTTAGGACTGAATAACGACCATAAGTTCCATATGATAATTCAAACCACCAATAAATCTTTTAATTATTCCAGCTAGTTCTATCATTTTTAGCAATCATACATTTTAAGAGACTGACCATCCAGAAATTCTCAGGAAAGTACCCAAATTATAGGATGAACCATTCAAAAAAAAAACCCCAAAACAATAAATTTTAAAATTAAACTGATACATTACATAATCATCCTACAGACTTTGACAGTGGCTCTCTGTAGTTTAGGTGGTATTTCATAACTTAATTTTATTGTTTTCAGTTTATGTGGTCTCTTTTTAGAACACAGTTGCTGGCACAATTACAGGAAAGGATGACTTAATATTTTTGCTTTGCTCAGTACAGGTACTATGAATGGACACTTAATATTATGATCATTCTCAATTTTCCTCACCCATCTAAGTTAGGCTATTTTCAGAAACTGTATCACTTTCTTCCAGATGCTATAGTCAACGTGTGACTATAGATCGATAAATTTAGAGGGTATTTTGTACTTCAGCTTTAGAGCAATTTTAGCTACAAAATCACTGGTGGGCATAGAAGAAATTACATTTCCTACATCTACATCTTTTTATATTTTTGAAACTGAGACATTGAAAAGGGTAGGTGGAAAATCTTTAAAACTGATTTTAGTTTATGAATCCATCAAATTGGTTAGCAGATTAAATCCAACATAAACCAGAATTTGAATGCAGTTATTGTCTCATTCAGACAGAAAAATCCCACCCCCTATAGGATATTTTTATGGAATTTTAAATACTTTGTAAATATAACAGTGCATAATATTTTCCATAATCCTCTTATTTATTCAATACCTTCGAACTGTGTCTCTCAAACCATCCATGGTAAAGGACCAGAATATGTTTTTCTAATAAATCACAGAGTAATCCATTTATAAATTTAATAAAAATGTACTACAAGAAAAAGAAAATTGTAAAAATACACATACAAAACATAAGTTTCAGTTTGTTTATAATTAGATTCAGAATACACGAAATTAGTCTGTTGAACTGTTAGAAAAGGCTCTAACTACTCTAATTTCTGCACTTACATTACCTTGGAGAAATAGCAAGTGGATCTCAGTGAAAGTCCAGAAACATCTCACTTTGTTTTGGAATGCCAAAGCTGCATTAACAATATAATCTAAATTTTATTTGCTTTCTTGAAATTTGGGATTTTTATTTGTAATTTCTAAGTTTGGTGACTACAAACATAAATTTTAATTACATGAAGGCAGTTGTTATTTACTCATTTTTTATCACCCAGCTTCTCATGGGGAAATTATTTCTGTGTAATCAATATTTCTTACAACCTCCCTATTCACTTTTCATGACTCCCTCAAAGAAGGAAGAGAGTTGTCCTCAATGGCAACATTCTATTTGTATATCTCTGTAAAAGGCAATATCTACTCCAGCAATTCAGTATGCCACACTATGGGAATTACTTTAAATGTAAGATTTGACACAATTATTATATATCAAGATTTTAAATGTGCACAGTTGGCCAGGCAAGATGACCCACATCTGTAATCCCAGCAACTCTGGAGGCTGAGGGAGGAGGATCACAAATTTAAGATCAATTTCAGCAACTTTAGTGAGACCTCGTCTTAAAATTTTAAAATTAAAAGGTCTGAGGATATAGCTTGGCTATAAAGGACCCTGAGTTCTATCCAGTACTAAAAACAAAAAATGAAAAAAGGAAAGTTTTTATATGTGCACAGTGATAGTATCGATGTCAACCAAATGTTAAACATATTTTTAAAACCTTGGGTATATTTGAATGGTTTGAAAATACTTCATTGTTTTTTAACTTTAGTGTCTGAAAACTCTTGATTCATGTTTTGTAAACAGATAATATGTAACATTTAACTTTCCAATTTGAAAATACATCTAAAATAAGACTTTAACTCAGCCCACTTTACACAAATTTTCTAAATATTCTAGATACCACACTGCAGTGTGACAATACAGATAAAAAAACATTCCCTTTATCCAGACAAATCTTTTACTGAAAATTTTCCCATTAGTTTTACATAAGAATGACTCTTTAATTGTTTTTGCTATTTTAAAACAAACATTAAAGAACATTGGGGAGTAGGTAGTTAATAATTTATTAAAATAAACTGTTGTATTGCAAACGTTTTTTCTTATCAAAATACTGGGTTAAGTATAGAAAAAAATTAGTTAACGTGCACAATATTGTGTAATCTTTCTCTGAATATATTGTAAGTAATGGTTAAAGAAATAACCAAATTGGCTTTTGACAACACTGACAGTTATCACAACTTCAGGTAGCTGTGGGTAACTTCCCCAAACTGTCATAATTTTAAAATACGTACCTTGGAATCCATTTAAATTCAGATAAATATTTCATGTATTTCAGCAGACTGTCTGTTATGGCAAATAGTTTTGGTATATGGTTAGATAATAGGCAATGTTAATTTCAATTAATGCTACATTTTCAATCTTTACCTCCTGTTTTCACTGACCGTTTTTACAAAGGTTATCCAGTGTGTATAACATAATTTTAGTCGTTTTTTTTATATCTCTCTCTTTTTTGTATCCTTATATGCTTAAAACAGACAATGGTCGCAATGTCAAAGGTAAAGTACGCACCCAAGTCTCACCATCTGACGCTTAAATGGCCCTTTTATTCGGCATGTCACTTGCCTGCTGTATGCCCTGTTCAGTGCCACATCTTCATGCTGCCCTTAGCTAGCCCAGGTGCCTGGTGGAGACATCATGGCTTGATTTGCTGGAGACATTGTTACTTTCTCAGCTGTGTCATCAAAGTGATTATGAATGCCTTTTTTTCTGCAAAAAGTGTAACCCTAGGTTGACAATGAACACTTCATAAATATTTAAATCATTCGGAAATAAACAAATACCAAGCTAAATATATTCTAGTATAAAAGAAGCACATAAGCCTATTTCAGGGGAAAAAAAAAGTACAAGATTAAATAAAATGAACAAAGTGCTATATGACAGCATCACTTCACTTGTTCCTCTTTTGTTTCCTTAAAACTAGTTTCACGTTCCTGGATGGCAGGGGGTATGGTTTTAAGCTTCCTGTAGTAGTATACTGTACATGCATGAAAATCATTTTCTATTTTTCTACATTATATTTTAATCATTTTAATTGTGTACTCTATTAGTCTGAAATCACTAGCATGACCTACAGCCACCATTCAGTTATGTCTAATTGGGCAACACTATGGATAATTTTGAATTTGGCTAAAAATTTGAAATTCTCTTCTGTTTTCTCCAATGTTGCAATAGATACAAGAACCAAAAAACATGATAATCGTGATATTCTCATCAAATTGAAAACTCTTTTGGCTTAGTCTTTTTACCTAGGCCATGCATGCTGCTGTGGGTGTGCAAATGGTGACAGTGACTCATTTTGTGCATGTGTGTTGCATGAAAACGTCTCCACCAGTAACCCTCATAACCTGGAATTCCCTGTTTTGGCTTCTTCTGTATGTCACTGATACTCTGACCACTGTGCAGTTTTGCATATTGATTTCTCAATTGTTTTGCTAATAAATTCAGAGTTGGTGATGATTAAGAATTAATAGCGCTAGAGATCAAAGATGTTTTCTGGTTAGCGGATCAGGACAATGTGAAAGTAAGGAAAATTATGATAAACTTTCCCCCTACCTTCAAACTTTATAAGCATTTCAACAAGTGTCTATGCAGATGAACTCCAATAGTGGGATGGGATTTCATCTACATGATTATTCTGTCCTTGGCCTGTCCACTGGGATTTCTAAAAGGGAGCCAATTAGTGTCAACTGTAGGTGGTAGGTTTGGTTGACTTCATTCAGAATGTAACAGGATATGGACAGCTCTTATCACCTTGTTCATGTGAAGTATGATTTAATATTTAAGGATTAGCAATAAATTAGTAACTGTAATTTTCTAGTGATATTTAAAAATATAGTGGGAATTGAACCTATTATAGAAAATTACTGTAGCATATCTTTCAAACTGATGTTTAACCTAATTGTCAAACTGCAGTCACCTTATTTTAGTTTCATTTACTAATACATTTGATCAACTCTTTTTATTTTTTAGTTTTTCAAACATTTTTTGCCGTGTGGGGGATGGAATTGAAAGCCTTGCCATACTGGGCAAGTGCTCTGCCACTTGCCCAGGGAGCTACACCCCCTACCCATTTAATCAACCATTTATCCTCAGACATTTCTCTCTTTTATAAACAAACATCTAAATAAATATGTTCTTTTTATTTTTTAACATAGATTTCAGATGACACAGCAATTGTACAACATAAAGCATGTAGTAGAATGGCCAAAGTCAATCTGGGATTAAGAATCAGTAATACTTTGTAGAAAGCTTTAACATGCTCATATTTTTATATTCAAACACTGTAATTGAAGAAAGTTTAATAAAGGTTTAATGTCAATATACATTTCATAGTTTTCATTGTTTTATTAATGCTACTCATTTAGAAAACTATTAAATAAAGTTTAGGTATGTTTGTCTTTTAAGGTTTTCAAGAACAATTAATATATTAATTACATACATGATAATATACTATGTACATTTTTTTTTAAAAAAATGGCTTTACTTCTAAGCTGGATTTAAATAAAATATTAAAAAATAAAAGACACACAGTTCTATATTGTTTTGTGTACAAAATGCACAGTGACAATTAATGATTTTAATACCTAATTCAATCAAAAATTGTTTCTTTACAAGATAAAATAAATAATTTAGAAATGCATTTGGAAGATCTTTAAGTTTTTTTGGTTTATTCCCTTTAGATGAATAAATTACTCTGCACAAGTGGTATGGGTGTCTTTATCTCCAGAGGAAGCCATTCTTTAACTTTCTGGAGAAGTCTGCTTTAGTTACTACTGCACAAAGAGATAGACTAAATTCTCCTTCCTTCAAGTGTACTTTCTTTCCCTTAATCTATCCCCAGTGAACAGAGATATTCTCTAACTACTAGTAGTCAAAATAATACCACACTATAAAGATAGAAAATTGGTTTTCACTCTTTTCTTCTAAAACTAAATAATTTCCATTTAACCTTCTTTCTTAGGACCTGTTTCCTTTAATAAATTCCCTTAGCACTCTGACTTCTTAAAAATACATTCCAGAGCTCTTTTTAGATAGTATAAAGTAGAAAAGCTATTTCAAATAAATTGTATAACCCATGTATGTATATACACATGTCGTATTTTTAACTATTTCTCTAAGATGTGAAGGGTGTCAAATTTTACCTCAGTCACTCATAAACTTATTTCACCTCAAACTGAGTGGTTTCTATTTCTGTTCTGTTTTCCAAATCATCTATGATAAAAGTTATTCCACTTTCTGAACTTAAACCATGTCATTGATAAAATTTTATCCATTTCTTCTACCTCCATATTAGCTCAAGTAACCCTGCATTTTTCTAACATTAGTATTTTCAGTTTCGAACTTGTTTATGAATCTGTCAAGACAGAAACAAATCTACTCCCAAGATTTGTTGTTGCTTTTATCTTCATTCTAGCCATGAAACCCATCAGACTCATAAAAGAAAGAAATTGATAGAATGCAACTTGTTTCTCAGAAGCTACATTTGCCATTACCCAGAATCTTGGGACCTTCTGAGGATTTGATAACTGATTTTTGGTGATTACAGTTTTCTTTTGTAAATTATGTTGGGCAATTGAATAGAAATTTTAAATATCTAATGATTATTTCTTATTTATCTAAGTTTTAAACTTGTTGCCTTATGCCTATCAGCAATGTTCTTTTATAATGCTTTCTTATGAAATGCTGTGTTTTCACTTTCTTTAATGTTAAGACACTTCGCAATCTGAGTTTTGTTAATCGTTAGCGAAATAAACTCAATGTCCTGAGAAATATTGTACAAAGACTTGTTGATTTAAAAACAAGTTTAAGCTGGGCATGGTGAAGCATACCTAAAGTTTCAGCTACACTTAGGAATATAAGACTTGGCAACATAGCAAGATCCCTTTTCAAAAATAAATTTTAAAATAATATTAATCTTTTTATTTTTCTTCTCTCTTGTTCTATTTGACCCTCAAGGACAATATTTTATACATATATATATATATATATATATATATATATATGTGTGTGTGTGTATATATATATATAATTTTAAATAACATTATATATAGTATATGTCAGATATGTAATTTATATCTAAGATATGTCTATAAAACTATATTCTTACTTATTTTTCTAGTATTATCTAAAAATAATATATTCTCCTTCAGTATTTCATAATTCATGATAAATTTAAATAGCTTCATCAGGTAAATTTGATATATTTTCAATCTAGAAATCTTCTCAGCTATTGCTTTAGCCCCTAGCTTGATCTTAGGGTATAGATATTTCTTTGCTGCTGAACACTGTCCTACTTATTTTTAATCACACATTTGTAACTTATTAAAACTTGACCCACCACTTGGTCAGATTTTCCACTTTATCCTAATATACTGAAAAGGTAAATCTGGCCATGTGTCTTGCAGATGACCCACACAGAACATGAACTTCTCCTGTACACTTCTGAATTTCATATTCCTTTAGATTAAATCTATGATTCCCCTCTAATTCTGGCCATTTGTTTTCTTTAATTCATTGACTTTGTTTTTCAGGCTATTCTTCTTTCTTTCATTAGCATCCTAAATCCCATCTGTTCACTCAGTGAGGCTGCTTTTCACCTTTAAATCCTCACCATGGCCTCTCTGAATGTAGACCTAGGAGGTAGGAAACTCTGTATTCTGATTTCTAGTCCTTGATTCTCATACCCTTTTGGACTATTATTCTATCAGCTTAGATGTAGGACTGGTGAAATAAAGATATTGTTAATTCCTACCTTAAGTGTTGGAAATGTTTTTTCGTTGGATTTTAGATAGAGTTTACGAGAATGGAAGCCAATGCTATTCATCTTACAGACTCTAAAATACTTCTACATTTAAGCACCTGATTCAAAGACATAGAATGAAGCAAAATGATTTTTTGTTATTTAGGATGAAATTAATTGCAAATGTCTTATCTAAGTAGCATGCATATTTTATTCAAAGTATAGGCTGAATTCCTTACATTTATCAATTTAAAAGAAAATTTAGATTAAGTCTAAGAGCTTAAAGAAAAACAGAATAACCGTTTAGAACATTTTCAACCAGTGAATAAACTAAAATAGTGATTGCAATAGAGTTATAAATTCTGAGTACGACCTTATATCAGAGTTTCTCAACTGTATCAGAACTGATGTCTCATTGATTCACCAAATGTTTTGTTATCCTCAAATGTTTTGTTTATTTTACTGTCCTAAAATGAAATTCAGAGAAAATGTAACCATTTCTGAAAGATCAACATGTTTCCATAACTGTAATATAAAGGAGAAATAAGAGAAAGGCAGTTTATAATCAAATTTTATATTTGGTTATATTTGGTTATATTTGAACCCTATCTATTTCAATATAATAGGGTTCAAATATAACCATGCTAGAGATAATAGTACAATAATCATAGACATTAAAATGCCTTTAAAAACACTAAGTATGTGAAAAAAAATTCCACTTAATTGCTGAATAAAATGATAGAGCAGGAAAATGGTTGGATAGCAAAATAAAAAGTCTTTATTAGAGTAAGTGATAATAGGTTAGATGTACATATAAATTTTGTAAGTGGGTAATAATGGAAATAATAATAATATGCCAAGACAAATGGGAGAAATTATGAAGTATGGTGTTCTCACAAGTGAGATGGTCCTTACTTTTAAGCACAAAGTCAAAAAGATTCTGTGTGTGATAAAATGCAATAACAAAAAATTGCACAAAAGAAAGAAATAACACGAGGTGTTAGGGCATATATTTATCTTCATATTTTAAAAATTTGCAAATTATATTCTTTATTAGTAATGAGAAATAGAAGATGAACTGGAAAAAGAAATGACCTTTCAGCCATTATAGAGTAGTTGTGTCAGATCTTCAGGGAATTATTAGAATGAGATTGAAAACTAACATGTAACTCCAGGACAAGTAAATAATCTCAAAGTGTTTATTTTTTTTAGCCAAAAAAAAAAATCACACATCATTTCACATGTACAGAGAAAAATAATAATGAAGAATATTTTGAAAGAAATTTTGTTTATGGTTTTAGTATGATTTCTATAATTATCTGCAAATATAATACTTGAACACAATACTGACAAAAGGAGACTCAAATCTCTTAGTTTACATGTTTTTATGTATCAAGTACAAACACAGACTGTAACCTGAACTCAGAAATTTTCATCACCCAAATGGCACACGCAATGCATCACTAAAATAACTTTCCAAAATAGCCAACAACTTTTAATAAAGTTGTTAACAAAATGATGTATAATATTTTCTCTTCCCGTTAGTTGTAGCTCTGAAAATTTTAATGTTTAGAAAGGCCATGTAAAAAATAAATTGTTCTATTTTGATTAAACTGGTTCAAGGCTCGGTTCATTATCAACAGATTTTAATCAACACAGATGTCCTTAAACATGCAAGGCAATTTTTTTCAAGGTGAGAGAATTGTGATATTTAAATTCTTCCATCATTGTGACAATCAAAAAATGCCCTAACAAATGCCCCCTTGGGTGAAGTACTGCTATAGTACTGCTATAGTTGAGACCATTTGGTTATGAGTGTAATCAATTTAGAGTTTATTACAACTGATCACAGGAAAATCAAAGTACACCAATGGTGTCTTTCCGCTTATTATCATCATAGATGGTCTCTGCTTTACCCAGAAGAGCTCTGAAGACAATTTGCTACAGATATACAACATAAATAAGAACTGGGTAGAAAAAATGAATTGAAAGATGGATTTAAAGGATTTTAACAAAATTTAGCCATATCCCTTGTCTATATCCCTGTGCATAGTGAAGTTACTTTATAAGGAGGGAAAATATAGCATTAGAGTTAAGAAAAGGGAAATGTTTAAGAAGTTTGAAGTTCTAGTTTATTTTTCACATTTTAAATGTTAAGATATGTGTCTATAAACGTAGAAATAAAATCCTCTCAACAGGAAAACACTATCTGGAATATATTACAGTAAAATATGAGTGGGTGAGGAAGACACTTCTACAAGGACCTGGAGAGACCTATCTAAAAATGAACCAATTTGGTGCCACTTTGTGATACATTGCTATCCTATGCTACAAATAGGAGCAAGAGTATCTGCATACAAATCAGCAAAATTGAGGCAATAAATACCCAAAGAGCTCAATGACACTTTTTAACTAATAGACTTGAATAATTTCATGGGAAACAGAGAAAGTGAATTGCACTGCAGCTCAAGAAATACAATATTTGTTAAATACTGGAACATTTTAAAAATTTACCTCAAACTTTCATAATAATAAATAATCATAAACTTTTATAAGGAAATATAGTGATTTTCCCCACAGTAACATGAATATACTAATTGGTATTCTTAACATTATATTTGACATGAGTTGATTGATTATTGGAATCAAAAATATAAAGTCTATATATCTGATTTTAAAGTGTTTCTTCCTTGAGGTTTAAAGTATGTTTTAATTCCTAAAATGTGTATATTTAATTCTGAACAGGAGAAATGATAACATAAAGCAAAATACATCCACTAGGAAATTCATCCATGCTATTTGTATGTTTTAACCACTCTCTGAGGCAGAAAGATACTGTCTAACACTAATGGTCTCAGGATTTTTATAAAATTCTTCCTGATAAAAATTTTAAGAGCTAGATAATGGTATTAGTAATACCCATCACACAAGAAACTCTTTGGAGCATTTCCTGATTCTTCATAAGCAACAGACAATAGATTCATCTCAAAAGATGTAGCTGGTCAATCTAGTCACCTTCAATAAGGGAACGAGGAATCTTGGCACATTGTCAAGAATATGAGAAGTAACCAGGATCTACCCACATATATTCTGTTACATAGCTATTGTCACTTCTATTGTAAATTATGTTTGCCAGAGCACTCTTCCTGTATGGTTTTTATAGATGCTTTTCTTTTTTCTTAGAAAGCATTTAGTCTTAAATCTAAATGAAAGAAAAATGAAAAGAAAAGAAATATCTAATAGTTCCACCCAGGAAACTGTACACACACTCACATACACAATTGAGTACACACACTCACATACACAGATCTCATATTCCCTCTCTCTCTCTCTCTCTCTCTCTCTCTCTCTCTCTCTCTCTCTCTCTCTCTCTCTCTCTCACACACACACACACACACACACACACACACAAAGGGAACTTCTCAGCTTCATCTGGGTTTAACTCTTCTAGACTTCGTGGATCATTTCAAAAAGTAGCAGAAGCATATGCAAAACCCAGTTGGCTTGTCCCTTCTCAGTGACACATAGAATGGAGTAACCCAAATTGGTGTAGGATAAAAAACTCATTAATAAATTTCAAGGCCAACATGATTTTAACCATAGGCACACTCATGCTTGAATAATCAATCCCCAGACTATAAAACAAAATTTATTAGAAACATTGAAGATATAATTTGGCCAGTCACAGGGAGTAGAGTTTTTGCTCTTATTACAGCCCTTAATGAAATAATCCAGTTAACAGCTCAAGCTGCCTTTTGCTGTCTGGATGCACATCTAGGACCTTGTCTTAGCTTCCCTTATTCACATGTTGCTCCCTGTACAGAAAGTGACCCTAAGCCCTGTCTTCAGGTATCAACTGACTGTACTTAGTCACAATTGAATCAGGGTCACTTTGGTCATGGGTCATTAACAGGGCATTTAGGACCATTTCTTTTTTTCTCTTCCTTCTAATATTGTTTTTTAAAAAATGCTTTCCAATTTTTTAGGGCCTTTTAATCATATCAAGTCAAGCCTCCTGGGGTCCACGTCGGATTCAAACCTCAACAAATACAGCACCATTAACAAGATTCCACAGCTCACTCTGAATTTTTCAGATGTCAAAACTGAAAAAAAGAATACGTCCCCTCCTTCTTCAGATAAAACTATTATTGCACCCAAGGTTAAAGATCGAACACACAATGTGACAGAGAAAGTTACCCAGGTAGGACGCGATTTTACTGTCAATTTCAACTATTTTTGAGGTTATTTTCTGCACCATAAACCATATTCTTTTTCTTTTGAATGATTATCATAAAGGTAAGACATTTATATGTATTCCTATTTGTCTTGAGATGTTGGTGACCCTATAATGTAACAGATAAATGAAGCTGCATACTGTGATTTTTATGTATTACTAGATCAAGCAGAACTGGGTAACTGGTATTGTTTCTGTGTTGTAGAGGTTATTAGCCTGCTATTCATCATGTTTGAACATTTATTGTTTTGCTGCCAAGTCTCATGTTATTAAAGCATTTTTAAAAATACAATGGATACGTCTCTTGACGCTTTAGAGGACTAATTGGGATTCACTCTTAGCTATGGTCTCTTTTTTAGATCAACTGTACCAGATAAAGTCAGCTCTAAGTCACTTGACTTAGGGAAATAGCTGTCTGAGATGATGAAAAGTCAGAGTGAAACAATACTTTTGTACAGGAACAATGTTTTACTGTTTTCTAATAAATATTGCCACTTGAGCTAGAGTACAATATAATATCTAGATGAGGTCTTACTTCAAAGAATAGATATAAATATGATTTGTACTTACTATATCAAAATACCAACCTAAGCAGCACCTAGCTTTTGCTTACAATGCACTTACATTGTTAGAAATTCATGACTCTGAAATTTGTCAAGTAAGCAATTTTTATACAAACAAGTTACTTATTGTATTTGTTTAGTAAGTCTTTGTATAAACTGTCCACAATATATAGGTAAACTTGACCCCAATCTCCATCCCACGTATTGAGGAGTTTGAACTAATAAATTGTTCCTGTTATTTTAATCACTACATTTGTTATAGTGCTGTCTGCACCTAACCTTATGTGTGAGCTGAAGTAGCTATGAAAGGCAATGAAGCAGTTATGAACAGATGTGAGCAATCTATATTTATTTGAAATGAGAAATCATGTGTACCATTTGTGAGCACGTCCCTAGTACATATTTCCATGATTGTGTAGTAATGAGGTGCTCTACTCTTATAACTTCACTTTTCTTAACTTATAGGTAAAATAGTTACAGTAGTTTTGAATAAAAAGACTACCATTGTGCAAACTGTATTTACACCATTTCTATAACTTTGAATCTTACTCATGATAGTTTTTCTCTTAAAAATATTTTACAGACTTGAGAAGAGATAGAAAAATGATTGGAAATATTAGGGTCAGGACTCTGAAAGTGGCCTTAATGAGTAAAGTTGACAGAGTAGCACAGATAGTACTCTGTATGGTGAGAACTCCTGAGTACAGGGCTCTCTAAAGCAAAGGAGCTGCCACTCATCTCCAGCCCACTGTGGCCAGGCAGCAATATTTGACCAATGAATGTTTCCAAATCTTCCAATTTAAAGAAGACGCTAGAAATCTAGAAATTAAAATACACTTTTCATTCACAGAAGTTGTTATATTAATTTTAAAAATGCATTTGTATTCTTTATAGAACAAACAAAACACCAACCATGATGTCAGCAATGCTCTCATGAGTTGCTACACCACAGGCCCCTGTTTTGCCACACTCAGCAGATCCACTGTGCTAGGAGAGCAGTGCTCATGTGGATTAGAGAAGGCACCTTCTTAGGGACTTTCTCATCCTGGTATAACAGGAAACAGATATAGAGATAGCCACAATGAAATGCATGGTAATAAAGAGTATAGGATCACAGGTTTGGGAGGAAGTAACTGTGCTTTAAGGAGAGACTTTTCGGAGGAGAAAACAAAGTGGGCTTGAATATTTATGCTGGATCAAGAAAGTTATTTATCAAACTGGCTAGTAAGTGATGTTTGAGAGCATAAATCAGAATCAAATAGGCATGTATTATAATTCTGGCTTAGTCACTTATTGTGTACCACAGGGACAAGAGTAACACTGAAGCAATCTGAAGGACTGACAAAACTTATTTCTCATGGTTGATATAGGACTTAAATAGAATACTATGTGGAATGTTTCATCATGGTGCTAAGTACATAACAAGCAACATTCATCACTATTATTTTTTACTGTATGAATCTTCTTACTCGCCTTATCATCTCTGAAGAGTAACCTTTATCTCTGCGTCCTCAGGGGCCCATAGGATACCTGGCAAAGTGGAGTTCATCAAATTTTACAGAAGAAAGGAAGGAAGGGTGGGAAGAAAGGAGGGAGGAAGGAAGAAGTTAACCAAAGGAAGGGATTTCATAGAGAAAAAAATAACAAGAACAAAGTTATAGAAACAACTTCCTGGGCCAATGAAAGGAGAGAATGGGAACTTTCCATTCTAGATGATTCTTTACTACCTTCTTACATAAGTACCTTGGTAAAATGCAACATCCTTCATCAAAAGCTTGATGCTCTTTTAAGGTCTCACGCTTCATATTTCAAAATCCCTATAGTTTATATATTTAGCTCCATAATAATATTTATTTAAATATCTTTAAAAAATTTAAACTATTACAATAGACGAAATGATTGTGTTCCCCCTCCCCCAAATTCATATGTTGAAACCTAATCCTAGGTGTGACAGTGTTCTGAGATGGGATCAATGGGAGGCTTTAGGTCATGAAGGTGAAACCTCATAATTGGGGTTAGTACCTTTGCAAAAGAATTGCCTGGGCCCCTACTGCTGTGTAAGGCACAATGAAAACGTGGTCATCTACAAACAATATAACAAACCCTTACCAGGTGCCAAATCTACCAGTGACTTGATCTTGGACTCCACCACCTCAGAACTGGGAAAAATAGATTCATGTTGTTTGTTAGCTACTCCGTTGATGGCATTTTATTACAGCAACCCAAACAGACTTACACTACTCACCACTAAGTAGATGGAAGGCCCATTGAAAGGCTCCATAGTCTTCCTGTAATTGCCCACACTTCTCCCAAGTTCTGGAGTACACCCCTCCTACTCTCCCAGTACCTCAAATTGGAGATGGATAATACAAGCAAAGGCTTTTAAAGGGTGTTGGAAGATTAGAATTGCATTGTATTTATGAAGGATAATGTTTTTGTTACAACATGAAAATTTGGTTAATGGAAGAAAATTCTAGAGGCAAGTAGGATAATTACATAGTCTTAGTAAAAAAATATGGTGGGGGTCTAGATAAAAGTAAGATAAGAAACTGAAAAAAAAGTTAGGAACATTCTATATAATTTTCAGAGCCCTCTTAGCTCTTAATCATAAGCCTTTCAATTTTCCATGTGCCACGCGAAAGGAGGTAATGATCAAGTATTGAGAAAGTTTTTCTTGATCATTCAATGTGAATTTCAAATACTCCCTCAGTGCACAAACAATAGACAAGACATCAAGAGAAAAAGGCATACATGAAAAGAAAAATTAATCTCTGCTCGTGTGTTCCATCACACTGTTTGGATTTTCTCTCTATTACACATTACATCAGAATCACCCAATTATTTTGTTGCCTCCTGGGTTAGAGCTCCTTCATAGCAGGGACCATATTGTTATTCATTCATTCAGCCATTCATTCATGCATTAATTTATCCACTCAATAAGCCTGTATTAAGAACCAATATGTACAATGCTAGGTGTTGAAAATTCAGAGATAAAAAACAATTTTCTGCCTCAAAGAAGAGAGGGAAACAGTTGGGTAGATTACATAGGTTTTATGATGCAGTGTGAAATGTTATGCTACAGGTAAATGGGACAGGGTGCCGGGGATGGAAATTTTCCTTATCTTATAAACTTGGCAGTAGTGGAGGAATATAAACTTGTAGATGAACTTTGAAACTTGAAATTTCCAAGATCAGGTATAAGAATCTAGAGTGGGGCATACTTAGGCAGGGGTCTATAGGATGAGGCATGAAGTGTTTGTATTACTAGTGCCTAGTTAAATACATGACACACCGTAGGAATTTTTAAAATTCAGACATAAACTACTGAGGGTATTGGATAGAATTACCAAGAGTAAATCTGCACTCCCAAATCTTCAAAGCAAATTCTGTCTTCTAAATTATTCCCCTAGGCATGGTTCCAGTTCTTGCTGCTAGTTTGTGTCTATAGACCTTTTTTATTGGCTGTTCTTACAGGCTGAACTTCTGAAATACACCATCTTGTACTTCATCTGACCTTCTCTACTCTTTTTGAGGAAATATAAAATATTACTAGCTGAGGAGGGTTGTATATAGGCTAATTTGCAGTTGTCTGCATTTTAGGGAGACAAGGAACTGGCTTTTTAAAATTTTTTTTTTTTTTTGGTACTGGGGATTGAACCCAGGAGGACTTAACCACTGAGACACATCTCCAGTCCTTTTATTTTATCTTATTTTTTATTTTTATATGGATTCACACTAAGTTGATGAGGGCCTTGCTAAATTGCTGAGTCTGGCCTTAAACTTATGATCCACCTGCCTCAGCCTTCTGAGTCACTGGGATTACTTGTGTGTGCTACCACACTCTGCTTGGCTGGCCATTTCTACTAATTTCCAGTGAGCAATAGAGACAAAACAATTAATTGGAAGAAAGGTGGCAGAAAACAAAACGAAGGTTTAACCGTGCATTTGCAGTTTTCAATTGAGATAAACTTCTAGGCTATGTTTCCCCATTCTAAAAAGAAAAAAAGAAAAAAGAAAAAGAAAAAAGCTTTTGTATTTTTTTAAGATTTAATTATTCCTAAGGCTACTTCCAGACCAAATGTTATGCTAAGTTTTAGGATGAAATGTATCATTTTGTTTTCATGTTCATCTTTGACACGTTTTGTGTCACATTATTCTCCCTGAATATGCACAGGAGTATCAAAAGAGTTTAACATGTTATTATGCATTCCTAAACTTTTTTGGCAGTGTATGTGAGACTTTATTATTCATTCTTTAACAGAATGAAGTAATAGAAACCCAGCTTGAACTTCCACCCATAGAAAGGAAAGGAGGAGGGGCAGTGTATTGAGTCACATAACTGAGAAGTCGAGGGGCAAATCTGCTTGGGGACAGGCTGCATTCATTGTTTCTACAACTGGGAACATTTTTTCCCTCTCTTGGCCAAGCTTTCTTCTGTACTGAAGTAACTCCACTCCTAAGGAGAGCAAGTTTCTCAGACTCTCCTTGATTTAATGAAAAAGTCCTTTTCTCTTTTAGTATTCTTATCATTTCCAGAGAATGAGGAGCCTGATGGACCAATTTGGGCCCTGTGATCATTGTTCAAGTGGAAAAAATATGTAGCCCATTGACTGACAACCAACCCAGAAAAATGGAGTTGAGGAGGGGAGACTCTGAGGATCAAAAAACAAACAACACTGGCTCATTGCGACAAAGAAGATAAAAGATTCAGACTAATAGCATCAATCACATACACACACGTACACAAAAACACACTGAATATACATTATGTTCTGGGTAGGTGCTAGAGACTCCAAAACATAAAACATAATATTAATACTCAAGGCATTATAAATTACTTGGATAACCACTATGTAACAGTATATAATAATAGCATTTACAAGTGCTAGTATAATAAATGCAACAGTATTATGAAAGTAAAGGTAGTTTATATTCCCCTGCAACTTAGTAATGGTCAAGTTATGACCAAATAGTGCTACAAGTTAGTCTGTATTACTTATGAAGATTAGCTGGTGAATTTAATGAAAAGCCATATAGATATCATCAGAAAATAAAATGTATGAGAAAGTCTAGTTTAATCAAGAAATTTTAATCGAGGGAACAGAAGATAAAAAATAAAAAGATTTACTGTTTGTCTACAAGTTTAAATTTCCTATGACTTTCCTACGGAGAGTGTTCAAGAAAATTAGTTTGAAATGTAATCACAAAAAGACTTAGGTCACCAGGAAGAAATGTCTGAATGTATGAAAGGTCATATAATCATTAAATCTATGTAGAACTATAACGTAAAATAGATCCCCAATATTTAGGATTCACACAAGTGATATTATTTACATGAAAATAGAATTATGGTAATTTAATAGTAGCTGACATTGATTAAGTATTTACTATGTGCCAGGATCCATGCTAAGTGGCTTAGTGAATTATCAGCTTTAATCTGCATGACACTCAGCACTATTATCATCCCCACTTAATAGAGGAATTGAGATCAGAGAAAAGAAGTAACTTGTATCCCACATAATAAATTGTGGAAGTACCATTCAAACCAAGATCACCTGACTGGGGTAGTAAGGTTCTTAGGCTGTAAAGCAAACCTTGTTTATGATTCTGTTCTGCTTATTTATTTCCTAAATCTATTCAAGGGTTAGCACACCAATTGTACTTGTTACAAGTATATGCAATATGAAAAGACGGTAGGATTTGAGGTTTTGTTGGTACTTAGTTACAGAAAAAACAAACTCATACTGATATTATTGACATAAAAAGAGTTTGAAGATTATAGCCCTTTGTTTTCTTTTGAAATTTGACCCTCATGAATATATGCATAATTTCTTCAATATGATTCAATGACTTCAAAACAAGTATTGATTATTTTGTACTTCTTTAGGAATTGAGATTGATTTATAGAGAAATTTTAATGGAGAAATAAGAGTGATTTCATCTAATTAGATAATATATAAAATTATTTATCATCTTAGTCATAATAATATAAAATTTCTTAATACATTCCTTACTCCCTCAAATCAGATAAATTTAATCCTAAACTTTCTTCAATGACAGGATTATACAACCTTCCAAACACAACTACAAACTAAATGTGACTTTATATGTGGTAATACTTTTCAATAAAAATGTTAGGAGTTAAAAATCATATTTAATTTGGAAGTCAAATTTGCAGCACTTTTATAAAAATTTATCGATTCTCCACTCTTTAAGTTACAGAAAACAAAATTCACAAGACTTCTACAATAATTACTTTTTTCCTAAACTTCAGTTTACATCTGAACTGATTTAAATTTCATACAAACCTCAATAGAACTGTACAGATCATTTTGAACTGCCAGAAATAGCAATGATCACGAAATTCAAAATTGAATCTGAAATGCACAGAGGAATACAAAAGTACTTCTGAATAGTACCAATTTACATGGTGTTTGTTTTGCATCTATCATCTTGCTTCTATCTGTAGAATACCATGAAACTTGGCTCAGAAACACAGAAATCCCCATGAAATGTTTTTCCCACATTCTGGGCTTGATCTATAAACTGTCTATACATGTAAACTGAAATGAAAAGCAATAGGTCTGGATGCTATAAGTAGGTACAAAGCACATTCATCTGAATAATTAGGGATCCAATACGTGTGAGTGATTACAAAATGTGAGTTAGCATTAGGTGCTATGGCTGATACAAAAATATATAAATCAAGGTCTTTGCCTCCAAGGGCCTTTGATTAAATGCAAAGCTTTGAGATTTAAGTTCCTAGATTATGTTTTCTAGGGAGTTTTTGGTCAAATACATACATTTTATAACCTAAACAATAATAAGCAAAAGTTATGGACATTTTAGTAATAATTGACAATCACAAGCATATTGTATGCCATAAATATATCAAATATGAAATAAGGGTGTTTGTTATTTTATAAAAAGAAGGGTGAGATTTTTTAAAAAAGCAAAAAAAAATAATTTTCTGTCTGTTTTCACTAAATGCTACATGCATATTGATACTTGCATGCATGTACTGGTATGTATTGCAAATTAAAATAAATGTGTACTTAAATAGCTTAATTTGCTCAAAATCATATATTTCCAAATTTTTCTATATGATGCAGTAATAATATATTCATATGAAATCCTGAGGAGCCACTGAATAAAAGCCAGAGCTTTGAGGAAGCATTTATGTGTAATTGCTTTTAAAAAACACCTGTTTGACTTCTGTACACTCTTTATATGTTTTTAAATGAAGTGAAGAAAAAAGTACATTCTCCTTTACACAGCTGTGTCATCCAAAGAAACTGGGTTGAAAATAGATGCTTGAAGTAAAAGTACGAGTGGTCAGAAGAGACAGGTAAAAATAATTTAGCTTGGAGTACATAGCAATAGCCTGGTTGCTATGGCGACCAAGGCACAGAAGAATGTGGATATCTGTTGCCAAGATGGTTCAGTTCTTCTCCCAACGTCACCACCCCGGGTAGCATGAGTCTTGAGATAAAAGTCAGGCCTAAGGACAGAGATAGGCAACACAGAGATACAGAGTCTCTTTGTTTCTTTTCCCTCCTGGCGTAGGGGTTGTGACAAACATATGGTAACAGGTGGGTTGCCAAGTGGTTCCGCAGCCAGCAGAAGGAGAGAGTTTTTCATGTTTCACAGGATAAGAACCAGGCCAAGGATTTGTGTCAGATACGAGAATAGCAGAGTGCACATAGTATTTTCACATTACCCCAGCAGCCCAAGGCCTGGTCAACATTAATCAGCTATGTACTATTTCTTGAGTTAGTCAGCAAATTCAATCATGGAACTGTACTGAGAAAAAATATACAAAATGAAGGAAAGTAAAAAAATAAAATAATAAAAGTAATAAAATAAAATAATAAAAAGTCTCATTGGTTATATTGGTGGAAAATTTGTGAGTAACGTATTTTCCCCCTCTATCTCTTCTTCCCTATATTTTGATGGTATCATTTCTATTGGACAGTATGCAGTCAGAAAATAAACCATTTAAAATCCAATTGTCTTTAGAGAGTTCACCAAAAAGCAGTCAGACCTCATACTAGAGAATTCAAAGGAGTCTTAGATATCATATTCCCCAAGGTTTCCCAAAATTTCCTGAAAAGTGGAGTGATTTGAAACACTTCTGTATCCATCCCTATTGCTACCTATCTCTATGTATATCTGACTCTATTTTTTCCTCAACCCTCAGACATTCATTAAGTTTAAGTTAAACCTGAGGATTTTGAATTTTTAATAATCTCTGGCTCATTTGCAACCTCTATTCCCACATCAAAAAATCAAATATACTTGGGAAATCTGGACAAACCCAATCTTTCCTTTCATTCTACAGTTGAAAACACTGAGAAGAGAATTCAATGTAGAGCTGATGTTTTGCTTCCTCAGTTATTACCGAATGTTGCATCTGTTTCTGAAATTCTTTTTTTAAATATTTTTAGTTGTAGATTGACACAATACCTTTGTTTTGTTTATCTTACTCATTTATTTGAATGTGGTGAAGGGGATCGAACTGAGCCTCATGCGTGTTAGGCAAGTGCTCTACCACTGAGCCACAACCCCAGAACTCTTTCTGAAATTCTTATTGAGTTATCTGGTTTGATTACATGTTCTTGTGATTTTTTTTCCCATTTTTATCAAAAATGAAGAGACATGTTCATACTTATTTTAGTAATTACACTGGAGAAACATATATACTTTTAGCAGGCAGCTACTAAAGCCAGAATGCAGCTATTGCCATGCTGAATTACTCTAAAACCCTTTAAGAAATAGCATCCACTTCAGAAAGCCTGTCTATGTTACAGTAAGCTAAAGTATCTTCCTCATTACACGGGCCTCAGTTTTTTCCTGGAAGAAAAGTTTTCTTAGTCAAATTGTGTCCTGTCTAGAAGTTAACATGAAAGGGTAGTACACTAAATGTTCTGAGAAGTTCTGACTTAAGGAAATGTATTTTTAAATGTTTGCTTGACCCAGTATTTTTTAAAATTTTTGAAAACAGTATCCATTTTAATTGTTATTTATTTGTTTATGCATAACATTTATTGATAGAATTCAACGATGAGAGGGGGAGATGCTTTAGGAAATAACAGCCTAGACCAAATGTTTCTTCCCAGATAACCGAGAGAACTATATGTCTAACTCAAGCATGAATACATTAGAAATTGTAACTCTTTTTAAAGGAAGGAGATTGATATAGGCATGGAGTAATAGTAACTGGATTGGGACAAGTGCACAGTAGAAATATATTTTTCCTCCTTGTTTTAATGAAATCTGCTTAGGTTTCTTTTCCAACCATGTGCTAAATGTAGAACTCAGAGGAAATGAAGAAAATGCCATCTATATCTCCTCTTCTGTCTTAAATATTCTTTTCACAAGTTTACCTGTGTTTCAAAGCCTACTCCTTTAGAATCACTTAGAAAAAGAAAAACATCTGCTTCAGGGGTCATGGTGAAAAGAACAGAAGTGTCTAACTATCCTTTCTGAGGAGACTGTAGTTAAAGTTGATCTTCTGCTCTACTTTAGGCACAAGAGAGTTGAGACTGGAGAGGCCTCCTTTTCTGCCCCCATGCCACAATGATGAGAAGTTCTTGGTACTAGAGATACCCATTTAATGGCAAGGTCAGAGGTGAAGAGGCATGTGGTATGACCCTGGTCACATGACCATGCTATTTTCCACACTTTGTTGGCTCCTTTCTTCCCTACTGTTGTTCTCCCCTTTCTTTTGTAATGTGGAAACACATACAATCTGTAACCAGGCCTCTGCCTGTTCTCTTTCTTATATTTGAACGTTGGTCAAGCTGCCAGATCACCGTAGCATCATCAAGAACACAATCTTAATTTTCAGCTCATGGAATTAAAGCCCAGTGACATTGGGTGAACAGAATCAAAGGAAAAAAAATGAAAGAATGCAATAGAAATACTCTACACTCTTTCTTCCTTGACTGGCCACTGTTAGTTCAACTATACCTCCAGGTTTCAGGGTAATCAGCTGCCATTTGCAAATTATGCCCAGAGCTATATATCCATTATTCATAGGGTTTTTTTTTAAAACAGTGATTTCAGACCCGTAAAGTTTTCTTACCTGCAGGCATCTGAATTACTTCCAAAATTTATTATTTTGTTACCTCTTATGCCTTCCCTACTCTCTCCCTCTCTTTCTCTCTCTCTCCCTTTCTCTCTCGCATATTTTACCATTGCCAGATCCCGCCAATTCCCTTTCTTTCCAATAAATAAAGACTTCTCTCTCCTCCTATGTTTACTTTAATAGACATGAATGAAAATCTTTTGAACATTGTGTTTAATTTTAGAAGAAGACAACGCAGGTAGGAGAGTTCAGTAGAAAACTAATTAAAAAAAAAGAAAGGTATTTTTCAAAGAGCACTAAAGCCTAAAACAACTTAGTATTAAGAAGAGAGAAGTAATTCATTATCATTTATTTTATATTTAGTTATATAGAATGAATATAAATGGATTTCTGATGAGTCATTTTAAGATATTGAATATTTTTCTAGCAGTTTTTCTTAAACTTATATGCATTTTGAAACCAAACTTCTGTTTTAGAATCACTAAGATCACTAAGGCAGAGAGGGGGAATACTCATATGAAGGGAAGTTAATGGAATTTCCACTTGAGGTGCCTTTGTTCTACCCTGAATCTTCACAGTTTCTTTGTTCAAGTTCAAGGAAAACAAGAGACACAACTCCCTAGTCCTTATTTCCTTTCTATGAAAGGATGTCTAAATGCCAAGAAAAAAATTACTGCACATTGTATGGATCACTTAGGGGTCATCCTGAAAGTGTAAGTTTACCTGCTTTCTTTACATGTTATTTATGTAGCAAGAGTGGAGAAAACTGTTTTAACAATATCAAACAAAATTTAATGCAATCATTCAAACAGTTTTGATTTTTGTTTGTTTGTTATGGCAGTATTAGGAAATGAACCCAGAGCCTCACACAGGCCAGGAAAGTGCTCTACCCCTGAGCTACATTCCAGTTTTTTTTTTTTTTAACTATTTTTTTATTTTGAGAAAGGGTCTTGCTAAATTACACAGGCTGACCTTGAACTTAGAATCCTCCTGCCTCAGCCTCCTAATTCACTGGACTTACAAGCATGTGCCACTGCACCTGTCTTTCAAAGAGTTTTGAAACCTGTGCTCTTTTTAGTACTAAGTGCCAACAAGGAAGATGAGACCCCAGAGGGCAGATAATTATGACCTTCATTTTATCCAAGTGGCAGCAGGCCCAGATGCATTCTGTTATATATTGGCTTTCTTAGAGAGAGAGAGAAAGAGAGAGAGAGAGGGAGAATGGAAGGATTTGATTTATGTAGATTCAGCACCATAAATTAATTTGTTCTCACTGGGGTATGTATGTATTTTGTGTTTTCTTTGTTAAAACTGTTTAAATATTTTTATTGTTCTCATCGTCAACTACTTATTTTTATAAAGACTTGTGAGTGGCTGGGGTTGTGGCTCAGCAATAGAGTGCTCACCTAGTATGTGCAAGGTGCTGGGTTCAATCCTCAGCACCACATGAATATAAATAAATAAAATAAAGGTATTGTGTCCAACTACAACTAAAAAAATATTTTTTTTAAAAAAAGACGTGTGAATTAAATAAATATCCAGAGTCACACACATTGTTAACAGTATGCCCAGGACTGAAATCCTATGCACAGGACTTTGACTCCTGTGCTCTTTACACTTGGCACTCCCATTTAGGAGCAAGGCCATTTTTATTCTTGGATCCTCTCCTTTGCTCCTAAAAGGAGAGTTCCAGGAACACTGTCATCTTCATAGTCTGACTCCCCCCAGTCTCAATCCTCTACTCTATAAGATAAATGCCTCAAAAAGTATAAGCAGAATTGCTTACAAGAAATGAGTTTTTAGAACTATTTAAAACCACATAGTCAAACAGGTACTTTTTAGAAGATATAACAGTCTGCTCACTGCCTCAACAACAGGGCAGAAAATTAAGTTTGGGGGGAAGCAAACAACATTTTTAGCACAGCCCCTAAAATTTAGGCAGTTATTATTCATTTGTTCTGAGAATATTCTCAGAGAAAATAATCCAATGCCACTTTTATGAAGATCAAATGTAAAATTTTCTACATAATTAAATGCAAGATTTATATTAATTATCAAAAAGAGACATAATATTCAAGACAATGAGAAGGCAACAAAGAAATGAGTGAGTTCACTAGGAAATTATTTTTATTATTAAAAAATAGGATTCCTGGGCTGGGGATATGGCTCAAGCGGTAATGTGCTCACCTGGTATGCACATGGCACTGGGTTCAATCCTTAGCACCACATAAAAATAAAATAAAGATGTTGTGTCCACCAAAAACTGAAAACTAAATATTTAAAAAATTCTCTCTCTCTCTTCTCTCTCTCTTCTCTCTCTCCCTTCCCTCTCTCTTAAAAAAGAAAAAAAAGAAAGAAAGAAAGAAAGAAAAAGTAGGTTTCCTAAATGTTGCTGAGAATGATAACACCACACTGTAGAATCTTACTTTCATTCTATATGGAATTGAAGTCTATATCAAAAGACTATAGTAGCCAGGTGCTGTGGCACACGCCTATAATCCCAGTAGATGGAGAGGCTGAAGCAGGAGGATCATGATTTCAAAGCCAATCTCAGCAAAAGTGAGGTGCTAAGCAACTCAGTGAGACCCTGTCTCTAAATAAAATACGCAATAGGGCTGGGGATGTGCTCAGTGGTTGAGTGCCCCTGAGTTCAATCCCCAGTATCCTCCCCCACACATGAAAATAATGACTATAATAAAATACAGAAATACATGCCCCAGGGTGGGTATAGTAACCTGAAACTTGAACTAGACAGCATGGGCCCTTGTCAATAGTATCTTGAACAAATTATAATGTAAAATGTTGAAATGGCCTAAAATAACTTTTTTAACATGTCCTATGCATTTAAATTAATATACATGTTTCCACTCAAATATACTTTGTTATTTATTCTGCATTCTGCTTTTATTTCCTTAGCTTATGAAAAGTTAATTCATTATTAATAGGAGTCCTTCTTAATAGGAGTCCTTCCCCATCTTCAGTCCTGGAGAATAAATAATCCACAACATAATTATTGATCTGTGATAGTTCTAGGAAGATTCATTTACAACAGGTGAAAATCAACTTGCTAATAGCTAGGACATAATGATATTCAGTTGGCACTTGACATTCAGTTTGGTTCCAGAATAGAAATTAAAATTTGTAGTGAGCTTTTTTTTTTTTTTTTGGTATAGTTATCCAGGAGAGGAAGGAAAGGTTCCTGATTAATCTGTAAAGGTTAGGAGAACCTACTTCTGCAAAATTTTCAATTTCCCAAGGTTCTGTAGCTTTTGGAAGCAGCAGGCATTAATAATATCATTCTCTCCTTTTGCTTTAGCTTAATGCATAACCTGAGTGACCTGCTGCACATCTTGAGTCTGGTTCCATCAGTAAACCTAATGTGACTGTTTAAAAGTACTGACATCGTTCGAAACACTTATTTACACCACTTAGAAAACTTTTTTTTCTTTTAATAGGTTAATCCTATTGTTGAATTATTACCCACATAAACTCACTTTAATATGTCTTTTAGAATTAATTCATCTCATCTTCCCAGAGGACAAATACTACCCCCTCCTCACCCACACCCACACACACACAAACACTGCCCCAAAGTGTTCTTCACTACACATGCTTTCCCTCTCCCCTATCACCATGTCCCTACCCGTCAGCAGCAATACGTCTGCTGTGGTCCAACAGTCTCCTTTAAACTTCTTTTGACCTGTTCATGATATAAATATGACCTGGAGAGTTTCTCAGGAAAATGGCCATTTCTCATGAATATGGCCATCCTTATCTCTATAGTTCAAGTCCTTCCCCTCTATCACCATACTGGAGACTGAACCCAGAGCTTTGAATATTATAGGCAAGCATTCTACCACTATGCTACATATACTGCTTTAAATCTTTCTTATTTCTGAGATCTACATCATCTCCAAGTAAATTTATCAGGCTTCTCAGCTTGTACCAACCTCTCCTATCCCTAAACTTGCGGGTCATTTAGTCTTTGTTTCCACAACTAAACAATTCATATTCATGCTTCTTTGTGTCTCTTTGTACCAGGCTAGATGATGAAGCCAGAAAGCAAGAGGGTAGAGGATGATAATGGTGAAGGGAGATAGACTCATACATAGGTAATTTATGTGTATTTGTGTGTGTACATTGAGGTTTTTCATCTTCTGAACTTTACTTGAGTGACTGGGCCATATCCAAAGAACCTATCACAAATCTCACTCACCATTTGGAAATTACGCAAAATAAAATCCTATTGAATGTAGACCATTCTTGGCATTCACAGAAGAAATATTTAAATTCTCTATTACTTCTTTGATAAAAGAGAAAAACAAATTTGTGTATCCATTCACATAACATTCATTGAGTTCATATTAGATTATAGACAGTCAAATAAGACATAGGAAAAGTTCGTTCTTCTTCCCTTTTCATAAACTATCTTTGCCCTCTCCTTTTTACTAGTAAGGAAAGAGGCATGAAGGAAGGAGGAGACAGTATTCTGAGAAACCATCTTAGATAGGCCCAATTTGGACTGAATTATTCCAGGCTGAGACTCTGATTCAATTAGCTTCCAACTAGAAGGTAACAGACTATCAGCTGGATTCAGCTCTCAGCCCCCATCATTTAATAATGGCAATGCTCTTTGCTGCATGGTTTGATCTTTCTTTGTCTTAGATTCCCAATTTGTGAAGTAGTCAGAACATTTTCCTTAATGTAGACCCTCGATAACTATTTAGTGTCATTTCCAAGGCAAAACAGCAAACTATTAGCTCATTCTCCAGAAGCATCTGGGGCGTTATTTCTGAAAAGGACACTGCATCAGAAACTCTAGTGACAGTGGAGACACTTCCCTTCCATCTCACTGAATGGACAGTGAAAGACTAAACAGAGCACATACCAAACTATGACAAAGTTTATACTGGGGAAGGGGTGGAGTGTGAGCAAAGAGGGGCCATTAACTCAATCTGGAGGAATCAGAGGAAGTGATGTCTATACTGAGCCATGAAGAAAACAAGAAGGTAGAGGACATCCAGGGTAGTGAGGATGCAGGGAAGGCACAGACAAGGGCACAGAAATTTTCAAGTGGAGTAAGCCAGGGAGGCAAAATCCCAGAGGTGGCTGTGGGAAGAGTGGCATGACATGACTTCCATTTCTGAACCAAGTTCTCATTTCCTGCCTCCTTTCTCTTCTCCCCTTATACTATCAACTCCCTGAGGTATATGGTAGAACATTCTTCCAGGTCTGTTTTCCTCTCCAAAAGTTCCATCCTTATCATGGAGAACTATCCGGTGAAATATGCCACTGTTGTAAAGTGATATACAAAATTATAAATAGTTGTTTAAAACCCCCTCAGTTCCTCCCACTGCAATAAAAAATCTATGTTTTCTGAATGCTGTTAATTTGATTAAAGTATCTCATATAAAAAACTGCATGAAAAACAGAGTTTTGCTCTCCCTGGGATATATTTGCATCTTCAAGGAGAAACTCATTAACTCAAATGAATCTTTTATTGATGGAAGCATAGGAGAGGAAAGCGAGAAGAAGGCAGGTGAAAGGGGAGACATTTTTTAGAAGCAGCCCTGCTGGTTCTGTTTGTATGCTCCCAAATTCCCTGCCACTCCTCCTTCCTCCAATAGACCTTATCCCACTGCCATGACCACTGCCCTTTCTTCACCTTCAGAAGGAGTCTGAGGGTCAGTACCTCAGGCTTCTCCTGAAGAACCAACGTTGCTTTTGTGTCAAAATACATTTGTGAGCATGCTGGGCCTCCTGTGTTTACTGCACACTGAACAATTTGTAATAGAATAATTGGTCAAGAAAATTAAAAAAAAATGAATATGCCATAGGTGTCTATTTAAATACAAGTATTTAAAAAAAACTTATATTTTATAAAAATACAATTCTTATATTACCAAATCTGAACTCCATTTTTATTGCTTAATTTAATGTCTGCATTTAACTGGAGATTTTCTTTCCTAACTAATATCTTAAAATATCTTATTAAAACCTTGAGAAATTATGATCTCCTTGGCAAAAACATTTTTCATGGTATATCAGGTGACGTTCACAATAGCCTCCCTTAAAATCTAAGATGACATTGTCATGAAGTAGATATTAAAATAAATTTCATCCTTTATCTTGGGGGTCAGGCTGCACTTATTTTCACTCTGGGAAATACCAGTCAGGGATTAATGAACTAAAAAAAGCTGGGGAGCATTGACAGGGACTCTTGACAAGACCTCTCCAAAGACATACTCAGGGAATACAAATATTATTTTTCCTCAGTTCTTTACATCATACACACACAAATGCAAACACACACTCCTTAGTTTTATACCTACATTTAATTCCAATGCTTCTTAGGAGGCATAATTTATTGAGTTTCTTCAAATGAATAACTCCTAAGTTCTTGTTTATCTTATGAACAAACACATAATTTTCATTTGTAATCTATAAGAATAGAAAAAGGAGCAAAATAGAAATCATTAGTTTATTTGTGCTTAAATTGTAAAAAATAAGTTGCTCTTTCAATTGACACTTGAGTTATGTGGTAGGTACTGAACATTTGCTCTTACCAATAAGCAAATATGCTTGCTTGGACTCCATGACAATATATAAATATAGGCCTTCCATTTCACTAGAACTTCAAATTCTGATCTTCCTATATCTTAAAATAAAACCTGTGATCAAGCAGGAGGGTATCTTCTAGCTAACAAAGATACTGCATTATGTGTTTTAAAAGAAAAGGCAAATTCAAATTATCAATAAATATAAAATATAAATTCAAGATATCAAATGACTTTTATATAATTTAAAAGAGTCTTTCAGATCCTCATTTTCTCCATTCCCACTAAAGGGCTTCATTCTGTCAGTCAGGAGAAGAATTTTCCAATAATTGAGTCATTCACACTTACCTAAATTTAGAGTACATTACCTCTCTCCCCTCCCTTGTGATTTCTGTGAACAGATCTGAAGCTTTTAAAATAAAATTCCCCACATGTTTTATTTGTATCGGTTCTGCTTCCTTCTCAAAAGCACCAGGAAAGTCCCAGGAGTCACAATGATTAATGACCTGTTCTAGAGTTTAACCTGCTCTGTAAAATGTGATACATTCCAGAGCATAAAAGGAACTCTGAAGTAGGCCAGGAGCTTAAACTACCCAAGGGCCTACCTTACACTGAAGGCAAGCAGGAGGTTTGAAATTAAATTAGCAACAGAAACTTCAATGAATCATGATTCAGTGGCTTAATATTGAACTGGAGGATGGGGAGCTACAGTGTGTCATGTGACCTTGAAACCCTCACTCATTCATACTAATGCAGGGTTTTTTTTCAGAATATTTATTTTTTTTTTAGTTTTAGATAGATATAGTGTCTTTATTTTATATTTATGTGGTGCTGAGGATCGAACCCAATGCCTCATGCATGCTAGGCGAGCACTCTACCACTGAGCCACAACCCCGGGTCCTAATGCAATTTTGAGTTCGTTTTAGGTGATGACTTGGTTTGAAATTGTTTGTTTGCTTTCTAAGAAGTGAGTTACAAAAGATAATTTGTAAAATGAGTAAGGGAAAAAAGTTAGGCTATGAAATTAGTAACCAATACAATACTTTGCAATATTGCTGTAGAAGAGTTAAAGAGAGAAGGGGCTAATTACAAACCTTTCTCATTAAACTTAAAACATTTTATACTTAAAAAGGATATTAAATCTATGAGGTGCTCACCACTGAGATAACCACCTTAAGAAGGTCACACATGCTTTCAAAGTGATCTGCTGGCCACTTCTATCTCCAACCACCTATACTACTATAGCACTGTACAAAGAGCAATTAATTTGGAAGAGAAAAGCATATTAGAAACCGGCAATGGGAGATAGACATAGCTTCTTACAGAAGAAGCCTAGACTCCCAGGTTGAGGGAATTGATTGGGAACCCCAGGACAGTTTTTTCAGGTATGCAAAGGCTTTTACAAATCCCTGACAAATGAACCCTGTGTTTAGTCTCACCTCCCTGTACCACCACTTTTCCTAACCCATCGCACTTACAAGAATGCCTTCCTTAACTAGATTTAAAGGAATCTCCTACAATCTTCTTTATCTTTTATTATGCATATCATAAATCTGTATCTGTGTGATTATTTATGTCCTGATTGTCTTCCCCAACGCCTGTGTAAGCATAATGACAACCATGTCGTCTTTCTTGTGATTTTCCAAGTATCTAATACATTACAGGTCCTCCTAGTGTTGGATGGATGGATGGATGGATGGATGGATGGATGGATGGATGGATACACAGGATAAGTTTGCGTATTTCTGAGCAGGCAAAGTAGAACCACTTCTACCTTTGAATTGCACCAAACCCACTTCTAAATCAATTATGGTATCTGGTTTTTAAGAGCAGGACTTATTTTATTCAATAAGAGAAAGAGATTGAAAATAAAAGCATTAGAAAAAAATTGGTAAAGTTTATATTTTTTGCTTCTATCTGCAAAGACAGAAATGACAGCCTGTTCTTTAGAGGGCCTACCTGCTTAAAAACAAACAAAAAACAAAAAAAGAAATTTTCTATTTAAAATCTTTCCTCCTCCATTTGCTTATGAAGCCTACAGGGGACCTGGGGTAACTCTGTTGACTTGTTTTCTTAAGACTACTTGTTGGGGGTGATTTAATTGGAAAGAGATCCAAAGGATCCCAAGGAACAGGAAGGAAGCTGGTGGAGTGGCCCAGTAGTCTGTGCTCCACAAGTTCTTGGCTTTACCTCTTTGACTCCCTTCCACTTTTCTCTCCAAAGACATGCTGAGGTCTGAGCACTTGTGAAACCTGTATGCAGGCCTTATTGTCCTCCTAGGTGAGTCCATGCTAGTAGTTTAAGAGATATCAAGGAAGAAAACTGCAGAATCTTGGGAATGAGGTAACTGCCTTTAATTTTTACTTAGTGCCAGGAAAAAAAAAATCATGTTTTTCTTTCTCTCTTGTTCTTCTTAGTTCAGTTTGGAATTTTTTTCCCTTAAAGATCAGTTTCAATAGATTCCTCTGAATAACAAAGTTGATGTGGCTAGTTTAATCTATGCCCTGTTTTCTAGCTCCTGAAGTAACTGAAATATAAAAACATCCGATGGTCTGCTTCTGCCCAATGCACATTTTTATTGCTGTAATAAAGGCTTGTATTGCAAATGTGGGGATTAATCACATACATCACCACTTTTTGCATTTGAGAAACTGTGGCTCTCTCAGAGATAAGAGTAGGATCTTATTTTTTGAATCTTCAAATTTGCAAATATTCTGTGGAAAAGGTACTCTTTTTTTCAATGCATAAGGAAATGATATGTGGTGTTTTCTACCATTATTAATGATTAAATGTAGGACTGGGGTTGACCTCCGTCTCATCAGTTATCTCAAGCTTAGTTGTATTTAAAGATGTTTTAAAGTGTATTTAATAAAGCATGATAATGAACTAAAACTATTAAAGAGAAAATGATATAGAGCTTAGTCAAATGGAAGCAATTTAAAATGAACTGGTAAGTACAAAACCCATATTAGTTTAAGATTCATAACCTTTATTTTAAATATATATCACATTAAAATATGAAATATGCTACAAAATACCTCATTTCAGCATCTGTCTTCATAACAAGGTAAATGATAGTTTTAAGATAATGAGTTTTTCTGAATTACTGAATATATTAAGGTGCTCTGAGGTATTCTTATTTGACAGTAATGCCAGGCAAATATTAATATTTTGATACAGTCTTTGGTATAATGAATATGTCTTAGAAGATTAATACTAGAAGTTTGCTCTGTGTGTAGAGTTCCAGAGTAATTTGAACCAGAAAGTTTAAGGACGTTATTTCAGCAAGTTACACTGAAAAAGCTGAGGACTGATAAATTGAGTTTCATTAATGGGCACTAGGCTCCTTTAATGAGATGCCAAGCTTCGCAAGGCTTCATCTGCCTTCTAAATGTTCAGGACAAGGCTCGACAATTTGCTTCATTGAAAGCACAAAGTAACCCCCAGTAAAGGGTCTTCTTCAGTTGCAGTTTTCTAGGTTAATGTATTCTGGGTGAAATTATCTCACCCATTGATTGCTGCCCTGGGAATTTCAGTGTTCATACAAACTAACAAACGTCCACCAGACAAGCACCAGCAATGCCCAGCTGGCTCTTTGTCCCCCATGGGAAATTTTCTCAGTTAGAGTCTGATAATTGTTTAGTGCAGCTGCTGCAGTTTCAAGGGTGCCAGCTCATCTGAGCCAACTGTATGCACACAGCCCATGACTCATGAGGCTGAGAAAGTACACATCACGGGTGGGTGGGGGGACTTCAAGGACTCCATTTTAAATTTGCCTTCTTCTTTGTCTACTATTTGTGGGATAATACATAGTGAAAGGCAGTTATTTAAGGGGTATAAATATCCTATATAGTCATGAAATTCAGCTATAGAAGTACATAATAACCTCATCTTTATCAAAAACATTTGCTGTATATATCTCAACAGACACTCTCTTGGCTGTACTGTATGTGTTATGATCACAGCTACATTGTAAGAGTTGTGCTTTCTTACATACACATAGATATGGGGGAAGGAGCTTGCCTAATACTCAAAATGAAGGACAAAGAATGGGAATGGAAGCCCAAATATCTGGTTTCATGCCAAGCTAGCTGGCACAACGATTTCCCGTCAGATCTTCCAAAAAATGTTCTAGAAATAACAAAAATATATCTTGTTAACAAAAAACTAGTTATCATTGTAAGGCAATTTGAATTTATTAGGGCTTTATTGAAAATTAGAGAGAGTAATGATATCCTAGTACAATTCTCCTAATCAGCACACAGTTGGCACAATTGAACACTACACATCACGTGTGGGTGGGGGGACTTGTAGCATATATGATGATATGATGAGAGTTGTTGATATATTAGATGTCTGTTGTTGAGTAAGAAATGATCCTAAACCTCAGAGTCTGAAATAACAAGCATTTATTATCTTATAGTTTCTATGGGTCAGGCATTGGACAGAGGCTTAGCTATGTGGTTCTGGCTCAGTGTTTTTCTCAAGACTGCAGGAAAGTGTCCATCATTCACGACTGCAGTTATTTCAAGGCTGAATGAGGAAAGAATTGGCTTCTAAGTCTAAATACAAGGCTATTACTTGTACTCAGAAGATCCTCTTCCAGACTTACTCATTCCAGCAAGGATCCCTCACACCAAGGTCACTGGTTTTATCCAGAGCATTAGGGCAACAGAGGATGAGAGTACACAGAAGACAGAAGCCACAGTCTTTTTCTAATTAACACTGGAAGTGACATTGCTTCACTTCTGCTCTACTCTGTTCTCTAGGAGCAAGTCAGTAATTTCATCAGCCTACACTCAAGAGGAAGGGAGTATATAAGGACATGGTCACCTGGAGGCCAAATCACTGGGGACCATTAGGGAGACCACCTACCACATGGAGGGACCATCTTAATTCAAAGACTCAGAATTGTAACCCCACTTAGTTTTGATCTATTCCAATCAAACTATCTTTGCATGAAGTGGTCTTTGTTTGTTTTTGCAGTATTGGGGATTGAACCCATAGCCTTGCAAATGCTGAACAAAATGGTCTTTGAAAATTAAAAATCTGATTATATCATTTAACAACTACTAATTCACTTCAGGAGAATATCTACTCTCTTTATGACACATGATACCCTTTCTACCTAGCCCATAAGGTCAGTATTAAATGGTTGTTGAGGGCCATGGGCATAAAGCCAAGCCATATGAGTTCTAATCCTGACTCTGGCATTTATCAGATTTATATCCATGGCAAGTTTATTAAACTCATGGGGTTCTAATTTCCTTATTGAAACCTGAAACAATAATAATGCCTACTTTATAGGATTATTGTGAGAACACAATGAGATAGCCCCACTGCTACTCTTGGCAAAGAGTCTATTACATAGAAAGACCTCAGTCAGAGCAAGTTGTTATTTTAAATTTCTCATTTTTTTTTCTGGAGCCATTTCACAGCATTTTGTAAAACCACACCAACCGACGGTGCTGACCCAAATTTAACTTTGTACCAGGCTATTTCCTTTGACTAAAAAGCATTTCCCTATTATTTTGTCTGAAGAACTTCCATTTATCCTTAAAAACTCAACACAGGGAGTTAAATTTTCCTTCTGGTAGCCTTTATACACACACACACACACACACACACACACACACACACACTCATTTACATTCTCTCTCTCTCTCTCTCCTTCTCTCTCTCTCTCTCTCTCTCTCTCTCTCTCTCTCTCTCTCTCTCTCTCTCTCTCTCTCTCTCTTTCTCTCTCTCTCTCTCCAGATTAAGTTGTCCCCTGCATTACCTCAGCCCCCAATGACAAACCCTATGGTGTTACTCACTACACTGCATCACATATTTATTTCTTTGTTTAATTTAAACATTATCTGCTTATTTCTCTAAGGTACTTATTAAAATGTATGCTCTTCAAGAAAAAAGAATGAGTCTTTCATTTCTGTATCCACCAAGCCTCCCTCAGTCCCTACAACATAGTATGTTCTCAAATACGGGTTGAACATTTTAATAAATGAATGGCTTCAGAGATTTCTGATGCAATCTCTTGCCTTCTTCCTCTTGACTCCACTCTACTTCTCATGCCCACTGGAGACCCCAGGTCCTGGGTCTATGAGAATATTTCAACTACTGCTTTGAAGAGGCAGCTTCTCAAACAAGAGTTGTTTAGATTGAAGAACATGCTTCTCTTCACTTGTAGTTCTTAAGATGCAATTTAGATAAAGGTCAATAGTTCTTTCACAAACTTTCTGTTGTTTGGGATTTTGAAGTCTACAACTTTGTAATAACTGTATCATTTTACAAGCCAAACTTCTCAGTCAGTTTCAAACAATAGAATCTGCTCCCTGACAGCCCTCCTTACCCACAGGATCTGCAAGCCTCTTTTATTTGCCTACTCTCAAATACCTAAACACACACACACACACACACACACACACACACACACACACACACACACACAAATTCACACATACACCAATATGTAAATATATACCACAAAGAGGCTAACTACAAAGGATTAACTTTAGATGCTTGCTAAAATTTGGATGGATTCCTGGGCCTTGCCTAGACCTAGAGAACAAAGGGCAAGAATTTGGCCTTTGAACAAGCTTCCTAGGTGGTCCTTAAACAAAATAAATCCATGAGAACCAGAATCCGTGATCCTGGGCCTTTCAGACTCCAGAACTGAGAGAGAGAGGGGGGGGGGGGGAGGGAGGGAGAGAGAGAGAAATGCTGTTGTATATTAGCCACCTAGTCTGTAATATTTTGTTATAGCAACCCCAAAAGACAAAGATCTTCAGTCCCTGGCACATAACTATACACTTTCACCTGCTGATCAAACATGTTGGATTCCATTTAGAATTCAGCTGACATTGATTTCACAGCCTTTAGTGAAAGAATCCCTTTCAGCTTCTTGGTGACATGATAACTTCTTCTTGCCAACTAAACTCTTCCCTAAAGACAGGCAATTCACACAGCTCTCCAGGTCTCTGTCAAGGTGGAATCCTTTAGGCTGCATGGTTTTGCTTTTAATATCTTGTGAATTCCCAGAATAAAAGCTTCCACAGAGCCTCTGTCTTCTGTCATAGGAAGGAAGTAAAATCCATCCTGAAGTCAATCAGCATTATCTGGAAATGATATGCTGGCTATGGTAATTATCTCTTCCTCCACAACAGACAGGCAAAGGTTGACTAAAATGATGGATCTCTTATTTCTAAGTGATTCTTCCTCCCTTAACATTCTCTATTCCTCTTATTTGACATTTAACATATTTGAATCACTGTGCCTCACTCCAGAACAATTTATTTATAATGTTAGTGTTGAGTTAAACTGTTCCAAAATTTGCTACAATTGATTACTTTGGGTATTTTAGCTGAGTATCAATCACTTCAAGCCCATTACCTGTCCTTAGATGAAATGAGGAGCCAACCTGTCACCAAAGGGTAGCAATACAGGATGCAGTCTGTACTAGTACTTGTTTTAACTGGAGAACTAATTGTTTCTTTTCTGTAATAAATACAACCATTCACAGAAAAGTGGTTTGGTATTTTTAAAGTTTTATTTCATGATATACTATTGCTAGGTAAAAAATTGCTAGCACATTTAACATATAGTTTCTCTCTTTTGCTCTTTTCAGATTCTACTTATCATAGCCACACTGAAACACACACACACACACACACACACACACACACACACACACCTCTGCACATATTAAATTTGCATACTTATTTGCAACACTGTTATCAACTATTCCTTAATACTGAACTTAGAGGAGCTAGAAAATAGTTGCAGTCAATTAAATAAAGAAAATTTTTCAAGTACACTAATAAGATGTTAAGTTTGATTTCAATACTGAGTAGATTCTGATTATCTTCAGAGGTTGAGTTCAGTTCAAAGGAACGTGCCATAAAATAAAATACTGATGATGCATTTGAAAAATAATTAATGGCAGCCAGTCTATCATTTATGAAAATAGATGCCTCTTTTAGATCTATAACTACTTAAATATGCATTAAGAAAAAGATGAAAATGGGATAAGGGGATGCATGACTGCACAATAGGATGCACATTTACATTATATTTAGTGTATTTTTGATAAATGTATAATATTAGTGTACATAGTTGATTATAGTCAGATCCTGCATATGCCTCAACAAGAACATAACACCCACCGTAACTCAGCATGACTCACTGTGTTATCCCTGCATAGAACAATAACCCTGTGACCAAATGATTGATTTCAGGCAACTTTCACTCCAGCACAGTTGGATTAAACAGAAAATGCACTTAGGCAGAAATCTTGGTACTCAGAGGCCTGTCACTGTGAAGCTATGCACAACCAAAGCAGTTGCCCATCTATTAAGTACATGGGATATATGTTTATACTTTATGAAATTAAATTTATATATTGAAAATCTGAGTAAACTGAATTTATTTTAATAAGACATTTATTTACCAGAGTTTGTATTCAATATCATCCACATAGTCATTTATGAAGTCATTTATAGTATAAACTCTAAAGGATTGCAAACTCAGAGTATGTTAGGGTTAAAAGAGAATTTGAGATAACTTAGTTCAACCCACTTATTTTATAATTGAGATAATTTTCTCTACAGTTCTCCCTACCTTCTTCTGCAAAGCAGTGCTTTCTAATAAGACACCATTAGATGTCCACAACAATATGAGAAAGATGAAACAATACAAGATAATAAGGTTTTCAGTTTATTTTTTAATCTTATTTTTAAAAAGATTACCTTTTATTCTGAATTTGGCTTTTATAATTTTTTATGACAACTTATTTTACTTTTTATTTTTTACTTGTTATTTTTAGTTATATATGTCAGTAAAATGAATAACATTGTTTTATGAAATCATCATGATGGTCAAATGAAAAATGTTGCATTTCCTAACATTCATAATTGATTCAACAAAACCTCAGCAACCCTATGTTATATTCCATTGCTTTTATAATTTTACTAGAGTATGAAATTCAAGAGTTCAGGAACTACCATTTAAATGCCAATGTAGAATAGAGTCCATTGACTATTTTATAAATGAGATGATTAACAAAATTTATCAATAAGGCATAATTACTAAGAGTCAATTATGAAATGAGGTACATAAAAGGACATCACTCTTATTTTATTATGTAAAATCTGATAAAAAAAACCCTCAATGTAAATAATACATGTCTTCTACTATTCATATGTGTTCCTGACTGTAAATTTAACATAGTAGTTTTTATCTGCATTTGAAAGAAAAACTGGCATATTTCATAGGGTAGTAGGATGTGAAATATACAAGAATGAAGTAATCAAGAAGATTGAAGCAGGGGCATAATCATTTTATTATACATTTATTAAGCTTGAGGTTATGGAGGAAGTAATACTTCTCATCAGGAGGCATAAACGGACTTGATTTCCATTTGTTCTTTGTCACTTGAATAATGCTTTTTGTTTCAGTTAGGTTTTATCAAATTCATGCCTCCCCCCAGGAGGCATGGCTAGGAGTCAAAAAATCTGAGTATTTTTCTCCCCAAAATGTCAAAGCTAAAAACATTTCTCATGAGACACAAAGTATAATATCAGCCAAAATGGAATTCAGGGCCATTTAGAATCAAGAGAAATTACCTCCTAGGAAGTTATCACTGTGAAGCGATGCACAAAAATAGGAAGCTAATGAATCTGTAGTTCAAAATTATCCTTGCATCTCAAGTCTTCTAAATAAGCAAGAATGTCATATTTATTTCTTTTCACTTATTTTAGATGATCAAGGTACTTAAAAGATCGAAGGTGATTTTCTTGAATGAACCACATCAGAATTTCTCTGCATTTCTTTAAAATACATTAGCTATTTAAAAAACTTTGACAGTTGTTTAACAAAGAAAGTTATCTCGCTGATACTCCTAGCCAACTTTTAGTTGTAACTTTCTTGACTATAACAGAATTAGCCTCAGAATTAATTCCATGATTCATCATAGCTTTCAGTAGAATACTTGGTTTGTTTTCTGTCTCAAAGATCCAAGAATATATTATAATTAAAATATAGTTTGATTTTTTAAATTTTCTCTTATTATGCAGGTTTCTTCAGTATTTGAGGATAGGATGTATATTCATACCTTTTATTAAAATTGTTTTTTTGCTGTTGTTATAATTTGAACATGAAAAAGATAATTGGATTTTTAGTAATCTAGTTCCCCGTACTGTATTTAAGGAGTATTTCTGAATCCCAGCAATACATTTTTCAGAGGACCTTTCAAATTTAAAACAACAGAAAGTAATTTCTCACATAATCAATCTCCCCTACTTGAGTGTATTCAATCACCTGGGTCACAGGTTAGTCATCCAATGGTAAACATTATTGAGCACTTATTGTGTGGGCAGCAATGGATGTAGTGTGAAGTATAGAAAATAGAGTGAACAAGCCTACATTCATCAGACAGCTATCTAGTAAACAATCTAGTTAACAACTCTCTACCCTAATTCATAATTCCTTCTTGCAGAAGTTTGATTTCTCTTGAGCATTTTAATTATGGAAGGAGGAAAAGAAGAAAGCCGAGTGGGAGTAAAAGAGGAAAGAAGAAAAAACAGAAAGAAAATAGGTAGATAAATAACACCTGATTCTGTGGAATGTATCTTCTTTTACTTCTTATGGCTGTACTGAGTTGGCCTATAGATATCCTAGAATTTTCTGTTTATTGCTATTCTGGGTCCCTAATGAATCTTCTCTGACCTCCAAAAAGAACAAGTCTAGAAGGTAAATGACAGACTTCCAAGAACCTATTACTAAAGTAATGACTTGAGTAGATTCCTGCCAAGATTTTACAGACTCTTAACTGACTCCTTAACCATCAGACATGGCCCAACTAAGTAAGACTCATCAAGTACGAATTCGATAGTAATGTTACATTTGCTAAGGCTACTTAGATTGAATTTACTTAGCCTCTGATAGGAAGACATTTCTCTTTTGGAGATTGAGCAAGAAACAAAATATTATTCTTCTTGCTTTTTAAATTTATTTTGAACTGAAAATAAGAATTGTATATATTTATGGAGAATAATGTGATGCTTTGATAGATGCATCTACTGTGAAATTATCAAATCAGGCTAATGAACATATCCATCACAAAGCCAAGTTATTAAAAAAAAAAAACAAAGATTGGGTCTGAGAAAGAGCAGAACTTTTACCTTGTAAATATTTAGAAAATCTCTATCAATAGGGGAATGTTCTGATAGTGCTTCACTACGACTTCCAGCACATTTCCTGTTACTTCTCCCATTGATTTATGCCTCATCTTCTCATTAAATATTTCCTACTCTTCCTCTTTTACCCCTGTCTCTCCCCCTCCCTCTGTCTTTCCTCTGTCTCATTTCAGAGAGTTCACAGAAGTCCATTCACAGATCTGAGGACAATGATGATTCCTCATTATGTGCTTGCTCGCATGCATATAAATATGTTTATTTTCCCCCAGAATTCTATAATTCTCATGGACAGCATTTCTGATTTCTTTTTCTAATATACATTAATTCTTGACATGTAGAGTATGCAAACATGGTGAAATCACACTAAGTTTGTATAACTGAATAAGTAAACTGTGTAATATAAGAAAAATGTTGGAATTTCAGTTCCTCAGAGGTCATTTGCTCTGGTTTATTTTGCTATAGGTATCATTTCTATGGTATCTTGGGAAACTTTACAACTGATAGAACCTCCAAAATATTAAATTCACTTTGAAGAAATACCATTTAATTACTTGCAGCAAAATAAGAGAAATTCGTGTAATTTCCAAAGATGCTTGAAAACACTTTCTCAAACCACCCAGCAGATATCACATTCTTAATGATAGATATTCCATCCAGACCAACAAAATGTTTGCCAGTCTGGGACACTTGCTTTAGGAAGACATATCCTGTCACTTGTTTTTACTGGGTCCTTTCAAGGTGATTGAAGACTTTAATAATGAAAAGCTCAGTTCCTTAAATTATAATGACACATGTCCTATGGACCAATATATAATAATTGAGATGTTCAAAAACAAATTTTCACCTTACTAGCAAACTCAATAGTCAACAGACACAACCATCTGTCTTCTGCTCTACCTTTGCATAACTGATTTGCTCCAAGGGTGACATCAGAGACTGAGGTTCAGTAAGTAATTATAATTTACGTTGTTTTGTGTAATTTAACTTTGAGCTATTCTAGTTTCATATGTCTAAAACTATAGTAGCAGTCATCACATGTTGTGTGTTTATGGTAAACAAGGACTGTGTGTGAAACTCTGTACATGCATTACCTTAGCTCACAGCTAAACAGGAGGCAGAGATCACTGTCCTCATTTTGCCATAACTGATAGATATATAAAATTCTCCCTGACAGAACATGGATAGGTAAGAGGGCAACTCTGTCTCACTTTGTAGCCAGCTGAATTCAACAATGTTGGACACATTATGAATTTCTAATCAGTCTGAGTTGTCCTTATTTTCTTTTCTTTATGCTCATCCATGGCTCTCTAACATTTCTGTTTTGGCTTTCATATGACCTTCACATGGACATCTATCTAATCACCTATCTTTCAGAGTAGGCTGCATGTTGTCTTTTGATGGGAAGTGGCATACATCACTGTCTTAAGTCACTATTTTGCCACAGGTGATTAAGACTTTATTAAAAGCATGTGCACAGACACCTTTGAAATCAAATAGTTTATTCTTCTGGAAACAGTATGTGTAGCAGAAAAACATAACCTTCATCATCTCAGAGAAATTAGTTAAATATAGGGGTGCTGTTGTAAAAGAGCATAGGTTCTACAGACCAAACAGCCTTGTTTAAATTAGCTAATCTCATATTTCACATTCGTAAAGTAGAATAAAGGAAATTGTACTGTATTGCCCCGGGGGCTTCCAAAACCAATTATCACAAACATGGTGACATCACATATATATACATATTTATTCTCTTAATTCTGAGGGTAAAAGTCCAATGCCAATGTGTCAGCAGGGCCAGATCTTGTCTCTGAAGGCTCTAGAGGAAACAGGTTGCATGTCTTTCAGTCAGCTTCTGATATTGTTGGAAATCTTGGTGTTCTTGGCTTGTAGACATCACTCCAATCTCTGCCCCCATCATTACATGATATTCTTACTGTCTCAGCATCAATGGATGAGATAGATAATTCAACTCAGGACACATTAATGTAGAAAACTGAAACAAGACAAGACCATTTGAGGGAAGCAGGGCACTCTGCCTTTAGCAAAGTAAATTAGCAAGCCTTAGATCCACCCTATAGGACTCAGGTACTTGAAGCCTTAGATGCTTCTGACTTCATGCATTGGAAAGAAAAAGAGAGAGGAGGGAAGACATTCCTGCTTCTTAGAAGCTTTGGCCAAGAAGAGCAGCTCCTTAGACATAAGAGCATTTCTAGTTGCAAATGGGTCTAGAAAATGCAGTTCTCAACTATGCAGATGCATTCTAACCACAATTCTATTCCAAGGAAGAAAGAACAACAAATTTCAGTGCACAGGAGCTGTTTTTAGCCTAATTCTTTCTTTTGTGATTTCCCTGCCTTGCTGTCTCTTGGCTCTTTCTCTTTAAGCTACAAACATGCCCATTCAATGACAATTTTGGGTGATCATTATGCATAACACTGTATATACTAGATACTGTGCAGGACCTGTGAAATACTAGCTAAGCCTTTTTCTCTATCCCATATTTCATTTATTTCCTAGTGTATTCCCTCTCTCTTTACACTCAAATCCATTTTCCAAAACTTCAGCCACTGCCTCTGCAGGATCTCTAGCTCGGCCTCCTCCAGAGCTCCATCTCAGACCTTCCAACAGCCTGCCAAATGCCTCCTCCTATTGGCACAAGTGCCTGTACTTGGAGTTGTCCTAGCCAAATCTTTATTCTCCTCTCTCATCTTGCAGCTTGCTCCTCAGTCATCTGTACATTTGAAAAAAATCTGCCACAGTCTTACTCATAAACTGGTGTGCGAAGTGTTCCTTTTCTCCATGTTTCTTCTAAAATCAATAATTTTTTAAACAAAGATGAAAGATATGGAGAGAAGGATGCACTGCAGTTTCCATAGGAAGAGAGGAGAGAGAAGCCATGGAGGCAAACATCAGGCCAAAGAGAATCTGGTGTCAGTGTGGCCCAGGGTCTGTGGATTCAGAACCAAGATGCACTATCCAAATGGACATGGGCTTGCTTGGGAGTTAAGAATGTACGATGCTAGAAGAACCTATGTATGCTTGTGAAGTGATTTATGAATGCAATAAGTGTTTTAAGATATTTTCTAACCAATTTCTCTCAAATTCTGAGCCACATACACCTTAGGAAGTGGATGTTTTTTTTTTTTTTTCCTATTACCATATAAAGCACATACAAAACAAAATGCTAAACCTAAGGTTTAACTAAACTTGATTCTATATGATGCTGAGCTTTACAAAATCATACAACCATCCATACCCAATCCAGTACACACATACATACACACGCACATTGCCAAATACTTATTTTAATCTAAACCTCAGAAAGTTATTTGAATCTAGAAAGCTGCTGCAGTGATTCTCCTAATTTTAATATTTTATTTAATTTAAAGATCTCTATGACAAGTTAGATTTATTATGTGATTCTTTTTCATCTTTTAATTTGAATATCTGATTGGTCATCAGTGGGGATGCCTATTTCAATGATAATGTCTCAGGTTTGACTCTACTTCTTAAGTAATGTGCTGAAAAGCCAAGGGAGTTTAAATCCTTCCTGATGCTGTATAATCTACCCGATTCATTTTGTTACTGAGTACTCTTTCCAATAGATAAAAATACAGCTAGCCTATTAGTTAAGTGCAAGTCCCAAGTAAAAGATAAATACCAGATGAGCAGTCTCTACCAACACCTCAGCATGGCGTTTAACAGCTGCCAAAAGTACTGTATAATCTTTTGGAAGGCTTAATCGTTCCCTATTGCACTTTTCAAAAGAGAAGAGTAGTTATTAATCCTGTGTTCTCACAAAATTTTCACAGTAGATCTTCATTGAATAAATAGTGCTGTTTCATATAAAGATTTTGGTTTTATATAATACATAACTGTTAGAGGTTAAACAAATAGCAATGTGCTAGGGGAAAAAACTGTATTTGGTAAAGAAATATTTTAGTCTGTATTAAACTGTACATTTAATTGGTGGTTTCAGGAAAAAGAAAATAGAAATGTCTTTCTGAAGATTGTGGAGTCTCACTTTTTTCATACAATGAGGATTTTCCCCGTTTTTTTGTGTTTTTTTTTTTCCTTTTTTCGCTCCTAAAAAAAAAAAAGTTTTATAATAGTTCATTTAATCGTGTTTTAACTTTCTAAAATATGTGATTTCTCAAATGAGTGGGAGAAGTTGGCTTTCTTAAGAGAATGTAATACACTGAGTAACAGCTTTTTTCTATGTAGTCACTGGTCTCTTAGAATTCTAGGCACATTAATTAAATGAATATATACCTATCTAATATTTTATTTCCAAAGTGGTTGTTCCAAAGTACTATCATAATTAACCTTAACTTATTTATTAAAATTTATTTTAATTTTATATTTATTTCCAAAGTGATATTAACATTGTGAAAATGTATTTGAATTTAGACCACTAAAATAAAAATAAAACAATTAGAACAACGTAAAGGAATATAGATATAATTATATTGTAATTCTAAACTCATAGTTTTATGGGAAAACAAACTTGTTAATGAAATAACAGTTTTTTAAACAAAAAATGAAACATTTTGATACCTAAAGTGACCAATCTTTCTAGAAATGAATTTTAAAAGAAATATATAATGCAAATATCTACTAAAATGACATTAAACAGTGTAAACATTTAATCTAGTGGTAATTTTATGAGAAAAATGTAAACAAACTTCTTCATTTAATTCAGAATGATAGTCTAAAATTGTAATATGAAACTCTAAAAAAATCTATTTCAATAAGACACCTCATATTATAAGTCTCTAAGATGTGTCTGTATTTTAATCTAACTTGATGAGGCCATTCCATGAAGTATCTTATACTTAGAGAAAAAAGCAGATACAGTACACACTTCCAACTAGTTTCCTAAACATGATTTGTTCCAGCCACCAATTTCATGGAAATGTAGCAGCAAACAGTCAAGGTTCCACAAAATATGAGTTATATAAAGTCTATGTAACTGAATGAAGAGCCACATAGTATGAGTAAGCATTGTGCTCTCTAAACAAGGACAAAAACACACCCAATAAGGAACCAATGCAATTCTGATATTTGTACGCCATGATATTTATAAAAATTGTTCTTTTAATCTAAGAATTTCTATCCTCTACACTGAGATACTAAGAAAAGAGTATCACAAGTTCAAAGTCAGCATAGGAAATTTAGGGAGACTCTAACTCAGAAGAAATAAAATATACAAAAAGGCTGAGGATATAGCTCAGTGGGTAGAATGCTTGCATAGCATGTGCAAAGCCCTGGGTGCATCCTCTGTACAGAACAATAGAAAGGAAGGTTAGGGGCAAGAAAACAAAATTAGAAAGAAAATATATTCTCATTTATTTTATGCATTTCTGGATGAGATTCTAGACTTGTTTTTTAAGTGTTTATTTTGAAACATTTTAAACATATAGAATAGTATCTAGTCACCTATTTCCAATATAAATCAACATACAGCCTACATTATTACATATAATCAGAACTCCTCTCCCCATGCTCCAGACTATATTAAAGAAAGCCTTCAGTATTATAATATTTCATCCACAAATACTTCACTCCATACTCCTAAAAGGTAAAGGCCATTTTTTAAAATATATATAACTACAGTGTCACCCCACCTAAAAAATTAATTGTCATCGAGTCCTACAATAGTTTGTTTCCAAAACCAGTATAATTTTGTATATTTTAATTATAATTAAATATAATTTTGTTTCCAAAACCAGTATAATGATTTCTTCCCTTCCACAATCATGTCAGTCTCTTGTCAAGAGGTAGGGAATATTCCCTTACTTCCTTAAATCTGGTCAGGCCTGCCTCTGCTTTGGCCAATAGACTATGAAAGAAATGCTGCTTTAACAATGTAATTCCAAATCTGGACTTTAAGAGAACTTGAAGTTTCTATTTCTTTTGGGACTCCCAAGTCTCCACAAAAGATGTATTGTTATCCTGCTGAAGAGACCACAGGAGGGGTGGGGAGAATCCAATCACTCCTGAATCTTGGGTGAGCCCAATCTGCCAATTATCCCCACCAAGTTTCTAGACATGTGAGTGAAACCTTCTTGAGTTTTCCATAGAAGCTCAGCAACCAGCTAAATTTCACTAAGTAACCCCAAATGACATTCTGTGGAGCAAAATTATTGTCCAGGTATGCCCAAACTCAATTTTTGATCCATAAAATCAATAATAATAATATTACTCCTCTTTTGAGTGACTAAAATTTGGTTCAGTTTGTTATAAAGAGTAGATAACTGAGACGATCTTTAGTATTTTCAGTATAGAGTCAATGTTTAACTTCCTCCCATAGATTTATAAATATTTTGGTTTTAGTTTGTTTAGATTATGATATAGGAAGTAACCCTCATGAACTCTAAACAATAATGAAAATATTTTACATGCATGTATTTTAATTTTATTAGCTAATTTTATAGAAATTATGTGATTTGATATGCTAGCTCTCTATAGACAAGTGACAGGCAAAGATTACTATCCCCATCACACTGATGGAAAAAACTAAAATTGAGAGAGTTTAATAATTCTGCCTGGAATTCAAAGTCAGGTCTTCAAATTTACAGTCTAGTGATCTTTCCTTTATGTCAAAGTTGGTTGAGGTTTCAGAGATTTATATTACCATGGTTGACTCTAATAAGACTTATTATTGGAACCATAAAGGAAGAAAGGTTTCTGGACTTCTCATCGTTACATACTGAGAAAAATTTATTTCACAAATGTTTTCCATCTTCTCCATCTCTGCTACTTATTCCCTGGTATACATCTCTTGGAGTGACAAAATCCTAAATTGACCTCTATGTCTTTGGTCCTGACCACCTTTGGTTTCTTCTCCATTTTATTTTCTGATTCATCTGTCTAAAAACCAAACACAGCTACCTTTCTTCCCTGCCTAGTAACATTTAACAGTTCTCCAACTGATATCCATGAAAAGGGATATCTGAAAGGGCCATAAGTCGTATTTGACAATCTTAAAATTTCCTGTATTTTGTTGAAACAGTAAAGCAAAACTATACTCTTCTGAATCATTAACATTTTCACCTAGTAACAATATTGCCATTGACTTGACATCAGTGCCCAAGACTAAATTTGAATTTATAATGGGACCTCATAGTGCTAAAGCACGCAGTATAAATAAATTTTTTTGTTATTTGTTAGTAAAAGTCTGGTGACAATGGATCATATAATAAATGCACAGTCATGCAGAAATCAAAAGAACCTGCACATAACATTTGGTACCATACCAATTAATACCAATTCATTGTCAAAACACGTTCCATTCTACATACCAAATAGCTATAGTTCTGTATCAATAGACATTTTAGAATATAAAAAATAAACTGTCTTTTAAACCTAGTTCTAAATATAAGTTAACAAAAAAATAAAATAAAATAAAATAAAATAAAATAAAATAAATAAATATAAGTTAACTAGATAATCACTTAATGTAAAATTGAATAATGCCATAAAGTTAACTTGAAATAAACAAAACTTCTTAAAGTTATCAAGGAATGCTATTTACATGGACCTTCAAAGCCTAGGAGAATAACAGCTTGCCTTAAGATTTAGGTTAGGTTACCCTGACACAGCAATAGACAACATACTTTTGCAAAAAGTCTTTTAGATTAGAATACAATTTTTTCATATTTAATAAATAAAATAGCCCCAAGTTCAATGATTTTTGACCTAGAAAAATATCAAATATTTGTTTTCATTTTTTGTCATTATATTAAGGGCTACAGTAATGACATACCACAAACTAGGTATCTTAAAACAATGGAAGCTTATTCTTTTGGCAAGGTGAATTCCTTCTGCAAGTTCTGAGGGTAAATCTGTTTCCTGCCTCTCTTAGTTTTCTATGGTTACAGTCAATCCTTGGCATCCCTTGGCTTGCAGCTGCCTCTGCCCCATTAGCATTCAGAATTCTCCCTTTGTCCCAAATTCTCTTTTCATTTAAGGATATCAATTATTGGAGTTGGGTCCATTTCAAACCATGAGGACCTTGTCTTTATTTGATTATAACTGTAAAGACCCTATTTCCAAATAAGGTCACATTCACAGGTACCAGGGATTAGAACTTCAAAATATGTTTTGAGGGTACACGATTTAACCTAGAAGAATCATACCAAGAAGTATAAACAAGAAATTTTAACCTAGTCTTATTTTTAACATATTTGCTATTATGAATAAATATAAAATAAATCATTATTAGGGTTCTGAAATATTTTCCTTTAAAAGAACTCTGTGTGAAAAAAAAATTATCTTAGACGAGGTAATGCTGTAATCCCAACAGCTTGTGAGGCCAAGACAAGAAGATCACAAGTTCAATGCCAGTCTCAACAACTTGGCAAATTAGCAAGACGCTGTCTCCCAATAAAAAACATAAAAACAGCTAGGGATGGGACTTGGGACTCAGTGGTTAAGTGCCCCTGGGTTCAATACCTGGGGGGGGGGGGGACCACTGACCTAAAGGTCAAAACCTCTGCTTGCTTTTATGTCACAGTGGACCTTCAGCAGCCTTGTCCTGGCCTTCTCCACTGCTATCCTCCACAACTGTTTCCCTTCTTACATTTTATCTTTCAGCAAAATAGAAGACTATTTATAATTTCTCAACATACAACATTATTTTATGCTTCATTAACCTTGTTCATGTTCTTCCTCTTCCAACTTCCCCATCCCCCAGCTATGTATGTCCTATATATCCCTCATCACTTCCAACTCAGTGTCAGTTCAACTGCCATGTTTTAATGAAAGTCTTCTGGGAAGATCATGCCCCCTCAGCATCACCACCAGCTCCATACACTGAGCAAAGTGGCCATGGGTTATGGAATCAGGGCTCTCATTTCCTGCACGTCTCCTTCCCTATAGACCATGAATTCCATGATGTCAGGAACAGTATCTTCCCCTATTTTAGTTTCTTTCTCTTACTAAAGTGGTCATCTAAATATTAAAAGCTTGTGTATCTAGATGGGATAGGAAGAGTTCTAGCCAGTTTTTACTTACAGGGAAGTTTCCATAACACTGCATGCATTCTAATTCATACTTGTGCCATAGCATGTATTGTGTGAGAGGTTGACATCAGAAGCATGTCACTTAAGCAGTGAGGAAGCTCAGATAAATATCTGTCTTTAAAAATGACTTCTTTGAGTCTCTTTGAGTGATTGTGTAACCCTTTTATGGGGAAAAGTGTGAATTTAGGGGATTTATTAAGAACTAAGCAGATTAAGCCAGCTATGGTGGCACACATCTGTAATACCAGTGGCTCAGGGGGCTGAGGCAGGAGTATCACAAGTTCAAAGCCAATCTGGGCAACTTAGACCCTGTCTCAAAATGAAATTTAAAAATTTTAAAAGGACTAGGGATGTTGGTCATATACATTGCTATATTCACCTCCTACTCGGCAGCCTTCCTACTCAGTGACAGAGAAGAACAGAAAAGGCGAGAATATGGTATTCTTGTAGCCCTTTGAATGTGGTAGACTTGATTGTGGATATTATGTTTATCATAGAGTTCTATTAATCTGCACTTAGGAACTAATAGACAATACAAACATTTTTCCTATTAGGATTCTGAAACTTGTATACTTATACATTTGCATATCTTAGATTCTGAGGATTTTCAATATTTCATGAATATAAAATCATTTTATCTTCCATATTTTTCTTTTGCCAATAATTAGCTCCTGTCATCTCCTAATAGCTTAAAATACAGTCCTATATCCTCCATACACTGGTTGGTTCAGATTTACTCTGGGCTGATTAATGATCATGTCCAAATTTTTATTCGTTTTTTTAATGTATTAAATCAATTTGACATGTAAAAGCAGTTTTACCTATTTTACCTGGATTCTTGTGTTATATTTAAGTTGTGTTTTATCTCATTTGGGACTAATATCTCAGGTCCTTCGTAAATAGGGATGGTACCTTGTTATAGGATGGTAAAAGTATGAGATATAACAATAAAAGTGATTCAAAATTGATTATTTTCCAAGATAGTTCATTACTATGGTCAAGATAAAACCAACATGGATAGAATTGCCAAAAACACACAAAACTCTCTGTCTAACCAACAGGGGATTATTTCAGATCCATGACGCAAAGCCCATGATGCATCAGCAGTTTAGATGAATGTAGTTTAAGACAATGTACTTGGGGACATTAACGTTTCAAATGGAACCATTAGTATGTGTAGGGCATTGATAGTGTGACAGGATAAACTCACAATTCCCTTAAAATGGCTCTCTATCTGCCACTATGTAGCTAGATAACCTTTCTATTTGACTTTGGTTTTTGAAATTCAGTCTAAAATCCCAAAATCGTGGATTTGTCTACTTAGCAGGGTACAACTCAAGTTTACCTCTCATTTTTTCAGATAAACTGAAACTCTAAAAGGGGAAACTGTTTTGGTTTACCTCTTGCCTTATTAAATAAAATAAAACTTAAGACATTTGTATCCCTTGGTGGCTAAGAATCTTACAACATTTCCATATCAATATTCTGAACATCTACTAGCAGCATTTTCTTTTTATGATTCTCTAAATTTCATGGAAAACTTTGGATGAAAGTATATTCAACCCAGACATAAAATACCCTCTCACCATTTAGGGAAAAGACTGCTTTGTGTTTATTTTAATCTGTTTTATGTGCTCCTTTACCCCATGCTAAAATCAAATTACAAGTGAGAAAATTTGCATAAGTAAAAATTTAAATAAATTGTAGTTAATTTATCAAAGTTTAACATAAATCAAGTATAGGTAAACCGAACCTGAGACCATGGATCCAAGTACATTTTTTATGTTCATTATAGTCAGTCTGTTCCTAGATTTGAAAACTGAATTATTACTTATATCAAAACTGATTTTAGGGTTTTTTTTAAAAACAGTCATGTAATTTTAATTCTGTAAAGTACTGTGTTTAAAAGGAAACAATAACCCTTCCTCAGTATTTCAGGAATAATATTATTACTTTGCAGTGAAT